>NC_140580.1:35248373-35710222 GCF_964204655.1 Triturus cristatus
TTCTTGTCTCTTTCAGCACCTCTGTTGCTTCTTTCTGCACTTCTCTTCCTTTTTTCTGCAACCCTCTTGCCTCTTCCTGTGCCCCTCTTGCCTCTCTGTGCACCTCTCCTACCTCTTTCTTCACCCCTCTTGCCTCTTTCTGCACATCTGTTGGTTCCTTCTGCACCGCTATTGCTTCTTTCTCACTTCTCTTGCAAATCTTGCAAATTTCTGTATCCCTCTTTCTGCACCCCTGTTCCCTCTTTCTGCACCTTTCCTGCCTATTCTGCACCTCTCTTGCCTCTTTCTGCACCTCTGTTGCTTCTTTCTGCACTTTTCTTGCTTCTTTCTGCACCCCTCTTGCCTCTGTCTGAACATCTGTTGCTTCTTTCTGCTCTTCTCTTGCCTCTTTCTCGACCACTCTTCCCTCTTTCTGCATCTCTGTTGCTTCTTTCAGCAATTCTCGTGGCTCTTTCTGCACTTCTCTTGCTTGTTTCTGCACCTTTCTTGCATCTTTCTGCACCTCTGTTGCCTCTTTCGGCACCTCACTTGTTTCTTTCTGCAGACTTTTGCCTGTTTCTGCATACCTCTTTCCTCTTTCTGTACCTCTCTTGCCTCTTTCTGCACCCCATTCCCATTTTCTGCACCTTTCCTGCCTGTTTTTCCACATCTCCTGTCTCTTTCTGCACCTCTGTTGCTTCTTTCTGCATGTCTCTTGCCTCTTTCTGCACCCATTGCGCCTCTTTCAGCACCTCTGTTGCTTCTTCCTGCACTTCTTTTTCTACTTTCTGCACCTCTCCAACCTGTTTCTGTACCCCTCTTGCCTCTTTCTGCACATCTTTTGCTTCTTTCTGTACTTCTCTTGCCTCTTTGTACACCCCTCTTGCCTCTTTCTGCACCTCTGTTGGTTCTTTCTGCACTGATCTTGCTTCTTTCTGCATTTGTTGTTTCTTTCTGCACTTCTCTTGCTTCTATCTACACCTCTCTTGCTTCTTCTGCACCCCACTTGCCTCTTTCTGCACCCTTCTTCTCTCTTTCTGCACCTCTCCTGCCTGTTTCTGCACCTCTGTTGCCTCTTCCCGCACTTCTCTTGCCTCTTTCAGCACCCTTCGTGTCTCCTTCAGCACCTCTGTTGCTTCTTTCTGCACTTCTCTTCCTTCTTTCTGCAACCCTCTTGCCTCTTTTTGGGCCCCTCTTGCCTCTTTCTGTACCTCTCCAACCTCTTTCTGCACCCCTCTTGCCTCTTTCTGCACATCTGTTGGTTCCTTCTGCACTGCTCTTGCTTCTTTCTGTACCTCTCTTATAAATCTTGCAAATTACTGTATCCTTCTTGCCTCTTTCTGTACCCCTGTTCCCTCTTTCTGCACTTCTCTTGCCACTTTCTGCATCCCTCTTGCCTCTTTCTCCACATCTATTGCTTCTTTCTGCTCTTCTCATGCCTCTTTCTGGACCACTCTTCCCTCTTTCTGCACCTCTGTTGCTTCTTTCAGCAATTCTATTGGATCTTCCTGCACTTCTCTTGCTTGTTTCTGCACCACTCTTGCGTCTTTCAGCACCTCTGTTGCCTCTTTCTGCACCTCACTTGTTTCTTTCTGCACCCCTCTTGCCTGTTTCTACACACCTCTTTCCTCTTTCTCCACCTCTCATGCCTCTTTCTGCACCCCTGTTCCCATTTCCTGCACCTTTCTTGCCTGTTTCTCCATGTCTCTTGCCTCTTTCTGTACCTATGTTGCTTGTTTCTGTACCTCTGTTGCCTCTTTCTGCACTTCTCTTACCTCTTTCTGCACCCTTCTTGTCTCTTTCAGCACCTCTGTTGCTTCTTCCTGTACTTTCCTTCCTTCTTTCTGCACCTCTCCAACCTGTTTCTGCACCCTCTTGCCTCTTTCTGCACCTCTTTTGCTTCTTTTCTGCAATTCTCTTGCCTCTTTGTGCACCCCTCTGTCCTATTTTTGCACCTCTGTTGGTTCTTTCTGCACTGCTCTTGCTTCTTTCTGCACCTCTGTTGTTTCTTTCTGCACTTCTCTTACTTCTATCTACACCTCTCTTGCTTCTTTCTGCACCCCACTTGCCTCTTTCTGCACCCTTCTTCCCTCTTCCTGCACCTCTCTTGCCTCTTTCTACACCAATCTTCCATCTTTTTGCACCCCTCTTGCCTCTTTCTGCACCTCTGTTGGTTCTTTCTGTACTTCTCGTGCCTCTTTCTGCACCCCTCTTGCTGCTTTCAGCACCTCTGTTGCTTCTCTCTACACCTTATTTCCTCTATCTGGACGTCTCTTGCATTCTTCCTGCTCTTCTTTTGCTTCTGTGTGTACCTCTACTGCCTCTTTCTGTACCTCTCTTGCTTCTTTCTACACCTCTGTGTCTTCTTTCAGCACTTCTGTTGCCTCTTTCTGCATCCCTCTTCCCTCTTTCTACACTTCTCTTCCCTCTTTCTGCACCTCTCTTGCTTCTTTCTGCACTTCACTTGTTTCTTTCTGTACCTCTCCTGCCTGTTTCTGTACCTCTCTTGCCTCTTTCTGCATCCCTCTTGCCTCTTTCTGCACCTCTCCTGCCTGTGTCTGCACCTCTGTTGCCTCTTTCTGCACTTCTCTTGCCTCCTTCTGCACCCTTGTTATCTCTTTCAGGACCTCGGTTGCGTTTTTGTGCACTTCTCTTCCTTCTTTCTGCAACCCTCTTCCCTCTTTCTGTGCCCCTCATGCATCTCTGTGCACCTCTCCTACCTCTTTCTGCACCTCTCTTGCCTCTTTCTGCATATCTGCTCCCTCTTTCTGTACCTTTCCTGCCTATTCTGCACATCTCTTGCCTCTTTCTGCATCTCTGTTGCTTTTTTCTGTGCTTCTCTTGCCTCTTTCATCAACCCTGTTGCATCTTTCTGCACATCTGTTGCTTCTTTCTGCTCTTCTCGTGCCTCTTTCTAAACCCCTCTTCCCTCTTTCTGCACCTCTGTTGCTTCTTTCAGCAATTCTCTTGGCTCTTTCTGCACTTTTCATGCTTGTTTCTGCACCTCTCTTGCGTCTTTCTGCCCCTCTGTTGCCTCTTTCTGCACCTCACTTGTTTCTTTCTTCACCCCTCTTGCCTGTTTCTGCACCCCTCTTTCCTCTTTCTGCACCTCTCTTGCCTATTTCTGCACTCATGTTCCCATTTTCTGCACCTTTCCTGCCTGTTTCTGCACATCTCTTGCCTCTTCCAGCACCTCGGTTGCTTCTTCCTGCACTTCTCTTCCTTCTTTTGGCACCTCTCCAACCTGTTTCTGTACCCATCTTGCCTCTTTCTGTACCCCTCTTCCCTCTTTTTGCACCCCTCTTGCCTCTTTCTGCAGCTCTGTTGGTTCTTCATGCACTGCTCTTGCTTCTTTATGCACCTCTGTTGTTTCGTTCTGCACTTTTCTTGCTTCTTTCTGCAGCCATCTTGCCTCTTTGTGCACCTCTCCTACCTCTTTCTGCACCCTTCTTGTCTCTTTCAGTACCTCTGTTGCTTCTATCTACACCTCTCTTGCTTCTTTCTGCACCCCACTTGCCTCTTTCTATACCCTTCTTCCCCTTTCTGCACCTCTCTTGCCTCTTTCTGCTTTTCGGCACCCCTCCAGCCTTTTTCTGCATCTCTTTTGCTTGTTTCTGCTCTTCTTTTGCCTCTTTCTGTTATCCCTCTTGCCTCCTTCTGCACCTCTGTTGTTTCTTTCTGCACTGAACTTGCTTCTTTCTGCACCTCTCTTACAAATTTCTGCATCCCTCTTACCTGTTTCTGCACACCTCTTTCCTCTTTCTGCAATTCTCTTGCCTCTTCCTGCACCCCTGTTCCCATTTACTGCACATTTCCCGCCTGTTTCTCCACGTCTCTTGCCTCTTTCTGTACCTCTGTTGCTTCTTTCTGCACTTCTCTTGCCTCTTTCTGCACCCTTCGTGCCTCTTTCAGCACCTCTGTTAATGTCTTCCTGCACTTCTCTTCCTTCTTTCTGCACCTCTCTAACCTGTTTCTGTACCCCTCTTGCCTCTTTCTGCACCTCTGTTGCTTCTTCCTGCAATTCTCTTCCTTCTTTCTGCACCTCTCCAACCTGTTTCTGCACCCCTCTTGCTTCTTGCTGCACTTCTCTTGCCTCTTTGTGTACCCCTCTTGCCTATTTCTGCGCCTCTGTTGGTTCTTTCTGCACTGCTCCTGCTTCTTTCTGCACATCTGTTGTTTCTTTCTGCACTTCTCTTGCTTCTACATCTCTTGCTTCTTTCTGTACCCACGTGCCTCATTCTGCACCCTTCTTCCCTCTTTCTGCACCTCTCTTACCTCTTTCTGCACCTCTCTTACCTCTTTCTGCACTTCTCTTGGCTCTTTCTGCACCCCTCTTCCCTCTTTTTGCACCCCTCTTGCCTCTTTCTGTACCTCTTTTGCTTCTTTCTGCACTTCTCTTGCCTCTTTGTGCACCCCTCTTGCCTCTTTCTATACCCTTCTTCCCCTTTCTGCACCTCTCTTGCCTCTTTCTGCATTTCAGCACCCCTCCAGCCTTTATCTGCATCTCTTTTGCTTGTTTCTGCTCTTCTTTTGCCTCTTTCTGTTATCCCTCTTGCCTCCTTCTGCACCTCTGTTGTTTCTTTCTGCACTGAACTTGCTTCTTTCTGCACCTCTTTTACAAATTTCTGCATCCCTCTTACCTGTTTCTGCACACCTCTTTCCTCTTTCTGCAATTCTCTTGCCTCTTCCTGCACCCCTGTTCCCATTTACTGCACATTTCCTGCCTGTTTCTCCACGTCTCTTGCCTCTTTCTGTACCTCTGTTGCTTCTTTCTGCACTTCTCTTGCCTCTTTCTGCACCCTTCATGCCTCTTTCAGCACCTCTGTTAACGTCTTCCTGCACTTCTCTTCCTTCTTTCTGCACCTCTCTAACCTGTTTCTGTACCCCTCTTGCCTCTTTCTGCACCTCTGTTGCTTCTTCCTGCAATTCTCTTCCTTCTTTCTGCACCTCTCCAACCTGTTTCTGCACACCTCTTGCTTCTTGGTGCACTTCTCTTGCCTCTTTGTGTACCCCTCTTGCCTATTTCTGCACCTCTGTTGGTTCTTTCTGCACTGCTCCTGCTTCTTTCTGCACATCTGTTGTTTCTTTCTGCACTTCTCTTGCTTCTACCTCTCTTGCTTCTTTCTGCACCCACGTGCCTCATTCTGCACCCTTCTTCCCTCTTTCTGCACCTCTCTTACCTCTTTCTGCACCTCTCTTACCTCTTTCTGCACTTCTCTTGCCTCTTTCTGCACCCCTCTTCCCTCTTTTTGCACCCCTCTTGCCTCTTTCTGTACCTCTTTTGCTTCTTTCTGCACTTCTCTTGCCTCTTTGTGCACCCCTCTTGCCTCTTTCTGCACTTCTGTTGGTTCTTTCTACACTGCTCTTGCTTCTTTCTGCAGCTGTTGCTTCTTTCTGCACTTCTCTTGCCTCTTTCTGCACCCCTCTTGCCTCTTTCAGCACCTCTGTTGCTTCTCTCTGCACCTTACTTCCTCTTTCTGGACTTCTCTTGCCTTCTTTCTGCTCTTCATTTGCTTCTGTGTGCACCTCCACTGCTTCTTTCTGTACCTCTCTTGCCTCTTTCTGACACTTCTCTTGCTGCTTTCTGCACCCCTCTTCCCTCTTTCTGTACCTCTTTTGCCTCTTTCTGCACCTCTCTTGCTTCTTTCTGCACTTCATTTGTTTCTTTCTGTACCTCTCCTGCCTGTTTCTGTACCTCTCTTGCCTCTTTCCGTACCTCTCCTGCATGTTTCTGTACCTCTGTTGCCCCTTTCTTCTCTTCTCTTAACTCTTTCTGCACCCTTCTTGTCTCTTTCAGCACCTCTGTTGCTTCTTTCTGCACTTCTCTTCTTTCTTCAACCCTCTTGCCTCTCTGTGCACCTCGCCTACCTCTTCCTGCATATCTGTTTGTTCCTTCTGCACTGCTCTTGCTTCTTTCTGCACCTCTCTTGCCTCTTTCTGCACCCCGTTCCCTCTTTCTGTATCTTTCCTGCCTATTGTGCACCTCTCTTGCCTCTTTCTGCACTTCACTTGTTTCTTTCTGCACCCCTCTTTCCTCTTTCTGCACCTCTCTTGCCTCTTTCTGTACCCCTGTTCCCATTTTCTGCACCATTCCTGCCTGTTTCTGTATGTCTCTTTCTGTACCTCTGTTGCTTCTTTCTGCACTTCTCTTGCCTCCTTCTGCACCCTTCGCGCCTCTTTCAGCACTTCTGTTGCTTATTCCTGCACTTTCTTCCTTCTTTCTGCACCTCTCCAACCTGTTTCGGTACCCCTCTTGCCTCTTTCTGCACCCCTCCTCCCTATTTTTGCATCCCTCTTGACTCTTTCTGCACATCTTTTGCTTCTCTCTGCACCTTACTTCCTCTTTCTTGTCTTCTCTTGCCTTCTTTCTGCTCTTCTTTTGCTTCTGTGTGCACCCCTCTTTCCTCTTTCCGCACCTCTCTTGCCTCTTTCTGTACCCCTGTTCCCATTTTCTGCACCTTTCCTGCCTGTTTCTGCATGTCTCTTTCTGTACCTCTGTGGCTTCTTTCTGCACTTCTCTTGCCTCTTTCTGCACCCTTCACGCCTCTTTCAGCACTTCTGTTGCTTCTTCCTGCACTTTTCTCCCTTCTTTCTGCACCTCTCCAACCTGTTTCAGTACCCCTATTGCCTCTTTCAGCACCTCTGTTGCTTCTCTCTGCACCTTACTTCCTCTTTCTGGACTTCTCTTGCCTTCTTTCTGCTCTTCTTTTGCTTCTGTGTGCACATCTACTGCCTCTTTCTGTATCTCTCTTGCCTCTTTCTGACACTTTTCTTGCCGCTTTCTGCACTCCTCTTCCCTCTTTCTGTACCTCTCTTGTCTCTTTCTACACCTCTCTTGCTTCTTTCTGCACTTCACTTGTTTCTTTCTGCACCCCTCTTGCCTGCTTCTCCATCCCTCTTTCCTCTTTCTGTACCTCTCTTGCCTCTCCCTGTACCCCTGTTCCCATTTTCTGCACCTTTCCAGCCTGTTTCTGCATGATTCTGTACCTCTGTTGCTTCTTTCTGCACTTTTCTTGCCTCCTTCTGCACCCTTTGCGCCTCTTTTAGCACTTCTGTTGCTTATTCCTGCACTTTTCTTCCTTCTTTCTGCACCTCTCCAACCTGTTTCGGTACCCCTCTTGCCTCTTTCTGCACCCCTCCTCCCTATTTTTGCACCCCTCTTGACTCTTTCTGCACATCTTTTGCTTCTCTCTGCACCTTACTTCCTCTTTCTTGTCTTCTCTTGCCTTCTTTCTGCTCTTCTTTTGCTTCTGTGTACACCCCTCTTTCCTCTTTCCGCACCTCTCTTGCCTCTTTCTGTACCCCTGTTCCCATTTTCTGCACCTTTCCTGCC
Organism: Triturus cristatus; assembly: GCF_964204655.1. Classification (NCBI taxonomy): domain Eukaryota; kingdom Metazoa; phylum Chordata; class Amphibia; order Caudata; family Salamandridae; genus Triturus; species Triturus cristatus. The sequence goes on from NC_140580.1 coordinate 35,255,686, forward strand.
TGTTTCTGCATGTCTCTTTCTGTACCTCTGTTGCTTCTTTCTGTACTTCTCTTGCCTCTTTCTGCACCCTTCGCGCCTCTTTCAGCACTTCTGTTGCTTCTTCCTGCACTTTTCTTCCTTCTTTCTGCACCTCTCCAACCTGTTTCGGTACCCCTCTTGCCTCTTTCTGCACTTCTCTTGCCTCTTTCTGCACCCCTCTTGCCTCTTTCAGCACCTCTGTTGCTTCTCTCTGCACCTTACTTCCTCTTTCTGGACTTCTCTTGCCTTCTTTCGGCTCTTCTTTTGCTTCTGTGTGCACCTCTACTGCCTCTTTCTGTATCTCTCTTGCCTCTTTCTGACACTTCTCTTGCCGCTTTCTGCACCCCTCTTCCCTCTTTCTGTACTTCTCTTGTCTCTTTCTGCACCTCTCTTGCTTCTTTCTGCACTTCACTTGTTTCTTTCTGCACCCCTCTTGCCTGCTTCTGCATCCCTCTTTCCTCTTTCTGTACCTCTCTTGCCTCTCCCTGTACCCATGTTCCCATTTTCTGCACCTTTCCTGCCTGTTTCTGCATGTCTCGTTCTGTATCTCTGTTGCTTCTTTCTGCACTTCTCTTGCCTCTTTCTGCACTCTTCGCGCCTCTTTCAGCACTTCTGTTGCTTCTTCCTGCACTTTTCTTCCTTCTTTCTGCACCTCTCCAACCTGTTTCGGTACCCCTCTTGCCTCTTTCTGCACCCCTCCTCCCTATTTTTGCACCCCTCTTGACTCTTTCTGCACATTTTTTGCTTCTTTCTGCACTTCTCTTGCCTCTTTCTGCACCCCTCTTGCATCTTCCTGCACCTCTTTTGGTTCTTTCTGCACTGCTCTTGCATCTTCCTGCACCTCTTTTGGTTCTTCTGCACTGCTCTTGCTTCTTTCTGTACCCCACTTGCCTCTTTCTGCACCCTTCTTCCCCCCTTTCTGCACCTCTCTTGCCTCTTTCTGCACCTCTCTTGCCTCTTTCTGCACCCCTCTGTGAGAGAGAAGTTGGCCTGATATATGCTGTCCACTAGTTCTAGTGGGCACCATGTATCAGTCCAAACAACCCCTTACTGGTTACAGGTTAAAGACGACCTTTATTGAAAGCTATCCTAGTGATAGCTATGGAGAGCAGACTTCAGGCTAAGTCTTGAAGGAATGTAAAGCAGCTTGCATTATCATTCTAAAATCTCTTGAGTCACTAAATGAAAGATATCCACACCAGGTATATATATAAAATATATGTATTTATTACTAAACACACACTCCTAGTCTCTTTATGAGACTAGAGGTCAAAACACATAAGTTACACTTCAATAATCACAGTAAAATAGCACAAATACACGTCAGGCCCTAGGGGCGAACCAAACCATATACTAAAATAGTGGTATAAGAACCACGACTTAACTAGACACAAGGCCTAGAGCCTGTAGAATCGCTGAGACCCCAAGGAACCACCCAAGGTAGTGACACAGGGGACCCACGGGGGCTGTGTGCAGTGTGTGAACACAGCCACGAGCTCCCATTAGCTTCTATGGGGAAGGTCGCGGTTAGATTTTTAAAGATTAGGGACACTTAGAAATGAGTCAGGACCAAACCCTTTTGGACTTAGGAAGTTCTAGAGCTTGCACCCACGGGAGCACTGGAGTACTCGTGTTACCTCACCCAGGGAAGCCGGGTGCATAGTACTCATGTTACCTCACCCAGGGAAGCCAGGTGCATAGGTGTCTCTTTGGTGTCGCGTCATCGATTTCAATGGGAGCTGGCGAAGAAGTGCTGCTGCCATGAAGATGCGAAGTGTCTGAAGAGATCCAAGCCTGGATTGAAGATGAGAAGAACCTGAAAGCAGAGGGGACAGAGTCTGGGTCACTTGCCAGTGACCAGGAGGGCGATGAGCAGATGCCCACCGATGTCGGGTGATTTCAGGTGAAAGAGGTGAAGTTTGACTCTACACCCACGAGGACCAGGCGGTGTCGAGGACAACCAGGAGCTGGATTCGAGCTGTGCCACGAAGGATGTCGAGTGCTGCAGTGTCGGTGCCCGGACTGGACACAACAAGCCTGGGCAACAGCAACCCATGCAGAAATGAGAAAGATGCTTCGGTGTAGACCAGCAAAGTCTGTGGGACTCACCACTTGGTTGGGAGTCAGGGCATGTCTGGAGTAACCAAAAAAGCCCAACGAAATGCAAAGTTACCCCCTCAGGGACCCACCAGTCAACAGACCAGGAATCGCGAAGGGACCTCGAGACGAAACACAAAATGGTGGCCCTCGGGTCACTCGGAATGACCAGGCCAACAATCTTTGGTGGATTCAGACTTCAAGAGACGTCGAGAAGTCAATGCACTTGCAGAAATGCACGGTGACCAGGAGTTCCGGTTCCACGCTACTCACCAGGGCTGCTGGTCTCAGCTTTGCTCGGGACTCGGGTCGGCCTCTTAGATGTCTGGAAATCCTCTTCCTGGGCTGCAAATACTTTGGAGTCCGGCGGGAGCTTTGATAATGCAGACCGGCAAATTGCTTCGTTGGTGCCTGCCAAGCAGGGGAGTCACTCCTTGACCCTAAGGGAGATTTCTTCAGTCCTCTGGTCTTGAGCAGAGCGTCGAAGGGCCAGGACTCAGTGTCAGAGTTTCGTCCAGGGTAATCTAAAGACCAAAGGACTGGGGTCCCATACTTATACTAAGGTAGGGTGTTGGACATACTCTGGGGACCCACCTATGGGAGGGTTTGGAAAGAGGGGTGGCTACACCCATTTCCTTTGTCCAGTTTCGCGGCAGAGCAGGGGCTGAAAGCCCCTAAACCGGTTTGAGCTGGACTATGCACAGGGACACCAAATGTGCTCCCAGTGCAGGACTTCAAAGCACTCAGAGAGTGCTCCCACCCAGCCCCAATACACATAAGCCTGTCTGGGAGGTGGTTACACCTTCCTGTGACAGGAAACCTATTGTCCAGGCCTCCCCTGCTGGAGTTTCAGTCAGCAGCAGGAGGCCAGACTCATGTCTGTGGCTGCAGCATCCATTTTGTGATGCCAGGGCTCTATTAAGTTTCTACCGGGTATACCAGTGCTGTCATGTCTCTCCCTCTAGAAGGGTGGGATCATACTTCCATACCAGTTACTGGTGTGGGGGTATGATTCCAAGGTGTTTGACACCAAACATAACATGTTTCCGTGCAGCCAGTCCAAAGTTAGTATTTACCGTTTGGTTATAATGCACTTAAGAGTATATGGTCAGGCTGCACTACTGACAACCCCAGGGAAGAGATTACGAAGGCTGCAGAGGGGCTCAGCACATGCCTGGGCACCACCTCACATATAACCAAGCACCCTGCCTTCAGGATTGATAAGGCCTGTCATAGGGGTGACTGATAGGTTTGTATGTGCAGTATATGGTGAGATATAGTGAACCTATATCTCAGTAAGGGGTGCATGCACCACCTTACCCAGGCTGCAGGAGCAGACCAGTGGTGTCATTTTGGGTGGCTGTTCATGGGTGGCATATTACATGCTTCAGCCCCTGGTAGACTTCTGGGGTACCTATGCCCTGGGTACATAGTATACCATATACTAGGGACTTATAAGGACACCTCAGATCCAATCTGAACTGTACCTAAAGTACATGGAATCATTTTAGAGAGGAAGCAGCTAGGCTGGGGCCCTGATTAGCAGGGTCCCAGCCAGACTAAAGTCGAAAAACAGTGAAACACCAGCAAAAAGTGGAGGTAAACATGTGAAGCAGATCCTACTCTCCTACAAACACCCCCCCCCCCCAATGCAGGGACATTAAACTAACCTTGACCAGTTGAGTCTTCATGTTCTAAGTGGAAACATCTGGAGAGTCCATCTGCATTGGCATGGTTACTCCTAGGTCTATTTTCCACTGTATAGTCCATGCCCTGTAGGGTAATGGACCACCTGAGCAATTTGGGATTTTCGCCCTTCATCTGTTTTAGCCATAAGAGGGGCTTATGGTCGGTCTGAACAATGAAGTAATTACCAAATAAGTATGGCCTCAACTTCTTCAGAGCCCAAACCACAGCAAAGGCCTTCCTCTCAATGGCTGACCAATGTTTCTCTCTGGGGGTCAACCTTCTGCTTATGAAAGCTACTGGTTGATCCTGACCTTCATCATTCAACTGTGACAGAACAGCCCCTACCCCCAACTCAGATGCATCTGTTTGGACAATGAACTTTTGGAGTAGTCAGGACTTTGCAGAATGGTAGCAGTGCACATGGCCTGCTTCAGGTCATCAAATGCCTTTTGACAGCTAGCTGTCCACTGAACCTTTTTGGGCATTTTTTTAGAGGTTAAGTCATTCAGGGGTGTCACTATTGATCCATACCCCTTGACAAATCTTCTATAGTACCCAGTCAGGCCTAAGAAGGCTCTCACCTGAATCTGGGTAGTTGGGGCAATCCAGTCCATTATGGTCTGGATTTTGCTCTGCAATGGTTGAACCTGGCCTCCACCTACAAGGTGGCCCAGGTACACAACCTGACTCTGCCCTATCTGGCACTTAGTAGCCTTGATAGTTAGGCCTGCTTTTTGCAGGGCCTCCAAAACATTCCTCAGGTGGACCAGTTGATCCTCCCAGGTGGAGCTAAAGACAGCAATATCATCTAGATATGCTGCACTATTGTCTTCCAGGCCTGTAAAGACTTGATTCACCAACCTTTGGAAAGTGGCAGGTGCATTCTTCAAACCAAAGGGCATTACCACAAATTGATAGTGCCCACTGGGGGTAGAAAATGCTGTCTTTGGCTTTGCATCATCAGCTAGTCTGATCTGCCAGTAGCCAGCTGTCAGGTCAAATGTGTGAGGCCAACATATCTATTAGCTCATCTGCCCTGGGGATGGGATGGGCATCAGTCTTAGTGATTGCATTGAGACCCCTGTAGTCTACACAAAGCCTCATCTCTTTCTTGCCATCTGTGGTGTGAGGTTTAGGTACCAGGACTACTGGACTAGCCCATGGGCTAACTGAGGGTTCAATGACTCCCAAATCCAACATCTTTTGGACTTCTGTCCTTATACAGTCCCTGACATGGTCAGTGTTAGACCTGTCAGCCCTAGGGTGGTCTCCCCTTCTATTTTTGATCGTGCCTCATTTTTTCCACCCTCATTTTTATGTTGGACTAGGTCTCCGGGCGCCTTTTCATTGCCAATCAGTGTTAAGGTGCAGGTACTCCCTTCTCCCAAGATGGCTGTCACAGGCCCCTGCTACTGCAGAGTGGTCTTTATTAGTAGCACCCTAGCTGCCAGGAGCTGGCTGGGACCCCACAACAATGTTGCGACACCAGCCCGCCTTTTTTGTCCCATAGGTAGAATGGGGAAGCTCCTGGAATGTGCTGGAACCTTCTAGAAGGGAGGTGTGGTTTTTACTTTTGCCGCCTTGGCTAGAGGTCACCTGACCTAGGGATACATAAGTGAGGGAGGGATCTTTTTCCAGTTAGTTGGCCAGTGGGGTAAAGCAGAGCTGGAGAATCCACGCCGGAGGGTAGGCGGTAGGGCCTAAGCAGGGACTTATGCCTCTGAGAGTGACAGGATTTAGGTGCTGCCTCTTAAGTGAGTGAGGGATCCTTTGAAACCCACTGATCTTGCCCAGCAGTAGGAGGACCCAGGGAACCTCTGCCCAGCCTGACTAGGAAGGACCTAGTCGCCAACTCATTCCCTACCCCCCAGGAACAGAACCCCCAAGGGCGCCAGAGACATCTGCGCCATTAAGACTTTATAGAACAACTGAATACTGAAACTGAATGCTGTGACTTCGTGTCAAGACTGAACATCGAAACTACATGCCTAACCGATTGTGGTATCGCTGAGGATCAACCAGGTCTTAGCGCTGTGACCCCTGCGCTCCCTGACCTGGCCTGGGATCCCCGGCAGCGTGCTCCGTTGAGCGCGGAGCTCCCCAGCTTAATTTGAGCCCCCCCCGGTGGCGTGGAGGCTGAAGCGTGTTCACCGCTGCGGCCCGGAGGCCGGAAGAGTGCCCCTCATCGAGGCAAGGCCCGCGGAGAAGCCCGGGGCCCCGTCGCTGCCGTCGCAGCTGCTAAGAGAGGTGCGTGAGGCCGTGGCCTGCCCCCGTCGTGGAAGGATCAACTGCGGAGGCCGGAGCTGGGTTAGATGCCTCAAGACGTCGTGATCAAGGTAAGCCGGGAGGCTTGGGAAGGACCCCGGTGTGCCCCCTATTGACCGGGAGCAGCACCGCACCCTGAGACCCTGGTTCCCCCTCCGTGGGAGTCCCCCGTTAATCCAGGACTGTGACCCCTCCGAGGGATTGCCCCCCTGATCTGCAGACTGTCAAGGAGCGCTGTGCCCCACGAACTGCACCGGAGTGCGAGAGGCTCGCCCCGTAAGAATCGTTGTGCTCCGTGAACTGCTCCGTTCTGAAGTATTCATTGCTATTGATTACGAGTAGCGCTATGTTCTAAATGCTCCGTTCTGAAGTATTCATTGCTATTGATTACGAGTAGCGCTATGTTCTAAATGCTCCGTTCTGAAGTATTCATTGCTATTGATTACGAGTAGAGCTATGTTCTAAATGCTACGTTCTGAAGTATTCATTGCTATTGATTATGAGTAGCGTTATGTTCTAATGCTCAGTGCTGAAGTATTCACTGCTTACTGATTACGAGTAGCGTTATGTTCTAAGGCTCAGTGCTGAAGTATTCATTGCTTACTGATTACGAGTAGCGTTCTGTTCTAAGGCTCAGTGCTGAAGTATTCACTGCTTACTGGTTACGAGGGGCGCTATGTTCTAATGCTCTGCTCGGAAGTATGCACTGCGTGCTGGTTACGAGTGGCGCTATGTTCTAATGCTCTGCTCTGAAGGTGTTCGTCAGATTTGTCCCGAGGTGTACAAGGCCCGCTTAGCGCGTAGAGCGCGGTGATCGCCACTGAGGCGCTACAGGTAACCAAGGTAGCGGTAGGCCCGCGAGGTCTGCCCTGGGTCCCTGCACGCCCCCAGGAGTGGCGCTACAATCCCCAAACCCTACCACGGGGAGTAAGATATACAAGGTACTGGTGAATATCATACTGGTGAATATGGTGCTGGCGGATCAAACGCTGACATAAGTGAATTGCCATTGTTATCTCATTTTTTTTTTTTTTTTTTTTTTTAAAGACCTTTATTGTGCAAAGGGATGGTTACACTGCGTCACGCCAACAACCCGGAGGCAGGCCGCGATATCGACAAATGTTTCCAATGGAGGTGTATCATATCAGGAGTCATAAACAATATCAGCATCCTAACATACAGGGAGAGACACACCCTCGGCCCTGGTGAGGAGTACAACGGCGCGACCAGTGAAGAGTGGAGGGTCTTACATTTTCTGGGTTTTGTGAACTGGAATCGAATCCTAGGCACACGGTCCCGTCCTGACACTCCGGCGAGTACTAGGACCGCAGCTCATGGAGAGGGTAACTTATAGGTAAATCGTCCACTACCACCTTTTCTCCCAACCCCCCCGCAACAATCGGAGGGAAACAGCAAACTTTCGGTGCGGAGCTATTGCAGAAAACCAACAGACATCTCAGCTCGCTTACGCAGGGGCTAACATACCAGGACCCGTCCGTCATAGAGGGACGACTACAAGCAGCATTGGTGGCTGCAGGAGGTTCGCAAAGCAGCAGCTATAGGGCGGGGGCGGGGGGCGGGGGACGCAGCAGGACAAAGCAGCAAGACGCCCGGACGGGGAGGGGGGCAACACGTCAAATCCTACAGGCATGCAGCAGGCACGGGTTCCGGCAGGAGCAACACACTCCACAGCCCTCAGGCACACCCACCAAACAAGCATCCATCCTTCCATCACAATGCGTACAGGGCTCAAAGGTTCACCCCATGTCATCCGAAACACCCGTCCCGGGGGAGTCCACAGAGGCAGCCGAACCCGCCCGCTCTCTTGTCCACTGCAGGAAGGGTTCCCAGATGTCGTTGGGCCTAGATGCGGTGGGCATCGTCTCCCAGTAGGTCGTGAGCTGTGTCTGACCATATGTAACGTCGCGAACCCATGCGGCGAACGTAGGCAAGGCTCCACGGCCCCAGTGTAGCGCCACTTGGCGTTTAGCGTAAAGTAGCAGCATCGCGTGCAGTTTCCTGTCGGCGGGTTCGGTGTCTTTAACGTATCCCAGGAGCCCCAAAAGCGGAGTGGGTTCATCTGCTCTGTGTAAAATGCGGTTGATGGCCTCAAAGATGCTCGTCCAGTACTCAACTAGCTTAGGGCAGCTCCACGCCACGTGGATGAAGGACGCGTCAGCTCCACCACACTTCCAACAGGAAGCGTCAGTGCGGATCCCCATGCGGTGGAGCAGCACTGGTGTGCGATAGTACCGGTGCAAGAATTTAAAATGGACCAGTCGAAGTCTATAGTTCGGTGACAGCGCTGTGAGTTGCGTACAGCAGTATTCCCACATAGCATCTGACAGGGTATCGTCCAGATCTGTGGCCCAAGCCTGTTTGGCCCCAGGCACGGTGAGCGGGGCCTGCTCCTGCATGCAGTTGTATAGTCTAGATACTAGTTTCGCGGGGGAGGGTCGTGACAGCAAGTTTTGGAGGGCATCCAGTTGTGGGGGTTCCTCGGGGAATTGAGGCCACATCTTCTTGCAGGACTCCTGGAGAGAGTGATACAGAAGCGCGTCCGAGAACGAGGTAGGCCGTCCGTCCTCACGGACACCCAACTCACCAAACGTCCCATCAGGGTAGATGTCAGCGAAAGTGGCCACCCGTCTCCCCTGAAGCGTGATGGTATCTCCCCTAGCGCTAAGGCAAGGCAGCATCGGATTGCTACGCAGCGGAATGGCCGGCGCATAGAGCAAGGGAAGGCCCGCCCTCCGGCGTAGCTCCTTCCATGACCAGCGGATCATCTCAACGGTGTCCACCTCCTTCGAGGGGCGGGAAACCCTGCCATACAACGCCACCCGAAGTGGCAGCGGGGCAACCGCGGCCAATTCCACCGCCACATGCGGCTGGTAGGGGGTGGGGAACACCCAGAAGTGCAAAAATTGAGCCTGAGCGCACAGCGAGTAAAGCTTAAGGTCAGGCGCTCCAAGGCCCCCCTGTCGCAGCGGGAGTGTGAGCAAAGCCCAAGAGGTCCGCGCCTGCCGCCCAGCCCACACCAGAGACACAAGCAGGGAGCGGACTCGTGCATGGAAGCACGCAGTCATGGGCAGCGGAAGATTAACGAACAGATATAGGAATTTCGGGAGAACTACCATCTTTGCCAGTGCCACCCTCGCGACCAGGGACAGGGGAAGTTTATTCCAGACCTCCACCCTCCGCTCCAGCCAGTCGACCGCTCTGCCGAAGTTAAGAGACCATAGTTCCTGTGTGTCTCGACTAATCCAAATACCCAAATATTTGACCGCGTCAGTTTCCCAACGTAGGGGGTAGTCCGAAGGAGGTTGGGCTGTCCCGTCAGTGAGAGGGAACGCAACTGACTTGGACCAGTTTATAGACACGCCCGCCAGACCCTCGAAGCGTACAAATTCTCGAAGCAATGGGTTCAAATTCTCCGCGGGACTGGAGACATACAGAGTAACGTCATCTGCATAAAGTGAGATCAGCAGACTGCGAGAGCTGAAGCCTATCCCTCTCGCCGTGTGGTGTTGGCGTATTCTGGCCGCCAGTGGCTCCATCGCAATAGCGAAGAGGAGGGGCGACAGTGGGCATCCCTGTCTAGTCCCCCTGGAGATGGGAAAGGGCTCGGACACCAGGCCATTCACTCGCACCCGAGCGCGAGGTCTGTCATATAGTAATTGGATGAGAGTAATAAAGTTACGACTAAAGCCCATCCTGCCCAAGACACGAAATAGGTACGGCCACTCTAGCGAATCGAAGGCCTTGGTCGCGTCTAGAAACACGACCGCGGCCTGGACGGAGGGGTGGAGATAATGTAGGATGGAGAAAAGTGTTCTGAGGTTGTGCGAGGTGGCACGGCCAGGGATAAATCCTGACTGGTCCGGGAGAGCGATGATCGGCAGCAGCGGCTGTAGTTTGTCCGCAATGACCTTGGCAAAGATTTTAGCGTCAACATTTATGAGAGAAAGGGGACGATAGGAGTCCAGGTACAGTTCGTCTTTGTCGGGTTTTAATAGAGTGACAATGAGTGCCTCGCGCATGGAGTCTGGGAGAGCATTCAGCTCCAGCGCCTCCACGAATACAGAGTGCAATTTCGGGGCCAGTTCTTCAACGTATGTCTTGTAAAACATTGTGGTGAGGCCATCTGGGCCGGGAGCTTTATTAGCCGGCATGCTTTTGATAACCTGAGCTATGTCCTGGGCCGAGACAGGCAGGTCCATGTATTTTCTATGGTTGTCATTGAACCAGACAAGGGCGATAGAGTCAAGAAAATCGTCCAGGGAAGTCGGGGCAGCAGAGTGTTTGGACGTGTATAGGGAAGTATAAAAATCGGCAAAGGCCTTCAGCACCGCCTCCTGGCCCGTGACCTGTGTCCCCTCACTGTTCATGATAGTGTGTACATAGCGCGCCTGAGCCTGGGGAGCAATCAGCCTAGCTAGTGTCCTGCTCGGTCTATCACCCTCCCCGTATCTGCGGGCTTCGGCCTGTTTCCCTAAGAACTTCACCTCTCTCTGCGCCTCCTCGTTGAACTCCAACAGTTTTGCTTTAAGACTACCTGCAATAGCCAACGTCGGGTCTCGGCAGAAGGCCGAGTCCAGCTCTTTGAGTTCTTGCTCTAGCTTAGCCAGTGTCTGACGTATGGAATGTAGCACCCCTGCCCGTCGAGCTATACATTGGCCCCGTATTACCGCCTTAAAGGCGTCCCACACCACGGCCTCAGAAGAGGCCGAACCCTCGTTGTCCGCAAAGTACTTGACAATGTCATCTCTAATTTCTTCCGTGAACACCTGATCTGTAAGAGCGTGGGGCGGCAGCCGCCACGAAAACGCCCTAGGGGCCACGTTAGGTATCCGTAGCTCCAGCATGCAGGGGGCGTGGTCCGAGAGCGACCTAGCCTGAATTTCTACCTCCCCCACCCATGTAGCCACCTCAGGAGACAGCAGCCAAAAGTCTAGGCGGGACCAAGCGTCGTGACGGCACGTGATACAGGTCCCCATTCTCTCCCCAGGGTGCCGAAGTCTCCACACATCAGTCAGTCTCCCCTCCTCCAGCACATCCAACAACGCCTGTCTCGCCCTCGCATGTGTAGGTCTACTAGCACCCCGTCTGTCCAATTCGTCGTCCAACACCACGTTGAAGTCCCCCCCCACCACTATCAGGTTACAATCAAGCAACACAATTTGCGCCCAAACATTGCGAAAGAATTCAGGGTCATCCACATTGGGGCCATATACAGCGGCCAGAACTAGCGGTCTACCCTGCAATGAGCCATGCACCAGTACATAACGACCCTCCTTATCCAGCACACAATGATGTTCTCTCCAATCCAACCCCTTCCGTATAAGGACAGCCACCCCCCGGGCATAGTTAGAGTATATAGCTGAATATACATGCGACCACCTGTGGTGTTTCAGCCTGGGCGATGGGGTCGAGTTAATGTGAGTTTCCTGCAACAAGCAAATGTCTACATTGTGTCTGGTCAATATAGTATGCATCAATCTGGCTTTTTTATAGTCCCCAAGGCCACGAATGTTCCAAGTCCACAGTTTAACTCCCCCCATGTCTGTGGCACATCCAGGGCAACCAGGCCGCCGCCCTGCCCCCCCACCCCACACAAACAGGCCCAGACCGCCGCCTACCCCCGCGCAGCACAGTCATGAGATGATAGATTGCAATACGCTCCATCAGCACCGGTAACCAAACACTCAACATTCCCCCCCACCCCCCACCCACGCCAACCCCCCAAACAGGTTGCGCTAGAATCCCATTTGTGCTCTGAATCGCACTTGAGTCAACCGAGAACAAAAACAACAGGAGATTCCCCATGGGGCGAGGCGCTCCCAGCTGACACCCCTGAATACACAGGGTGGCTGCACACTTAAGGTTCTAAGCGACACCCAAGAGGTGCCCAGCAGCATGGAACAAACAGTACTGGAGCTGTTTGCCGTCCAATATGCCCCAGACCTGTGACACAATCAGCAACCAAGACCCTCCCAACATGAGCGGGCCAGCTCCATCAGTTCCAGTAGCGTCCCCCAGTTCACATCCAGAGGGGACCAAACAGTCCAGCAAATGACAGCTTTAGTGGAAAGGGCCAACACAGATCACTTTACCCTCGGTACCTCAATCATTGTCGCTCGTGCAGGCCGCGTCCTCCTCCAACCTCGGCGACTTGCGTCTGGCACCAGGGCCACTGATGTGTTTAGCAAACTTTAGGGCTGACTTAGCGTCGGTGAAAAAGTGAGCAGTTCGTTCATGGAAGATTTTCAATTTTGCTGGGTATAACAAGGAGTATTGGACTCCGGCCTGCATCAGGAGCTTCTTCGCAGGTATGAACTCCTTTCTGGCTGCCTGGACACGGGGGGTGAAATCAGGGTAAAATGAGATATGATTCCCTTTATGGATGATCTTGCCCTTTTCACGGGCCATCTGCAGGATGCGGTCCCTGTCTTGAAAGTTGAGTAGCTTGACTAATATAGGGCGTGGGGTGGCGCCTGGTGGCGGTCTCTTGCCCAGTGTCCTGTGCGCCCTCTCCACCGTGAACACCTGGGACAGGTCCGGGTCGAACAGCTCGTGTAAAAGATCAGACACAAAGACCTCCATCTTTCCGGTGTTGTCTGTCTCCGGAATTCCCGTGATTCGGACGTTGGACCTCCGGGAACGCGCTTCCAGATCGTCCGCCTTTGCTCGCATGGCCTCCAGTTCGCGCTCAATATTGGTGATGTGGTTTTTCGCCTGTTGCTGAAACTCGGCACACTCGGCATGTCTGGTTTCTAGGCAGTCCAGCCTCGTTTCGTGCACGTCCACTTTGGACTTTACCGCCTCTAGTTGTGCAGCCATAGCATCCAGCTTTGTGTCGATACTCTTCAGGCTAGATCTGACCTCCATCATTAGAGCGCCAAAATCAACTTCGGCCGCAGGGCTCTTAGGAGGTGACGACGCGGCCCCCGTTTCCACTGCCTGTTGCTTGGCCTTCTGCTTGTGGTCAAAAGTCAATTTAGGCTGCTTGGCATCCTTCGTGCCCCCCATCACTGGCTCGCGCGGGGCGCGGAGCGCAGGCCGCGGCAGAAAGCGCTCTCCGGCGCGCCGCGCAGGCCCTTAGAGCTGACTGGCACAGTGCGAGGCGTCACAAGAGGGAACTCGGGGGCAGAAGCGCCAAATCACAGTGGGCTGCCCAGTGTCCTGCGGCGACCCCACCAAGTTTCCCCCACGATCTCCTAGTGGAGGACAAAGCACGTGAGAGGCTCCTGAGAGGCTCCGGCAGAAGCAGGCCGAGGCCGTCCGCACGTTATTCTGTGCCCGGGAGCGGAGCTCCTGGTGTCAGGGCAAGATCGACACCTGAACACCCAACGGCGATCAGCAGGGGCTCCGGGGCACACCAAGCAAGGGGCATACACAGTGTGGGCTGTAGTGCGCCACGGGTCCGCAGCTTCTCCTCTAACGACCCGGACGCACCGCAAAATGGCGGCGTCGCGCCTCTGCCTCAGCCCTTCCCCCGATCTGTTACCTCTGGTGAATAGCCGCTCCGCTCCCTCCTTCCGTGCACAATTATCACCGCGTAGTGGCCGCCGACAGCCTCCAGTCTCGCATCAAGGGCGCCTGAGTGGCCTCCTCTCCGCCGATCTCCGTGGGCCTAGTAATCCCCGAGGTCCAGCCAGGTGTCACCGCCGCCTCGAGTTCCGCAGCTGCAGGCGGGCTCCAGCAGTCGGGCCGGCGTCAATCACGGTCGCCAGGTCTCGGCGCGCAGCCGCTCGCGAGCGGCAATGATCTAGTCGGTCGTGCCTCCGGGCTGCCGCATCAGTTTCACACGGAAGCCGGGCCCCTCGGTAGCGTCGCTTAGGATAATAAAGGATTTATACATGTGCAGCCGGCGGAGCTCGCTCAGAGAGCGGCCATCTCGCTGCTCGGTTAGCCACGCCCTCCCGCCATTGTTATCTCATTAACTGCATTTATATCTCATGAAGTGCATTTATATCTTATGAATTGCCTTGTTATCCCATGAACTGCATTTATCTTGAACTACTTGGATAAACTTGAGTTATTTGCATAAATCTCTACAGTGTGGCGTCCCTTATTGTATGCGTTCCTTGCTTCAGAGGATGCGTGTGTTGTATGGTCGCTTTACACACCAGCCTTTGGGTGCCTAGCCGCTCGTGTCACGTTACCCCCTTAGGGCCTGGAGACCCCAGGTCTTACATTCAGGTTGCCTGTAGATCTTATTCTTCACAGGCAGACTGTCCCCAGTGTCCACTTCATGAGTGCACCAGGTGGTCTGACTTGGAGTCAGAGAAAACATATGTCTGAACTGGCTGAGATGTTTTCTGCAGTCATTTTTCTGCTGGGCAGTGAGGTTGCCTGCCAAGGCTACACCATCAACTGACCCATCATCAGGGTTCTGAGAAAGCAGGTCAGGGAGTGGGTCACCCTCTTCCTCCTGTCCTTCATCAGTAGCCATGAGCAAGCCCATGTCTGCCCTGTCAACATATGGTTTTAGTCTGTTGACATGAAGTACCCTGCGGGGACTCCTAGGGGTTCCAAGGTCTACCAAGTAGGTGGCCTCCCCTTTCTGCTCAACAATTGTATGGGGGCCACTCCATGTGTCCTGGAGGGCCGCTGGGGCCACAGGCTCCAACACCCACACTTTCTGTCCTGGCTGGTAGACAGTCAGTACAGCCTTTTGGTCATGCCAGGCTTTTTATAATTCCTGGCTAGCCTCAAGGTTTTTGGTTGCCTTTTTCATATACTCAGCCATCCTGGAGCGGAGACCAAGTACATAGTCCACTATGTCCTGTTTGGGGTGCTTGAGAGGTAACTCCCATCCTTCCTTAACCAGACCCAATGGACCCCTAACAGGGTGACCAAACAAAAGTTCAAAAGGGCTGTAACCAACCCCCTTTTGAGGCACATCCCTGTATGTAAATAAAAGGCAGGGCAAGAGTATGTCCCATCTTTGCCTAGGCTTTTCTGGGAGTCCTTTAATCATGCCCTTTAAGGTTTTGTTGAACCTTTCAACTAAACCATTGCATTGTGGGTGATAGAGTGTGGTGAACTTGTAATTCACTCCACACTCCTTTCACATAGCAGTCAAGTAACTAGACATGAAGTTTGCATCCCTGTCAGATACTACCTCCTTAGGAAAGCCTACTCTTGAGAATACACTTAAGAGAGCTCTTGCCACCACAGGTTCTGTAGTGGTCCTTAGGGTAATTGCTTCTGGGTACCTGGTGGCATGGTCCACCACCACCACCAGTATAAACCTGTGGCCATATGCTGTTTGAGGATGCCTGGGACCAACAATGTCAATCCCTACCCTCTCAAATGGAACCCCCACCCCAGGTAGTGGTATAAGGGGGGCCTTTGTGGTTCCACCTGCCTTGCCATTGGCCTGGCAGGTCACACAGGAGCGACAAAACTCCTTAGTGTCTTCAGACATGTGGGGCCAGTGAAAGTGAGGGACAATTCTTTCCCAAGTCTTGTTCTGGCCCAGGTGTCCTGCTAGGGGAATATTATGGGCTAGTATCAATAGGAAGCCCCTAAACTTCAAAGGTATAACCAACCTCCTGGATGCACCAGGCTTGGGGTCTCTACACTCTGAATAAAGGAGTGCATCATCCCAATAAACGTTATGGGTGCCACTAGCATTCCCAGCAGCCTCATCAGCAGCTTGCTTTCTGAGGGGTTCAAGAGAGGGGCAGGTTTTCTGCTCCTGGCTCAGATCAGACCTGGAAGAGCCCTCTGTCCCCAAGAGCTCAACCTGGTCAGGTTTGAGCTCCTCTGGGACAGTTCCTTCTTCAGGCTCAAGATCATCTCCCTGAGGAGACTGATCTGCATTCTGAGTCAGGTGGGAAGGCACGGCCTTAACCCTACTGCCCCTCCTCTTGGGAGGCACCTGGTCCATCAGTCCAGAATCCAGGGCCTGTTCAGTTCTTGACATTTTGGCATGTGACCTAGTCACAGCAAAGGCATGAGCAGGGATCCCTAACATTTCTGCATGTGTCCTGAGCTCCACTTCAGCCCATGCTGAAGTTTCCAGATCATTGCCAAGCAAGCACTGTACTGGTAGGTCTGCACTTACCAGAACCTTCTTAAGGCCAGTTACCCCTCCCCAGGAGAAGTTAACAACTGCCAGAGAATGGTCTGTTCTGACAATGCTAGCATTGGTCACTTGGTACATTTCACCAAGTATAATCTGCCCAGGACCCACAAGATCTTTTGTCACCATTGTGACACTTGCTCCTGTGTCCCTGAATGCTAAAGCCTCTATTCCATTTATTAAAGGCTGTTGTCTGTATTTGCCCAGATTACTGGGACTCACAAAGGAGGACATATCCATGCCCGCATCACAGACTAACACAGCCTGAGTTGGAACTCTGACTAGGCCAGAGTCCATCTCAGAACCCAGGGTCAACCTTACTACACCCTTATTCTGAACATTACCACCACCAATTGTAGCTATACTAGGGGGAACAGTTGCCTTAGGGGCAATGGTGGCTGGAGTAGATTCTTTGGACTTGGTGCAATCACTGGACCAGTGAGTTTTCTGTTTCCAACTCTTGCACCATGGTTTCTTTTGGCCTTTTCCCTTGTTAGACTGTGAATCCCCACCTGAAGAAGATTTTTGAGGGCCTTGTGAAGACGTCTGGTCTTTACCCTTCTACCCACCCTTATCAGAGTTTTTAGGATCTTGCTTCTTGGGTTCACCACCTTGGTTCTGTACCTTCTGCCTCACCCTGGTTCTGACCCACATGTCTGCCTTCTTTCCCAATTCTTGGGGAGAGGTCAGATCTGAGTCTACCAGGTACTGGTGCAACAGCTGATTCTGACAATTATTAAGGATCTGCATCCTCATAATCAAATTGTACAATCCTTGATAGTCATGCACTTTACTGCCAAGTAACCAACCTTCCAGAGCCTTAGTAGCACAATCTACAAAGTCTACCCAGTCCTGAGTCTGTGCCTTTTGGGTATCCCTGAGCTTTAACCTGTATTGCTCAGTGGTTAGGCCAAACCCATCAATTAAGACTCATCCTCTCTAACAGTGAGGAGTTTATCTCTACCTTTGTCTGCAAAGGAGAGCCATAAGATTGCTGCCCACTACTCCTGGGGGACCCTTTGAACTTTACATGCCCTTTCCAGTGCTGTTATCCATGTGTGGATGTCATCCCCACTCTGGTAGGGAGGGACAATCTTATTCAGGTTTCTATGGTCATAAGACCTCTCCCTATCTCTAGGGATGTTGCTGCCACCATGGGAGTCTAGTCCCACCTTTTTTCTAGCTCTGTAGAGCTCTATGGCCTCCCTTTCTAGGGCTACCTGCTTTCCTCCAATTTTTAGCTGAGCTTCCTCATTGTTAAGCAGTCTCTCCCTTCTCTCCTGAGAGGTTTCCCTCGTATGAGAGGAGATTGAGGTCCCTGCAGATGAGTTAGAATGGTTAGACTCCCTGGAGGAAGATCTTGACCTTCTTGGTCCACCATCAACAAAAAGGGGGGGACATTGGGCTTTTGGGGAGGTCCAGCATACAAGCCCCAAAATTGCAACACAAAGAAAGTATGCTGTTCTTCAGAAATTAAAAACAGGAGAGAGATGCATGAATGCATGTGTGGGAAACAGTGCTCCACAAAATCAAAAAGTGTGAGTCGGGAGAAAAATTCCTTCCTTCGGGAACTAGGGCCCTCACACACCCAGCCAGCTAGGTGTCATGCTTCATCATTGGGCCTGCTCCTCGTTGGGTTGGTGCTGCAATACCCATCGGGCACCCAATGAGGGGCTCTTTGGCGGAGATCTTTTGTTCCTTGCCATTGGATGTGGTGTGGGTGAGGTGCCTAGAAGGTGTAGGTGCATGTGTGAAAGGTGAAAGTTAGAACAGGTTAGGTAAACCAATATAATTTTATTCACTCTGGTTCCTACCTGATTAAAAGAAAAAAGAGAGGTGGCCTTCCCTGACTTAATGAGTCAGGGTAAGGTGACACTCTACACAATTGGGTCGACATGTTCTTGCCCTAACAGCCCAACAGGGTCTATGGCAATTCATCAGGACCAAAAAAATCTTGAAAAAACTACCTACACACCGTGGTATAGGGGAACCTACCTACCACGCTATGATATTGCTGCAGGCACGTTGCCCATAACTTTTGCGGATAGTCACGCTATGATATTGCTGCAGGTACGTTGCCCATAACGTTTGCGGAACCTCATCATCATCCGGTTCCGACGGGGAGGGGTAGGTTGCTAGCACATTGACGCCACTTCCTGGACACTGAGCCTGCTGGTGTCTCAGCCCGCCGGATTCTGTTGAGGCTAGGCTTCTGAGAGTGAATTGAATATCCGCAAAAGTTATGGGCAATGTACCTGCAGCAATATCATAGCGTGGTAGGTAGGTTCCCCTATACCACGGTGTGTAGGTAGTTTTTTCAAGATTTTTTGGGTCCTGATGAATTGCCATAGACCCTGTTGGGCTGTTAGGGCAAGAAACATGTCGACTCAATTGAGTAGAGTGCCACCTTGCCCTGACTCATTAAGTCAGGGAAGGCCGCTTCTCTTTTTTCTTTTAATCAGGTAGGAACCAGAGTGAATAAAATTATATTGGTTTACCTAACCTGTTTTAACTTTCACCTTTCACACATACACCTACACCTTCTAGGCCCCTCACCCACACCACATCCAATGGCAAGGAACAATAGATCTCCGCCAAAGAGCCCCTCATTGGGTGCCCGTTGGGTATTGCAGCGCCAACCCAACGAGGAGCAGGCCCAATGATGAAGCATGACACCTAGCTGGCTGGGTGTGTGAGGGCCCTAGTTCCGAAGGAAGGAATTTCCCTCCCGGACCCACACTTTTTGGTTTTGTGGAGCACTGTTTCCCACACATGCATTCGTACATCTCTCTCCTGTTTTTAATTTTTGAGGAACTGCATACTTTCTTTGTGTTGCCATCTTGGCCCACCACCAACTCTCCCAGGAGGGACAAAGAGGGGTCCATTATGGTCCTCTCCATCACTGTCTAGGGGAGCTGGATTTTCCAGGTCCAGATCATTGCCATCTGCCTGGCCAGCCTCAGAGGTCAGGTCATGGGGAAATACACCCCCTGGCCTTTCCTCAGGTGCTGTCCCACCCACTCTGCCTAGCCCTTCAGATCCTAAAGATCTGCTACGGTCATAGAGCCTGAGTACCTCTATGAGATGCTGGGTGGTTGGACTTTTGCCTGTCTTCAGTTTCCTAGTTGTACATAATGCTCTCAGTTCCGTGAATGGGAGTCTATCATACTGGGAATCTTGAAGCCCATTGGCTTCTGGCAAGGACCTACTGGTTCCTGGCCTTAAAGACATTACTAGTGTGGTGTGGTGTATTGCACTGCCTACTCTAGTGTGGCCTACTAAACTCTGTTGAGTTGTAGAAAGGGTGTGCTATCCCTTAACACACAGCTCTAAGTTCAGTAGAACTTACTGTATTCTAAAGCTTATATTATATGTACCTAGGGTACCTTTAGTGCTTTTCATTTAGTTACTCAATTGAGATTATCTGGTAAAACAATAGCAAGCTGGAATCCCACATGCTGCACACCAATGTGAGAAGTTGGCCTGATATATGCTGTCCACTAGTTCTAGTGGACACCTTGTATTAGTCCAAACAACCCCTTATTGGTTATAGGTTAAAGACAACCTTTATTGAAAGCTATCCTAGTGGTAGGTATGGAGAGCAGCCTTCAGGCTAAGTCTTGAAAGAATGTAAAGCAGCTTGTTTTACCAGTCTATAATCTCTTGAGTCACTAAATGAAAGATATCCACACCAGGTATATATATAAAATATATGTATTTATTACTAAACACACACTCCTAGTCTCTTTAAGAGACTAGAGGTCAAAACACATAAGTTACACTTCAATAATCACAGTAAAATAGCACAAATACATGTCAGGCCCTAGGGTCGAGCCAAACCATATACTAAAATAGTTGTATAAGAACCACGACTTAACTAGACACAAGGTCTAGAGCCAGTACACTCACTGGGACCTCAAGGAACCACCCATGGTAGTGACACAGGGGACCCACGGGGGCCGTGTTCAGTGTGTGAACACAGCAGCGAGCTCCCATTAGCTTCTACGGGGAAAGTCACGGTTAGATTTTTAAAGATTAGGGACACTTAGAAATGAGTCAGGACCAAACCCTTTTGCACTTAGGAAGTTCTAGGGCTAGCACCCACGGGAGCACCAGAGTACTCGTGTTACCTCACCCAGGGAAGCCCGGTGCATAGGTGTCTTTTGGTGTCGGGTCGCTTCGTCGATTTCAATGGGAGCTGGCGAAGAAGTGCTGCTGCCGTAAAGATGCGAAGTGTCCGAAAAGATCCAAGCCTGGATCAAAGATGAGAAGAACTGAGAGGGGCGTGGTCGGCGACCGAAGAACATGGCCGCAGCCTAAGGAGTCTCCCGAGGGCGCCGAGATAACCCCCGAAGATCCGGACATTTATCCTGCAGTGGGTGGCAGAAAAGCGGCGGCGGAGGAGTAGCACAGCCAGCGGCATCGGAGGACGCGACCGACGAAACGCGGCGCACCCGGAAACCGCCGAAAACCGAAACACACGGTCACAGCCTAACCTCAGGAGTGAAGCCGGGGCTGCAGTAGCGGCCGCGGCCAGCAGCGTGAGGAGAGCTCCGGCTGAGGGCGCGCCGGGAGGAAGCGAGACACCCAGCGGATTGACGGGGGCGGGACCGGCCTCAAGGTACGCCCTGGCCAAGGTGCAACACTCCGGACCAGTGACTTTTGGTAGGGGACTCCATGATTAGGCCCGGAGGAGTTACGCGACAGCTGGAACGGGGCTCCATGGCTTGACCCCCGTCTGGGGAGGTGAAGGCCCCGCGTCAGAACGAGAAGGGCCAGGTGCAAGTAACACAGCAGCAGCCATAGACACACCGAGGAGAGAGGAAGGGGGTCGGTGAGAGACATCGTTGCCTGACGATTGACCACTGTACAAGGGCTGGTGGAGGAAAATTAGTGGAGACCATAGCGGCGGATGGCTGGCGGACCCAGGGGGTCTTAGTTGGGGCCAGTGCCTGGTCCCCCCGTGGCAAGCTGAGCGTCAGTGACGAAGTCGGATTGCGGTCTGTTCTGCCCAGAGTAGAGGCCAAGGTAACGGAAGGCGATCGGCGGTGGTCGAGGTGCGACGCCAGAGGTGGGTCGGTGGTGCGAAGCGCGCACACGGCGCTATTAACGACGCCATGAGTGGCAGGGGCCCCAAAACGGTGCAAAGTAACCGCATCGACAAGTACGCCACCGCCAAGGATCGGCGTGGCGGATCGGAGGCGACGCCTGGAACCCTACAGAACCCGGAGGTGGAGGGGCAAAAGGAAATCACGCTCCGTGATGTGATGCTCACCTTGCAGCAGATGCAGGCCTCCATCGGCACTATTTCCTGTGATGTGACGCTACTTCGGGCTGACAGGTCGAAACTGGGAACGAGAATGGCGGACGTTGAGGCCACAACGACGGTCCTTTCAGTGGATACGCAGACTCTCCAGAGGCAGGTACAGCAGCTCGAGGCGGCTAACAAGCAGATGCTGGAGAAGATAGTGTTACAGGCCCGGCACTTGAGTTGTTTGTGGAGGAACTGATCCAGGACCAGCTAAAGCCCCGCAGACTCTCGAGATTCTTCTTGGTAGAAAGAGCACACCGGGTGCCGGGGGGTCGACCAAGACCGGGTGCTCCCCCGAGACCGATCTTGGCGCGGATATTCAATTTTCGCGACAGGGACGCAATCCTGCAAGCCGCTCGAGTGGGGCCACCGATTCGGGTGGACAACAGTGTGGTAACCCTCTATCCGGACTATACAGATGCAGTCACGAAGAAGCGGCGCACTTTCACGGAGATCAAGCGTGAACTGCGAAGTAGAGAACTGAAATACTCAATGCTCTACCCGGCGAAGCTGCGGGTGGAAGCGGAGGGCAACAACTGGTTCTTTGCCACCCCGAAGGAGGCGCAGGAGTGGCTGGAGGGTTGGCGCCCTACCAGAGACAAGGGCACGCGGGAGAAGAAAGGACACCGACAATGCGGACAGTCGGCCCGGCAGGAAGAGCAAGGAGAAGAAGGGGGTGGCCCGGCGGTCGCGGCGAGATCTGGACACGGCACGGAGGGAGACTTTGAAGGGTAACCCCTGGAGATGGAGACAGGACTGCAGTCTTGGACACCGATGGGGCCTAGATACGATACTACGTAGAGGTCCAGGAAAGGATTGCAAGTGCTGAAGTAAAGCGGCAAACGATGGACGGGGCAGGCAGAGACAGCTACAGAAGCGAGAGGCGTGGACCCCTTCTGCTGGTGAGGTATACTGTCAGAGACCCGATAGACGAAGGCCACTGGACACAGAGTGTGCGCCATAGCCGCATAAAACTCTTTTGAAAGGGGGACTCGGGGAGCCGAGGGGGACTTTTTCCCCTGCAAGTAGGTTCATGGGTAGGGAGTTAAAGCACTCTGCTAAGTTGGGGAGGCGGGTAGTTTCACATCCGCCAGGCAGGGAGGCAGGGAGGCAGGGAGGGGGAACAGGGGTGGGGGTCAGTTTAAGGGGGGGCTCGGGGGGGGTTTCTGTACGGGAGCGACAATTGATGACACAGTAGTGACACAGGCAATTACGAGCTGCGTAGTGGTAGGCACAACAGGGATAGCAAAGGGTACAGTCCTAGTTCACCACCGAGAGAACGGATAGAAACCAAGAGGATGGTAGTAGCGTCCCAGGGGTACAAGCTGATCAAATAAGAGGGCCCCCATTGACTGTCATGTCCTGGAACGTTAACGGATTGGGAGACAAAATTAAAAGGGGGCTGGTGATGCAATTCCTCAGACGACGAAGACCGGCGGTGGCACTCCTTCAGGAGTCGCATCTGCAAGGTACGGCAGTCAAGGCATTAGATCGCCTGGGGTATAAAATGGTAGTACACTCCAAATTCACCTCAGGGTCCCGTGGGGTCGGGATCCTCCTGAATAAAGGCTTCCCTTTGACGGTAACGGCGACACACAAAGATGATCAGGGGAGGTTTGCGGCCATCACGGGCCAGTGGGAGGGCAGAACATACAATATTGTGTCAGTATACATCCCCCCATCGCTGCACCAGCCTGCACTCACTGATCTGGGGAACCTACTACTGGCACTTCCGGACGGGGAGTTGATAATTGGTGGGGATTTTAACGCCGCCATGGATACAACCCTGGACCGGCACCCCTCCCGGAACCCGTGCAGCCCGACTTATAGACTTCAGGAATTTGCTCAAGCGCTGGGGCTGCTGGATGCCTGGAGGGTTAGGCACCCAACGGAGAGGCAATACACCTTTCACTCGGGGGCCCACCGCAGTTTCTCTAGAATAAACTATATTTTTACATTGGCAACAGGGATGATGAGCATGACAGACATTAGACATTTACCCAGAGGCATATCAGACCACTCACCGATTCTAGTCACATATGCTGCATGCACTCTGCGGACCCGAAGACTGTTCCCCATCAGGCCAGGTCACCTCCAGAATCGTGTGATAAGAAAGGGCCTCCTTAAGACGACAAAAAGATACTTTGAGGAAAATTCAGGTTCGGTCACCTCCCCAATAACGTTGTGGGAGGCGTTTAAGACTGTGGTTCGCGGACAGGCCATGTCACTGATAGTAGGGCAGCAGAGGGACCACCGAAAGCACATGGATGACTTAGAGGAAGAACTTTTACGGGCGGAGACGGCCCTGGTGACGGACACTACAGATGACACGCTGCATGACCTACATATGGCGCACAAGGAATACAGGGCATACACACGAGAAGAGGCTATAACTAAACTGACGATGACACAACACACAATCTATGAGCAGGGGGATAAGGCGGGACGACTCCTAGCCTGGCTTGGGAAGCGGGAAAGGGCGAGCAACTGGGTAACCCAGATCGAAGCTAGGGATGGGGCCT
This sequence comes from Triturus cristatus, assembly GCF_964204655.1. Taxonomy (NCBI): domain Eukaryota; kingdom Metazoa; phylum Chordata; class Amphibia; order Caudata; family Salamandridae; genus Triturus; species Triturus cristatus. Next base: position 35,279,681 of record NC_140580.1, read on the forward strand.
TAGTGACGGCACCACACCTAATAGCAGAGGCACTAGCGCAGCATTATGAGGCTATATATACACCGATGGCCACAGAAATAGAGGCAAAACAATTAGCTATCCTACGAGATATACGCATGCCATCGCTAGATGGAGCTGCCGTAGCTGCAGATATAAAGACAGAGGAACTGATGCAAGCCATTAGAGCACTTCATGCAGGAAAGGCGCTAGGGCCCAGTGGAATACCAGTGGAATTTTATAAGCTAGCAAGTACACAGATAACATCCCACCTCCTCGCCATGTACACTGAAAGCTTGGATAGAGGAATACTGCCCAAAGAGCAACGACTTGCCACTATAGTGGCGATACATAAGACAGGGAAACCGCCGCACAAATGCGGTTCATACAGACCAATCTCCCTCCTCAATGCGGAGGCAAAGATACTTGCCAAGACACTGGCATCAAGGATATAGCCCTATCTCGAGGCAATAATCCATCCAGACCAATCTGGGTTTATGCCCAACCGCAACACAGCACTGAATCTTAGAAGGGTACACGGAGTGATAGAGCGTAAAGCAACGATAGAAGAAGACGCTGTCATACTATCGTTAGATGCGCAGATGGCCTTCGACCTGGTGGAATGGCCCTTCCTATTTGCAGTCCTTAACCCCTTCGATGCTCATGACGGAGCGGTTCCGTCATGAGCATCGGTTGGGCTGTGCTTATGACGGAACCGCTCCGTCATGAGCACAGCCCCTGGGGGAAGTGCTGGCGCTCCCCCCCTGGGGCATCGATCGTGCCCCCACAGAGGGGGATGGCAGCGGAAGAGTTTCCGCTGCCACCCCCGAGCCCCCCCACGCTTCCCCATGACGTCAGCGCGCACAGCGCGCGCCGACGTCATCAGGAAGCGCTGTGACGCCTGGAAGCCATTTGCTTCCAGGCGTCCTAGCAAGGAGCGGGAGTTTTGTGCTCCGGTGGGGCCGCGGGGGGGATTTTCTTTGTGATTGAGGCATCGGGGAGAGGAAAGAGTATTTCCTCTCCCCTGATGTCTCAATACAGTGCATTCCTGCAGCACGATCGCGCACAGCGTCGCGATCGTGCTGCAGGAATGCCACCACTAGGCACCAGGGATGCTTTTAGTTGAAAAGGAAGCGACCCCTTGGGCAAGGGTCGCTTCCTGGGCCCCCATTACAATGTAAAGACTTTTCTGCCCCCTCTGGGGGCAGATCGGTTTCGTTTTTTTGCCGCATCTGCTCCCAGGGGGGGCAGAAAAGCCCACTAGACACCAGGGATGTGTTTGTTGTTATAGGAAGCGACCCCTTGGGCAAGGGTCGCTTCCTGGGCCCCCATTACTGTGAAAAGACTTTTCTGCCCCCTCTGGGGGCAGATCGGTTTCGTTTTTTTGCCGCATCTGCTCCCGGGGGGGCAGAAAAGCCCACTAGACACCAGGGATGCGTGTGTTTGTTGTAGGAAGCGACCCCTTGGGCAAGGGTCGCTTCCTGGGCCCCCATTTTTTTAGTCAGACTTTTCTGCCCCCTCTGGGGGCAGATTGGTTTCATTTTATTGCCGTATCCGCTCCCAGGGGGGGCAGACAAGCCCACTAGACACCAGGGATGTGTGTGTTTGTTGTAGGAAGCGACCCCTTGGGCAAGGGTCGCTTCCTGGGCCCCCATTTTTTTAGTCAGACTTTTCTGCCCCCTCTGGGGGCAGATCGGTTTCATTTTATTGCCGTATCCGCTCCCAGGGGGGCAGAAAAGCCCACTAGACACCAGGGATGTGTGTGTTTGTTGTAGGAAGCGACCCCTTGGGCAAGGGTCGCTTCCTGGGCCCCCATTTGTTTAGTCAGACTTTTCTGCCCCCTCTGGGGGCAGATCGGTTTCATTTTGTTGCCGTATCCGCTCCCAGGGGGGGCAGAAAGGCCCACTAGACACCAGGGATACGTTTTTTTGAGTAAAGGAAGCGGCCCCTTGGGCAAGGGTCGCTTCCTGGGTGCCCAAATATTTTTCAAGACTTTTCTGCCCCCCCTGGGGGCAGATCGGTCTTTTGTGTAGCCGTTTCTGGTCCCAGGGGGGGGGCAGAAAAGCCCACTAGACACCAGGGAATTAGTGTAAATAAAAATGGAAGTGACCCCTTGGGCAAGGGTCGCTTCCAGGGTGCAATTTTTATAATGTGTATTTGGCCCACCCGCCCTGGGACAGAGTAGCCTTTTTTTTTCCTGCTGTTTTCTGCCCCACCTGGCACACAACCCGATTGACCATTTGGGTAGTAACATAGCATGTTATAATGTTTATTGTTATATTTTTTGTGAATTGCAATTGTAATGTTTTTTTTTTTACTTTTTTGTTCTAGGTGAAGGCTTTTGCTCTTTTCAGTTTGCCGTTTTGTTACTGGTGGTTCTGCTGTTTGTGTAGTTTGGTAAGAGACTTTTTTTTTGTACAATGTAAATGTGTTTGATTTCTCTGCATGATTTCTTTTTGCAAATGGTGTAATAATAGCAGTATGTTTGGTTTTTGAGTGTCAAAAACTTTTTGCATTGGTGCTCGATGCGTATTTTGTTGTCTTGTGAGTAATTTGTTTTTTTTTCTTCTTTCTAGTTGGATATCGTTGTTTTTTGCTGTGTCACTGCAGAGTTGGTTTCTGGTGAGTGCAGCTGTCTCTTGTAATTGAATTGTATAGTTTTTGAGTACATTGATCTTTGTGATAAAGGTACACATTTCTTTACTTACTTGGTTTGCACATTTTTGATTGTTGTTGACTTGTTTGTGCAGTCTTCTATCTTAGTAAGTATAATGGCTAGCCGCAGGATTACTGCTCAGCAGGTTGTTGGTTTGCTGTTTGAGTCTTCCTCTGACCATGGTTCAGAGACTGACTCTGCATCTGAGGGAGAGGAGGCAGGGGACGATTCTGGCAGTGAGTTTTCTCTCCGTATGGAGTCATCGGATGATGAAGATACTCTTAGTGCGGATGAAGTGCCTGTGTTAGAGGAGGAGACTGATGTGCGGGAAGAGGCATCTGGGCTGCAGCCTGGGGCTGCAAGGCTTCCCGTTGGTGTAGTGCAGCAAGAGGCTTCTGGGCTGCAGCCTGCGGCTGCCAGGCTTCCCGTTGGTGTAGTGCGGCAAGAGGCATCTGGGCTGCAGGCTGGGGCTGCAAGGCTTCCCTTTGAAAGTGATGACCTCTGGGTTGCCCCTGGCATGGTGCAGCCGGCATTGCCAGAATTTACTGGTGTGCCAGGGTCTAGAGTGAATACTGAAAACTTTTTGCCGGTAAATTTTTTTCAGTTGTTTATGGACGATGTGTTTTTGGCAGAGATTGTTGAGCAGACTAATTTGTATGCCGAACAGTTTTTGAGGGACAACAGTGCCAGTCTTAAGCCACACTCTAGAGCTACCCGGTGGACTCCCACAAATCTTGAAGAGATGAAGAAGTTCTTGGGTTTAACTTTTTTGATGGGCTTGCTAAGGAAGCCATCAATGTCTTCATATTGGTCTAGCAGTCCCTTGATGGCAACGTCTATTTTTCCGGCAGTCAAGAGTCGTGACAGGTATTTGCTTCTGCTTCGGATAATGCATTTTGTTGATAATGGTTTAGCGTTGCCACGAGATCACCCTGAGTGTGACCGTCTTTTTAAGATTAGACCTGTCCTTGATCACTTTGTTGATCGATTTTCTGAGATTTATGCTCCTGGGAAAGAAATTGCAGTGGATGAGTCTTTGGTGTTGTTCAAGGGCCGCTTGGTTTTTAGGCAATACATTCCTAGTAAGAGGGCACGCTATGAAATAAAGCTGTATATGCTGTGTGACAGTAGGACTGGATATGTCTCTAATTTCAGGGTGTACACCGGTAAGGAATCCAGGATTAACCTCCCTGGTTGTCCGTCTACTTTTGGAGTGACTGAGAAAATTGTTTGGGAACTTGGTAGAGGATTTTTTAACAAAGGCCACCATTTATATGTAGATAACTTATACACTGGTGTGTGGTTGTTCAGGGAATTGGCCAAAGTGGACACTCTTGCTTGTGGCACAATCCGCTCTAACTGTAAAGGTTTCCCGAAAGAACTTGTTTGTCAAAAGCTTGTGCGGGGACAGTGCAGTGCGTTGCGTTGCTAGGAGCTTCTTGCTGTGAAGTTTTCAGACAGGAGAGATGTCTACATGCTGACTACCATCCATGATGAAAGCATTGCACCTGTGACTGTTTGGGGTCAGGTCGCTGAAGCGCGCAAACCTGTGTGCATTTTAGACTATAATAGGCTCATGGGTGGTGTTGACAGAGTAGATCAGAGGTTGGAACCTTACACTGCTCTTCGTAAGGCTTACATTTGGTACAAGAAGTTGGCTATCCATCTTTTCCACTTGGCAATGTTTAATGCTTTTGTTGTGTTCCAGGATTCTTGCCCTGAGTCAAAGATGACTTTTGCTAAGTTTCAGGAGTCTGTAATAGGCAGCCTTGTTGTAGTGGAACAGGCAAGTGTTCCTAGAGTTGGAGTGGTGGAGGATGTTGCTAGATTGAAAGATCGCCACTTTCCTGATCACATTCCTCCCACACCCTCAAAAGATTTTCCCAGTAGGAGATGTAGAGTCTGTTGGCGAAGAGGTACGCGGAAGGAGAGTCGTATGTACTGCCCCGACTGTCCTTCTCAACCTGCACTGTGTGTCCCTGCTTGTTTTAGAGCGTACCACACGCGAAAGAATTTCTGGGAGCATTCATGAGTGGTAAAGTGAACTGCCTGGTCTGTATTCTTTGGATAATTTGATTCTGTTTCAAGGTTCGTGTTAGTGCAATGTATTTAGTTGCTGATTTGTATCTATTTGCGATTTGTTTGTGTTTTTATTTTTTTCTAAAAAAATCCTAAATGTGATGGCGGTGTGTGTAGGCTGGCGCTTGGCTGTTGGTGTGTGTGGACTGGCACTTGGTTGGTGGTGTGCGTGGAATGGTGCTTGGCTGGCGGTGTGCGTGGACTGGCGGTGTGCATGGACTGGCGGTGTGCGTGGACTGGTGCTTGGCTGGTGGTGTGCGTGGACTGGAGCTTGGCTGGCGGTGTGCGTGGAATGGTGCTTGGCTGGTGGTGTGCGTGGACTGGTACTTGGCTGGCGGTGTGCGTGGACTGGTGGTGTGTGCGGACTGGTGCTTGGCTGGTGGTGTCCGTGGACTGGAGCTTGGCTGGCGGTGTGCGTGGATTGGCGATTGGCTGCCGGTGTGCCTGGACTGGCGATTGGCTGGCGGTGTGCCTGGACTGGCGCTTGGCTAGCGGTGTGCGTGGACTGGTGTTTGGCTAGAGGTGTGCGTGGACTGGCGCTCTGCTAGCGGTGTGTGTGGACTGGCACTCTGCTGGCTGTGTGTGAGTAGTGACTTTCTGCTGGTCACTACACACACTGCTAGCTGAGTGCCACTCCACGCAATCCATCAGCCTGTGTAGTTGCTGTGTCAAGATTGTGGGCATGTGAAAGTGATGGGCCCTTGAATGGCGCTGTGTGCTGGTGTGAGTTTTGTTATGTGATGGGCCCGCGGCTGGTGGTGTGAATGGTTTTGTATGTCTCACACGTATGAAAGGTGTATGAATGGCCTGTAAAGAGGTTGGTGCCTTGTCGTGGCTTTACAGCTCACGAGCTGTGAGTCAATGGTTCAGTTTCTCGCCCTTTCAATTATTACCAGTGCATTTCATTTTTGTGAAATCACTTGCTAATACAATTGTATCTACTGAACCATCACTCACCCTCGTGCCAAATCCAACCAGTATGTGTGTGTGCTTGCGGACTAGATGGCTGTGCAGTAATATTTGTCTTTCTGAAGCAGGGTGTACCTTGTCCCTTTTTGTGAATTATATAATGTGTTGCTTTTGTGCCTGGTGGTGCGAATGGTCTTGTTTGTATCACGTATGAAAGGTGTGTGAATGGCCTGTAAAGTGGTTGGTGCCTTGACGTGGCTTTACAGCTCACGAGCTGCGAGTCATTGGTTTGTTTTTTTGTGAATTTAATTATTGACAGTGCATTTCATTTTTGTGAAATCTCTTGTTAATAAAATTTGATACTCTGAACCACGACTCGCCCTCGTGCCAACTCCAACCAGTATGTGTGTGTGTTTGAGGAATAGATGGTTGTGCAGGAATCTTTGTCTTTAGTTTCTCTGCCAAGGTACACTTTCCATGTAAGAATAACCCACCAACTGTAGACATTGTCGAAAACCCATGGGAGTTCATGGTGATGTCTCTCTTGTGAATTCAAAACGTTTTTTTATCCCCAATGTCCTGTAAACCTCAAAATGTCTGCCACATTTTCATTGCAATATTATTCCAAAATTCTCACGCTGTAGGAACAATAGTTAATCTGGTTTTGCAAGGGGGGTCACTTTGGTTTTTGGCCTGGTGCTCGGTGGCCATCTAGGGAAACCTACCAAACCCATGCATTTCTGAAAACTAGACACCCGGTGGCTTCCAGGGAGGTATGGCTTGCGTGGATCCTCTAACGTTTCCTTACCCAGAATCCCTTGCAAACCTCAATTTTAGCTGAAAAAATCCCTTTTTTCACACATTTTGGTGTGGGAAAGTTGTGGCATCACCGGGCTCACACAAATTTACCACCCCCCAGCGTTCCCCCAGGTCTCCCGGTAACAATGGTGCCTCACTTGTGTGGGAGGCCCAAGTACCCGCGGCAGGCAAGGGCCCAAAACGTAGTGAGGCGACATCAAAATGGCCTATCGCAAAACCACCTGGTTTTGCAAGGGGGGTCACTTGAGTTTTTGGCCCGGTGCTCGGCAGCCATTTAGGGAAACCTACCAAACCCATGCATTTCTGAAAACTAGACACCCGGCGGCTTCCAGGGAGGTATGGCTTGCGTGGATCCCCCAACGTTTCCTTACCCAGAATCCCCTGCAAACCTCAATTTTAGCTGAAAAAATCACTTTTTTCACACATTTTGGTGTGGGAAAGTTGTGGCATCACCGGGCTCACACAAAATTAACACCACCCAGCGTTCCCCCAGGTCTCCCGGTAAAAATGGTGCCTCACTTGTGTGGGAGGCCCAAGTACCCGCAGCAGGCAAGGGCCCAAAACGTAGTGAGGCAACATCAAAATGGCCTATCGCAAAACCACCTGGTTTTGCAAGGGGGGTCACTTGGGTTTTTGGCCCGGTACTCGGCGGCCATCTAGGGAAACCTACCAAACCCATGCATTTATGAAAACTAGACACCCTGCGGCTTCCAGGGAGGTATAGCTTGCATGGATCCCCCAACGTTTCCTTACCCAGAATCCCCTGCAAACCTCAATTTTAGCTGAAAAAATCACTTTTTTCACACATTTTGGTGTGGGAAAGTTGTGGCAACCCGGGCTCACACAAAATTAACACCACCCAGCGTTCCCCCAGGTCTCCCGGTAAAAATGGTGCCTCACTTGTGTGGGAGGCCCAAGTACCCGCGGCAGGCAAGGGCCCAAAACATAGTGAGGCGACATCAAAATGGCCTATCGCAAAACCACCTGGTTTTGCAAGGGGGGGTCACTTGGGTTTTTGGCCCGGTGCTCGGCGGCTATCTAGGGAAACCTACCAAACAAATGCATTTCTGAAAACTAGACACCCGGCAGCTTCCAGGGAGGTATGGCTTGCGTGGATCCACCAACGTTTCCTTACCCAAAATCCCCTGCAAACCTCAATTTTAGCAGAAAAAATCACTTTTTTCACACATTTTGGTGTGGGAAAGTTGGGGCATCACCGGGCTCATACAAAATTAACACCACCCAGCATTCCCCCAGGTCTCCCGGTAAAAATGGCGCCTCACTTGTGTGGGAGGCCCAAGTACCCACGGCAGGCAAGGGCCCAAAACGTAGTGGGCCACATCAAAATGGCCTATCGCAAAACCACCTGGTTTTGCCAGGGGGGTCACTTGGGTGTTTGGCCCGGTGCTCGGCGGCCATCTAGGGAAACCTACCAACCCTATGCATTTCTGAAAACTAGACACCCGGCGGCTTCTAGGGAGGTATGGCTTGCGTGGATCCCCCAACGTTTCCTTACCCAGAATCCCCTGCAAACCTCAATTTTAGCTGAAAAAATCACCTTTTTCACACATTTTGGTGTGGGAAAGTAGTGGCATCACCGGACTCACACAAAATTAACACCACCCAGCATTCCCCCAGGTCTCCTGGTAAAAATGGTGCCTCACTTGTGTGGGAGGCCCAAGTACCCGCGGCAGGCAAGGGCCCAAAACGTAGTGAGGCGACATCAAAATGGCCTATCGCAAAACCACCTGGTTTTGCAAAGGGGGTCACTTGGGTTTTTGGCCCGGTGCTCGGCGGCCATCTAGGGAAACCTACCAAACCCATGCATTTCTGAAAACTAGACACCCTGCGGCTTCCAGGGAGGTATGGCTTATGTGGATCCCCCAAGGTTTCCTTACCCAGAATCCCCTGCAAACCTCAATTTTAGCTGAAAAAATCACTTTTTTCGCACATTTTGGTGTGGGAAAGTTGTGGCAACACCGGGCTCACACAAAATTAACACCACCCAGCGTTCCCCCAGGTCTCCCGGTAAAAATGGTGCCTCACTTGCATGCGAAGCCCAAGTACCCGCGGCAGGCAAGGGCCCAAAACGTAGTGAGGCGATATCAAAATGGCCTATCGCAAAACCACCTGGTTTTGCAAGGGGGGTCACTTGGGTTTTTGGCCCGGAGCTCGGCGGCCATCTAGGGAAACCTATTAAACAAACGCATTTCTGAAAACTAGACACCCCGCAGCTTCCAGGGAGGTATGGCTTGCGTGGATCCCCCAACGTTTCCTTACCCAGAATCCCCTGCAAACCTCAATTTTAGCTGAAAAAATCAATTTTTTCACACATTTTGGTGTGGGAAAGTTGGGGCATCACCGGGCTCACACAAAATTAACACCACCCAGCGTTCCCCCAGGTCTCCCGGTAAAAATGGTGCCTCACTTGTGTGGGAGGCCCAAGTACCCGCGGCAGGCAAGGGCCCAAAACGTAGTGAGGCAAAATCAAAATGGCCTATCGCAAAACCACCTGGTTTTGCAAGGGGGGTCACTTGGGTTTTTGGCCCGGTGCTCGGCGGCCATCTAGGGAAACCTACCAAACGCATGCATTTCTGAAAACTAGACACCCGGCGGCTTCCAGGGAGGTATGGCTTGCATGGATCCCCCAACGTTTCCTTACCCAGAATCCCCTGCAAACCAAAATGTGTGAAAAAAGTGATTTTTTCAGCTAAAATTGAGGTTTGCAGGGGATTCTGGGTAAGGAAATGCGTGGCTTTGGTAGGTTTACATAGATGGCTGCCGAGCACCGGGCCAAAAACCCAAGTGACCCCCCCTTGCAAAACCAGGTGGTTTTGCGATAGGCCATTTTGATGTCGCCTCACTACGTTTTGGGCCCTTGCCTGCCGCGAGTACTTGGGCCTCCCACGCAAGTGAGGCACCATTTTTACCGGGAGACCTGGGGGAACGCTGGGTGGTGGTAAATTTGTGTGAGCCCGGTGATGCCACAACTTTCCCACACCAAAATGTGTGAAAAAAGTGATTTTTTCAGCTAAAATTGAGGTTTGCAGGGGATTCTGGGTAAGGAAACATTGGGGGATCCACGCAAGCAATACCTCCCTGGAAGCCGCCGGGTGTCTAGTTTTCAGAAATGCATGGGTTTGGTAGGTTTCCCTAGATGGCCGCCGAGCACCGGGCCTAAAACCCAAGTGACCCCCCTTGCAAAACCAGGTGGTTTTGCGATAGGCCATTTTGATGACGCCTCACTACGTTTTGGGCCCTTGCCTGCCGCGGGTACTTGGGCCTCCCACGCAAGTGAGGCACCATTTTTACCGGGAGACCTGGGGGAACGCTGGGTGGTGGTAAATTTGTGTGAGCCCGGTGATGCCACAACTTTCCTACACCAAAATGTGTGAAATAAGTGATTCTTTCAGCTAAAATTGAGGTTTTCAGGGGATTCTGGGTAAGGAAACGTTGGGGGATCCACGCAAGCCATACCTCCCTGGAAACCGCCGGGTGTCTAGTTTTCAGAAATGCATGGGTTTGGTAGGTTTCCCTAGATGGCCGCCGAGCACCGGGCCTAAAACCCAAGTGACCCCCCTTGCAAAACCAGGTGGTTTTGCGATAGGCCATTTTGATGTCGCCTCACTACGTTTTGGGCCCTTGCCTGCCGCGGGTACTTGGGCCTCCCACGCAAGTGAGGCACCATTTTTACCGGGAGACCTGGGGGAACGCTGGGTGGTGGTAAATGTGTGTGAGCCCGGTGATGCCACAACTGTAACAGACCAAAATGTGTGAAAAAAGTTATTTTTTTCAGCTAAAATTGAGGTTTGCAGGGGATTCTGGGTAAGGAAACGTTGGGGGATCCACGCAAGCCATACCTCCCTGGAAGCCGCAGGGTGTCTAGTTTTCAGAAATGTGTGGGTTTGGTAGGTTTCCCTAGATGGCCGCCGAGCACCGGGCCAAAAACCCAAGTGACCCCCCTTGCAAAACCAGGTGGTTTTGCGATCGGCCATTTTGATGTCGCCTCACTACGTTTTGGGCCCTTGCCTGCCGCGGGTACTTGGGCCTCCCACGCAAGTGAGGCACCATTTTTACCGGAAGACCTGGGGGAACGCTGGGTGGTGGTAAATTTGTGTGAGCCCGGTGATGCCACAACTTTCCCACACCAAAATGTGTGAAAAAAGTGATTTTTTCAGCTAAAATTGAGGTTTGCAGGGGATTCTGGGTACGGAAACGTTGGGGGATCCACGCAAGCCATACCTCCCTGGAAGCCGCCGGGTGTCTAGTTTACAGAAATGCATGGCTTTGGTAGGTTTCCTTAGATGGCTGCCGAGAACCGGGCCAAAAACCCAAGTGACCCCCCTTGCAAAACCAGGTGGTTTTGCGATAGGCCATTTTGATTTTGCCTCACTACGTTTTGGGCCCTTGCCTGCCGCGGGTACTTGGGCCTCCCACGCAAGTGAGGCACCATTTTTACCGGGAGACCTGGGGGAACGCTGGGTGGTGGTAAATTTGTGTGAGCCCAGTGATGCCACAACTTTCCCACACCAAAATGTGTGAAAAAAGTGATTTTTTCAGCTAAAATTGAGGTTTGCAGGGGATTCTGGGTAAGGAAACGTTGGGGGATCCACGCAAGCCATACCTCCCTGGAAGCCGCCGGGTGTCTAGTTTTGAGAAATGCATGGGTTTGGTAGTTTCCCTAGATGGCTGCCGAGCACCGGGCCAAAAACCCAGGTGACCCCCCTTGCAAAACCAGGTGGTTTCGCGATAGGCCATTTTGATGTCGCCTCACTACGTTTTGGGACATTGCCTGCCGCGGGTACTTCGGCCTCCCACGCAAGTGAGGCACCATTTTTACCGGGAGATCTGGGGGAACGCTGGGTGGTGGTAAATTTGTGTGAGCCCGGTGATGCCACAACTTTCCCACACCAAAATGTGTGAAAAAAGTGATTTTTTAAGCTAAAATTGAGGTTTGCAGGGGATTCTGGGTAAGGAAACGTTGGGGGATCCACGCAAGCCTTACCTCCCTGGAAGCCGCCGAGTGTCTAGTTTTCAGAAATGTGTGGGTTTGGTAGGTTTCCCTATGTGCCGGCAGAACTAGGGTTCAAAAACTACAGCTAGTCACTTTGCCAAAAAAGGGTCATTTTTCACTGCAAAATTGAGTTGTGACCACGTTGCGTTTTGCGCCGTTTCCTGTCGCGGGCACTAGGCCGACCCGCACAAGTGAGGTACTTTTTTTCTCGTAGGACTTTGGGGAACGCGGGGTGGGTGGAAATTTGTGGATCCACGCAGATTCCAGAACTTTCCATCACAGAAATGTGGGGAAAATGTGTTTTTTTTGTCAATTTTTTACGTTTGCAAGGGATTCTGGGTAACAGACCATGGTGGGAGGCAGTCAAGTCACCCCATCCTGGATTCCCCTGGGTGTCTAGTTTTCAAAAATGTATAGGCTTGCTAGGTTTCCCTAGGTGCCGGCAGGGCTAGGGTTCAAAAACTACAGCTAGTCACTTTGCCAAAAAAGGGTCATTTTTCACTGCAAAATTGAGGTGTGACCACGTTGCGTTTTGCGCCGTTTCCTTTCGCGGGCACTAGGCCGACCCGCACAAGTGAGGTACCATTTTTCTCGTAGGACTTTGGGGAACGCGGGGTGGGTGGAAATTTGTGGATCCACGCAGATTCCAGAACTTTCCATCACAGAAATGTGAGGAAAATGTGTTTTTTTTGTCAATTTATTACGTTTGCAAGGGATTCTGGGTAACAGACCATGGTGGGAGGCAGTCAAGTCACCCCATCCTGGATTCCCCTGGGTGTCTAGTTTTCAAAAATGTATAGGTTTGCTAGGTTTCCCTAGGTGCCGGCAGGGCTAGGGTTAAAAAACTACAGCTAGTCACTTTGTCAAAAAAGGGTCATTTTTCACTGCAAACTTGAGGTGTGACCACGTTGCATTTTGCGCCGTTTCCTGTCGCGGGCACTAGGCCGACCCGCACAAGTGAGGTACCATTTTTCTCGTAGGACTTTGGGGGACGCAGGGTGGGTGGAAATTTGTGGATCCATGCAGATTCCAGAACTTTCCATCACAGAAATGTGGGGAAAATGTGGTTTTTTTGTCAATTGTTTACGTTTGCAAGGGATTCTGGGTAACAGACCATGGTGGGAGGCACTCAAGACACCCCATCCTGGATTCCCCTGGGTGTCTAGTTTTCAAAAATGTATAGGTTTGCTAGGTTTCTCTAGGTGCCGGCAGGGCTAGGGTTCAAAAACTACAGCTAGTCACTTTGTCAAAAAAGGGTCATTTTTCACTGCAAAATTGAGGTGTGACCATGTTGCGTTTTGTGCCGTTTCCTGTCGCGGGCACTAGGCCGACCCGCACAAGTGATGTAACATTTTTCTCGTAGGACTTTGGGGAACGCGGGGTGGGTGGAAATTTGTGGATCCACGGAGATTCCAGAACTTTCCATCACAGAAATGTGGGGAAAATGTGGTTTTTTTGTCACATTTTTACCTTTGCAAGGGATTCTGGGTAACAGACCATGGTGGGAGGCAGTCAAGTCACCCCATCCTGGATTCCCCTGGGTGTCTAGTTTTCAAAAATGTATAGGCTTGCTAGGTTTCCCTAGGTGCCGGCATGCCTAGGGTTCAAAAACTACAGCTAGTCACTTTGCCAAAAAAGGGTCATTTTTCACTGCAAAATTGAGGTGTGACCACGTTGTGTTTTGCGCCGTTTCCTGTCGCGGGCAGTAGGCCGACCCGCACAAGTGAGGTACCATTTTTCTCGTAGGACTTTGGGGAACGCGGGGTGGGTGGAAATTTGTGGATCCACGCAGATTCCAGAACTTTCCATCACAGAAATATGGGGAAAATTTGTTTTTTTGTCAATTTTTTACGTTGGCAAGGGATTCTGGGTAACAGACCATGGTGGGAGGCACTCAAGACACCCCATCCTGGATTCCCCTGGGTGTCTAGTTTTCAAAAATGTATAGGTTTGCTAGGTTTCCCTAGGTGCCGGCAGGGCTAAAAAACTACAGCTAAGCCCCGGGATAAGTGTGGCTCCTATCGGCCGATCTCACTTCTCAACGCCGAGCCGAAAATCCTTGCCAAGATACTCGCTAACCGCCTGGTCCGGGTGCTTGGCGACTTGATCCACCCGGATCAGTCGGGCTTTATCCCGCACCGTAACACTGCACTAAATCTTAGACGCCTCCATGGAGTGATTGCTAGGACGGGCACGATGCGAGAGCCGGCTATTGTGGCGTCCCTCGATGCCACGATGGCCTTTGACATGGTGGAGTGGGCATACCTGTGGGCTGTGCTAGCCAAGTTCGGCTTCGGGCCTGGATTTGTGGGATGGGTGAGGCTGCTCTATGAGGGGCCTCTTGCAAGCGTCGTGGTGAACGGGCGGGCGTCTGGCTAGCGGTGTGCGTGGACTGGTGTTTGGCTAGAGGTGTGCGTGGACTGGCGCTCTGCTAGCGGTGTGTGTGGACTGGCACTCTGCTGGCTGTGTGTGAGTAGTGACTTTCTGCTGGTCACTACACACACTGCTAGCTGAGTGCCACTCCACGCAATCCATCAGCCTGTGTAGTTGCTGTGTCAAGATTGTGGGCATGTGAAAGTGATGGGCCCTTGAATGGCGCTGTGTGCTGGTGTGAGTTTTGTTATGTGATGGGCCCGCGGCTGGCGGTGTGAATGGTTTTGTATGTCTCACACGTATGAAAGGTGTATGAATGGCCTGTAAAGAGGTTGGTGCCTTGTCGTGGCTTTACAGCTCACGAGCTGTGAGTCAATGGTTCAGTTTCTCGCCCTTTCAATTATTACCAGTGCATTTCATTTTTGTGAAATCACTTGCTAATACAATTGTATCTACTGAACCATCACTCACCCTCGTGCCAAATCCAACCAGTATGTGTGTGTGCTTGCGGACTAGATGGCTGTGCAGTAATATTTGTCTTTCTGAAGCAGGGTGTACCTTGTCCCTTTTTGTGAATTATATAATGTGTTGCTTTTGTGCCTGGTGGTGCGAATGGTCTTGTTTGTATCACGTATGAAAGGTGTGTGAATGGCCTGTAAAGTGGTTGGTGCCTTGACGTGGCTTTACAGCTCACGAGCTGCGAGTCATTGGTTTGGTTTTTTGTGAATTTAATTATTGACAGTGCATTTCATTTTTGTGAAATCTCTTGTTAATAAAATTTGATACTCTGAACCATGACTCGCCCTCGTGCCAAATCCAACCAGTATGTGTGTGTGTTTGAGGAATAGATGGTTGTGCAGGAATCTTTGTCTTTAGTTTCTCTGCCAAGGTACACTTTCCATGTAAGAATAACCCACCAACTGTAGACATTGTCGAAAACCCATGGGAGTTCATGGTGATGTCTCTCTTGTGAATTCGAAACGTTTTTTTATCCCCAATGTCCTGTAAACCTCAAAATGTCTGCCACATTTTCATTGCAATATTATTCCAAAATTCTCACGCTGAAGAAACAATAGTTAATCTGGTTTTGCAAGGGGGGTCACTTTGGTTTTTGGCCTGGTGCTCGGTGGCCATCTAGGGAAACCTACCAAACCTATGCATTTCTGAAAACTAGACACCCAGTGGCTTCCAGGGAGGTATGGCTTGCGTGGATCCTCCAACGTTTCCTTACCCAGAATCCCCTGCAAACCTCAATTTTAGCTGAAAAAATCCCTTTTTTCACACATTTTGGTGTGGGAAAGTTGTGGCATCACCGGCCTCACACAAATTTACCACCCCCCAGCGTTCCCCCAGGTCTCCCGGTAACAATGGTGCCTCACTTGTGTGGGAGGCCCAAGTACCCGCGGCAGGCAAGGGCCCAAAACGTAGTGAGGCGACATCAAAATGGCCTATCGCAAAACCACCTGGTTTTGCAAGGGGGGTCACTTGAGTTTTTGGCCCGGTGCTCGGCAGCCATTTAGGGAAACCTACCAAACCCATGCATTTCCGAAAACTAGACACCCGGCGGCTTCCAGGGAGGTATGGCTTGCGTGGATCCCCCAACGTTTCCTTACCCAGAATCCCCTGCAAACCTCAATTTTAGCTGAAAAAATCACTTTTTTCACACATTTTGGTGTGGGAAAGTTGTGGCATCACCGGGCTCACACAAAATTAACACCACCCAGCGTTCCCCCAGGTCTCCCGGTAAAAATGGTGCCTCACTTGTGTGGGAGGCCCAAGTACCCGCAGCAGGCAAGGGCCCAAAACATAGTGAGGCGACATCAAAATGGCCTATCGCAAAACCACCTGGTTTTGCAAGGGGGGGTCACTTGGGTTTTTGGCCCGGTGCTCGGCGGCCATCTAGGGAAACCTACCAAACAAATGCATTTCTGAAAACTAGACACCCGGCAGCTTCCAGGGAGGTATGGCTTGCGTGGATCCACCAACGTTTCCTTACCCAAAATCCCCTGCAAACCTCAATTTTAGCAGAAAAAATCACTTTTTTCACACATTTTGGTGTGGGAAAGTTGGGGCATCACCGGGCTCATACAAAATTAACACCACCCAGCATTCCCCCAGGTCTCCCGGTAAAAATGGCGCCTCACTTGTGTGGGAGGCCCAAGTACCCGCGGCAGGCAAGGGCCCAAAACGTAGTGGGCCACATCAAAATGGCCTATCGCAAAACCACCTGGTTTTGCAAGGGGGGTCACTTGGGTTTTTGGCCCGGTGCTCGGCGGCCATCTAGGGAAACCTACCAAACCCATGCATTTCTGAAAACTAGACACCCGGCGGCTTCTAGGGAGGTATGGCTTGCGTGGATCCCCCAACGTTTCCTTACCCAGAATCCCCTGCAAACCTCAATTTTAGCTGAAAAAATCACTTTTTTCACACATTTTGGTGTGGGAAAGTAGTGGCATCACCGGGCTCACACAAAATTAACACCACCCAGCATTCCCCCAGGTCTCCTGGTAAAAATGGTGCCTCACTTGTGTGGGAGGCCCAAGTACCCGCGGCAGGCAAGTGCCCAAAACGTAGTGAGGCGACATCAAAATGGCCTATCGCAAAACCACCTGGTTTTGCAAAGGGGGTCACTTGGATTTTTGGCCCGGTGCTCGGCGGCCATCTAGGGAAACCTACCAAACCCACGCATTTCAGAAAACTAGACACCCTGCGGCTTCCAGGGAGGTATGGCTTGCGTGGATCCCCCAAGGTTTCCTTACCCAGAATCCCCTGCAAACCTCAATTTTAGCTGAAAAAATCACTTTTTTCACACATTTTGGTGTGGGAAAGTTGTGGCAACACCGGGCTCACACAAAATTAACACCACCCAGCGTTCCCCCAGGTCTCCCGGTAAAAATGGTGCCTCACTTGCATGCGAAGCCCAAGTACCCGCGGCAGGCAAGGGCCCAAAACGTAGTTAGGCGACATCAAAATGGCCTATCGCAAAACCACCTGGTTTTGCAAGGGGGGTCACTTGGGTTTTTGGCCCGGAGCTCGGCGGCCATCTAGGGAAACCTACCAAACAAACGCATTTCTGAAAACTAGACACCCCGCAGCTTCCAGGGAGGTATGGCTTGCGTGGATCCCCCAACGTTTCCTTACCCAGAATCCCCTGCAAACCTCAATTTTAGCTGAAAAAATCACTTTTTTCACACATTTTGGTGTGGGAAAGTTGGGGCATCACCGGGCTCACACAAAATTAACACCACCCAGCGTTCCCCCAGGTCTCCCGGTAAAAATGGTGCCTCACTTGTGTGGGAGGCCCAAGTACCCGCGGCAGGCAAGGGCCCAAAACGTAGTGAGGCAAAATCAAAATGGGCTATCGCAAAACCACCTGGTTTTGCAAGGGGGGTCACTTGGGTTTTTGGCCCGGTGCTCGGCGGCCATCTAGGGAAACCTACCAAACCCATGCATTTCTGAAAACTAGACACCCGGCGGCTTCCAGGGAGGTATGGCTTGCATGGATCCCCCAACGTTTCCTTACCTAGAATCCCCTGCAAACCAAAATGTGTGAAAAAAGTGATTTTTTCAGCTAAAATTGAGGTTTGCAGGGGATTCTGGGTAAGGAAATGCGTGGCTTTGGTAGGTTTACATAGATGGCTGCCGAGCACCGGGCCAAAAACCCAAGTGACCCCCCCTTGCAAAACCAGGTGGTTTTGCGATAGGCCATTTTGATGTCGCCTCACTACGTTTTGGGCCCTTGCCTGCCGCGGGTACTTGGGCCTCCCACGCAAGTGAGGCACTATTTTTACCGGGAGACCTGGGGGAACGCTGGGTGGTGGTAAATTTGTGTGAGCCCGGTGATGCCACAACTTTCCCACACCAAAATGTGTGAAAAAAGTGATTTTTTCAGCTAAAATTGAGGTTTGCAGGGGATTCTGGGTAAGGAAACGTTGGAGGATCCACGCAAGCAATACCTCCCTGGAAGCCGCCGGGTGTCTAGTTTTCAGAAATGCATGGGTTTGGTAGGTTTCCCTAGATGGCCGCCGAGCACCGGGCCTAAAACCCAAGTGACCCCCCTTGCAAAACCAGGTGGTTTTGCGATCGGCCATTTTGATGTCGCCTCACTACGTTTTGGGCCCTTGCCTGCCGCGGGTACTTGGGCCTCCCACGCAAGTGAGGCACCATTTTTACCGGGACACCGGGGGGAACGCTGGGTGGTGGTAAATTTGTGTGAGCCCGGTGATGCCACAACTTTCCTACACCAAAATGTGTGAAAAAAAGGATTCTTTCAGATAAAATTGAGGTTTGCAGGGGATTCTGGGTAAGGAAACTTTGGGGGATCCACGCAAGCCATACCTCCCTGGAAGCCGCCGGGTGTCTAGTTTTGAGAAATGCATGGGTTTGGTAGGTTTCCCTATGTGCCGGCAGAACTAGGGTTCAAAAACTACAGCTAGTCACTTTGCCAAAAAAGGGTCATTTTTCACTGCAAAATTGAGGTGTGACCACGTTGCGTTTTGCGCCGTTTCCTGTCGCGGGCACTAGGCCGACCCGCACAAGTGAGGTACTTTTTTTCTCGTAGGACTTTGGGGAACGCGGGGTGGGTGGAAATTTGTGGATCCACGCAGATTCCAGAACTTTCCATCACAGAAATGTGGGGAAAATGTGTTTTTTTTGTCAATTTTTTACGTTTGCAAGGGATTCTGGGTAACAGACCATGGTGGGAGGCAGTCAAGTCACCCCATCCTGGATTCCCCTGGGTGTCTAGTTTTCAAAAATGTATAGGCTTGCTAGGTTTCCCTAGGTGCCGGCAGGGCTAGGGTTCAAAAACTACAGCTAGTCACTTTGCCAAAAAAGGGTCATTTTTCACTGCAAAATTGAGGTGTGACCACGTTGCGTTTTGCGCCGTTTCCTTTCGCGGGCACTAGGCCGACCCGCACAAGTGAGGTACCATTTTTCTCGTAGGACTTTGGGGAACGCGGGGTGGGTGGAAATTTGTGGATCCACGCAGATTCCAGAACTTTCCATCACAGAAATGTGAGGAAAATGTGTTTTTTTTGTCAATTTATTACGTTTGCAAGGGATTCTGGGTAACAGACCATGGTGGGAGGCAGTCAAGTCACCCCATCCTGGATTCCCCTGGGTGTCTAGTTTTCAAAAATGTATAGGTTTGCTAGGTTTCCCTAGGTGCCGGCAGGGCTAGGGTTAAAAAACTACAGCTAGTCACTTTGTCAAAAAAGGGTCATTTTTCACTGCAAAATTGAGGTGTGACCACGTTGCATTTTGCGCCGTTTCCTGTCGCGGGCACTAGGCCGACCCGCACAAGTGAGGTACCATTTTTCTCATAGGACTTTGGGGGATGCAGGGTGGGTGGAAATTTGTGGATCCACGCAGATTCCAGAACTTTCCATCACAGAAATGTGGGGAAAATGTGTTTTTTTTGTCAATTGTTTATGTTTGCAAGGGATTCTGGGTAACAGACCATGGTGGGAGGCACTCAAGACACCCCATCCTGGATTCCCCTGGGTGTCTAGTTTTCAAAAATGTATAGGTTTGCTAGGTTTCTCTAGGTGCCGGCAGGGCTAGGGTTCAAAAACTACAGCTAGTCACTTTGTCAAAAAAGGGTCATTTTTCACTGCAAAATTGAGGTGTGACGATGTTGCGTTTTGTGCCGTTTCCTGTCGCGGGCACTAGGCCGACCCGCACAAGTGAAGTACCATTTTTCTCGTAGGACTTTGGGGAACGCGGGGTGGGTGGAAATTTGTGGATCCACGGAGATTCCAGAACTTTCCATCACAGAAATGTGGAGAAAATGTGGTTTTTTTGTCACATTTTTACCTTTGCAAGGGATTCTGGGTAACAGACCATGGTGGGAGGCAGTCAAGTCACCCCATCCTGGATTCCCCTGGGTGTCTAGTTTTCAAAAATGTATAGGCTTGCTAGGTTTCCCTAGGTGCTGGCATGCCTAGGGTTCAAAAACTACAGCTAGTCACTTTGCCAAAAAAGGGTCATTTTTCACTGCAAAATTGAGGTGTGACCACGTTGCGTTTTGCGCCGTTTCCTGTCGCGGGCACTAGGCCGACCCGCACAAGTGAGGTACCATTTTTCTCGTAGGACTTTGGGGAACGGGGGATGGGTGGAAATTTGTGGATCCACGCAGATTCCAGAACTTTCTGTCACAGAAATGTGGGGAAAATGTGTCTTTTTGGTCACTTTTTTACATTTGCAAGGGATTCTGGGTAACAGACCATGGTGGGAGGCAGTCAAGTCACCCCATCCTGGATTCCCCTGGGTGTCTAGTTTTCAAACATGTATAGCATTGCTAGGTTTCCCTAGGTGCCGGCAGGGCTAGGGTTAAAAAACTACAGCTAGTCACTTTGCCAAATTTTTCACTGCAAAATTGAGGTGTGACCACGTTGCGTTTTGCGCCGTTTCCTGTCGCGGGCAGTAGGCCGACCCGCACAAGTGAGGTACCATTTTTCTTGTAGGACTTTGGGGAACGCGGGGTGGGTGGAAATTTGTGGATCCACGCAGATTCCAGAACTTTCCATCACAGAAATATGGGGAAAATGTGTTTTTTTGTCAATTTTTTATGTTGGCAAGGGATTCTGGGTAACAGACCATGGTGGGAGGCACTCAAGACACCCCATCCTGGATTCCCCTGGGTGTCTAGTTTTCAAAAATGTATAGGTTTGCTAGGTTTCCCTAGGTGCCGGCAGGGCTAGGGTTAAAAAACTACAGCTAAGCCCCGGGATAAGTGTGGCTCCTATCGGCCGATCTCACTTCTCAACGCCGAGCCGAAAATCCTTGCCAAGATACTCGCTAACCGCCTGGTCCGGGTGCTTGGCGACTTGATCCACCCGGATCAGTCGGGCTTTATCCGGCACCGTAACACTGCACTAAATCTTAGACGCCTCCATGGAGTGATTGCTAGGACGGGCACGATGCGAGAGCCGGCTATTGTGGCGTCCCTCGATGCCACGATGGCCTTTGACACGGTGGAGTGGGCATACCTGTGGGCTGTGCTAGCCAAGTTCGGCTTTGGGCCTGGATTTGTGGGATGGGTGAGGCTGCTCTATGAGGGGCCTCTTGCAAGCGTCGTGGTGAACGGGCGGGCGTCTGGCTAGCGGTGTGCGTGGACTGGTGTTTGGCTAGAGGTGTGCGTGGACTGGCGCTCTGCTAGCGGTGTGTGTGGACTGGCACTCTGCTGGCTGTGTGTGACTAGTGACTTTCTGCTGGTCACTACACACACTGCTAGCTGAGTGCCACTCCACGCAATCCATCAGCCTGTGTAGTTGCTGTGTCAAGATTGTGGGCATGTGAAAGTGATGGGCCCTTGAATGGCGCTGTGTGCTGGTGTGAGTTTTGTTATGTGATGGGCCCGCGGCTGGCGGTGTGAATGGTTTTGTATGTCTCACACGTATGAAAGGTGTATGAATGGCCTGTAAAGAGGTTGGTGCCTTGTCGTGGCTTTACAGCTCACGAGATGTGAGTCAATGGTTCAGTTTCTCGCCCTTTCAATTATTACCAGTGCATTTCATTTTTGTGAAATCACTTGCTAATACAATTGTATCTACTGAACCATCACTCACCCTCTTGCCAAATCCAACCAGTATGTGTGTGTGCTTGCGGACTAGATGGCTGTGCAGTAATATTTGTCTTTCTGAAGCAGGGTGTACCTTGTCCCTTTTTGTGAATTATATAATGTGTTGCTTTTGTGCCTGGTGGTGCGAATGGTCTTGTTTGTATCACGTATGAAAGGTGTTTGAATGGCCTGTAAAGTGGTTGGTGCCTTGACGTGGCTTTACAGCTCACGAGCTGCGAGTCATTGGTTTGGTTTTTTGTGAATTTAATTATTGACAGTGCATTTCATTTTTGTGAAATCTCTTGTTAATAAAATTTGATACTCTGAACCATGACTCGCCCTCGTGCCAAATCCAACCAGTATGTGTGTGTGTTTGAGGAATAGATGGTTGTGCAGGAATCTTTGTCTTTAGTTTCTCTGCCAAGGTACACTTTCCATGTAAGAATAACCCACCAACTGTAGACATTATCGAAAACCCATGGGAGTTCATGGTGATGTCTCTCTTGTGAATTCAAAACGTTTTTTTATCCCCAATGTCCTGTAAACCTCAAAATGTCTGCCACATTTTCATTGCAATATTATTCCAAAATTCTCCCGCTGAAGAAACAATAGTTAATCTGGTTTTGCAAGGGGGGTCACTTTGGTTTTTGGCCTGGTGCTCGGTGGCCATCTAGGGAAACCTACCAAACCCATGCATTTCTGAAAACTAGACACCCAGTGGCTTCCAGGGAGGTATGGCTTGCGTGGATCCTCCAACGTTTCCTTACCCAGAATCCCCTGCAAACCTCAATTTTAGCTGAAAAAATCCCTTTTTTCACACATTTTGGTGTGGGAAAGTTGTGGCATCACCGGCCTCACACAAATTTACCACCCCCCAGCGTTCCCCCAGGTCTCCCGGTAACAATGGTGCCTCACTTGTGTGGGAGGCCCAAGTACCCGCGGCAGGCAAGGGTCCAAAACGTAGTGAGGCGACATCAAAATGGCCTATCGCAAAACCACCTGGTTTTGCAAGGGGGGTCACTTGAGTTTTTGGCCCGGTGCTCGGCAGCCATTTAGGGAAACCTACCAAACCCATGCATTTCTGAAAACTAGACACCCGGCGGCTTCCAGGGAGGTATGGCTTGCGTGGATCCCCCAACGTTTCCTTACCCAGAATCCCCTGCAAACCTCAATTTTAGCTGAAAAAATCACTTTTTTCACACATTTTGGTGTGGGAAAGTTGTGGCATCACCGGGCTCACACAAAATTAACACCACCCAGCGTTCCCCCAGGTCTCCCGGTAAAAATGGTGCCTCACTTGTGTGGGAGGCCCAAGTACCCGCAGCAGGCAAGGGCCCAAAACATAGTGAGGCGACATCAAAATGGCCTATCGCAAAACCACCTGGTTTTGCAAGGGGGGGTCACTTGGGTTTTTGGCCCGGTGCTCGGCGGCCATCTAGGGAAACCTACCAAACAAACGCATTTCTGAAAACTAGACACCCGGCAGCTTCCAGGGAGGTATGGCTTGCGTGGATCCACCAACGTTTCCTTACCCAAAATCCCCTGCCAACCTCAATTTTAGCAGAAAAAATCACTTTTTTCACACATTTTGGTGTGGGAAAGTTGGGGCATCACCGGGCTCATACAAAATTAACACCACCCAGCATTCCCCCAGGTCTCCCGGTAAAAATGGCGCCTCACTTGTGTGGGAGGCCCAAGTACCCGCGGCAGGCAAGGGCCCAAAACGTAGTGGGCCACATCAAAATGGCCTATCGCAAAACCACCTGGTTTTGCCAGGGGGGTCACTTGGGTTTTTGGCCCGGTGCTCGGCGGCCATCTAGGGAAACCTACCAAACCCATGCATTTCTGAAAACTAGACACCCGGCGGCTTCTAGGGAGGTATGGCTTGCGTGGATCCCCCAACGTTTCCTTACCCAGAATCCCCTGCAAACCTCAATTTTAGCTGAAAAAATCACTTTTTTCACACATTTTGGTGTGGGAAAGTAGTGGCATCACCGGGCTCACACAAAATTAACACCACCCAGCATTCCCCCAGGTCTCCCGGTAAAAATGGTGCCTCACTTGCATGCGAAGCCCAAGTACCCGCGGCAGGCAAGGGCCCAAAACGTAGTGAGGCGACATCAAAATGGCCTATCGCAAAACCACCTGGTTTTGCAAGGGGGGTCACTTGGGTTTTTGGCCCGGAGCTCGGCGGCCATCTAGGGAAACCTACCAAACAAACGCATTTCTGAAAACTAGACACCCCGCAGCTTCCAGGGAGGTATGGCTTGCGTGGATCCCCCAACGTTTCCTTACCCAGAATCCCCTGCAAACCTCAATTTTAGCTGAAAAAATCACTTTTTTCACACATTTTGGTGTGGGAAAGTTGGGGCATCACCGGGCTCACACAAAATTAACACCACCCAGCGTTCCCCCAGGTCTCCCGGTAAAAATGGTGCCTCACTTGTGTGGGAGGCCCAAGTACCCGCAGCAGGCAAGGGCCCAAAACGTAGTGAGGCAAAATCAAAATGGGAGATCGCAAAACCACCTGGTTTTGCAAGGGGGGTCACTTGGGTTTTTGGCCCGGTGCTCGGCGGCCATCTAGGGAAACCTACCAAACCCATGCATTTCTGAAAACTAGACACCCGGCGGCTTCCAGGGAGGTATGGCTTGCATGGATCCCCCAACGTTTCCTTACCCAGAATCCCCTGCAAACCAAAATGTGTGAAAAAAGTGATTTTTTCAGCTAAAATTGAGGTTTGCAGGGGATTCTGGGTAAGGAAATGCGTGGCTTTGGTAGGTTTACATAGATGGCTGCCGAGCACCGGGCCAAAAACCCAAGTGACCCCCCCTTGCAAAACCAGGTGGTTTTGCGATAGGCCATTTTGATGTCGCCTCACTACGTTTTGGGCCCTTGCCTGCCGCGGGTACTTGGGCCTCCCACGCAAGTGAGGCACCATTTTTACCGGGAGACCTGGGGGAACGCTGGGTGGTGGTAAATTTGTGTGAGCCCGGTGATGCCACAACTTTCCCACACCAAAATGTGTGAAAAAAGTGATTTTTTCAGCTAAAATTGAGGTTTGCAGGGGATTCTGGGTAAGGAAACGTTGGGGGATCCACGCAAGCAATACCTCCCTGGAAGCCGCCGGGTGTCTAGTTTTCAGAAATGCATGGGTTTGGTAGGTTTCCCTAGATGGCCGCCGAGCACCGGGCCTAAAACCCAAGTGACCCCCCTTGCAAAACCAGGTGGTTTTGCGATAGGCCATTTTGATGTCGCCTCACTACGTTTTGGGCCCTTGCCTGCCGCGGGTACTTGGGCCTCCCACGCAAGTGAGGCACCATTTTTACCGGGAGACCTGGGGGAACGCTGGGTGGTGGTAAATTTGTGTGAGCCCGGTGATGCCACAACTGTACCACACCAAAATGTGTGAAAAAAGTTATTTTTTTCAGCTAAAATTGAGGTTTGCAGGGGATTCTGGGTAAGGAAACGTTGGGGGATCCACGCAAGCCATACCTCCCTGGAAGCCGCCGGGTGTCTAGTTTTCAGAAATGTGTGGGTTTGGTAGGTTTCCCTAGATGGCCGCCGAGCACCGGGCCAAAAACCCAAGTGACCCCCCTTGCAAAACCAGGTGGTTTTGCGATCGGCCATTTTGATGTCGCCTCACTACGTTTTGGGCCCTTGCCTGCCGCGGGTACTTGGGCCTCCCACGCAAGTGAGGCACCATTTTTACCGGAAGACCTGGGGGAACGCTGGGTGGTGGTAAATTTGTGTGAGCCCGGTGATGCCACAACTTTCCCACACCAAAATGTGTGAAAAAAGTGATTTTTTCAGCTAAAATTGAGGTTTGCAGGGGATTCTGGGTAAGGAAACGTTGGGGGATCCACGCAAGCCATACCTCCCTGGAAGCCGCCGGGTGTCTAGTTTACAGAAATGCATGGCTTTGGTAGGTTTCCTTAGATGGCTGCCGAGCACCGGGCCAAAAACCCAAGTGACCCCCCTTGCAAAACCAGGTGGTTTTGCGATAGGCCATTTTGATTTTGCCTCACTACGTTTTGGGCCCTTGCCTGCCGCGGGTACTTGGGCCTCCCACGCAAGTGAGGCACCATTTTTACCGGGAGACCTGGGGGAACGCTGGGTGGTGGTAAATTTGTGTGAGCCCAGTGATGCCACAACTTTCCCACACCAAAATGTGTGAAAAAAGTGATTTTTTCAGCTAAAATTGAGGTTTGCAGGGGATTCTGGGTAAGGAAACGTTGGGGGATCCACGCAAGCCATACCTCCCTGGAAGCCGCCGGGTGTCTAGTTTTGAGAAATGCATGGGTTTGGTAGGTTTCCCTAGATGGCCGCCGAGCACCGGGCCAAAAACCCAAGTGACCCCCCTTGCAAAACCAGGTGGTTTCGCGATAGGCCATTTTGATGTCGCCTCACTACCTTTTGGGACATTGCCTGCCGCGGGTACTTGGGCCTCCCACGCAAGTGAGGCACCATTTTTACCGGGAGATCTGGGCGAACGCTGGGTGGTGGTAAATTTGTGTGAGCCCGGTGATGCCACAACTTTCCCACACCAAAATGTGTGAAAAAAGTGGTTTTTTAAGCTAAAATTGAGGTTTGCAGGGGATTCTGGGTAAGGAAACGTTGGGAGATCCACGCAAGCCATACCTCCCTGGAAGCCGCCGAGTGTCTAGTTTTCAGAAATGTGTGGGTTTGGTAGGTTTCCCTATGTGCCGGCAGAACTAGGGTTCAAAAACTACAGCTAGTCACTTTGCCAAAAAAGGGTCATTTTTCACTGCAAAATTGAGGTGTGACCACGTTGCGTTTTGCGCCGTTTCCTGTCGCGGGCACTAGGCCGACCCGCACAAGTGAGGTACTTTTTTTCTCGTAGGACTTTGGGGAACGCGGGGTGGGTGGAAATTTGTGGATCCACGCAGATTCCAGAACTTTCCATCACAGAAATGTGGGGAAAATGTGTTTTTTTTGTCAATTTTTTACGTTTGCAAGGGATTCTGGGTAACAGACCATGGTGGGAGGCAGTCAAGTCACCCCATCCTGGATTCCCCTGGGTGTCTAGTTTTCAAAAATGTATAGGCTTGCTAGGTTTCCCTAGGTGCCGGCAGGGCTAGGGTTCAAAAACTGCAGCTAGTCACTTTGCCAAAAAAGGGTCATTTTTCACCGCAAAATTGAGGTGTGACCACGTTGCGTTTTGCGCCGTTTCCTTTCGCGGGCACTAGGCCGACCCGCACAAGTGAGGTACCATTTTTCTCGTAGGACTTTGGGGAACGCGGGGTGGGTGGAAATTTGTGGATCCACGCAGATTCCAGAACTTTCCATCACAGAAATGTGAGGAAAATGTGTTTTTTTTGTCAATTTATTACGTTTGCAAGGGATTCTGGGTAACAGACCGTGGTGGGAGGCAGTCAAGTCACCCCATCCTGGATTCCCCTGGGTGTCTAGTTTTCAAAAATGTATAGGTTTGCTAGGTTTCCCTAGGTGCCGGCAGGGCTAGGGTTAAAAAACTACAGCTAGTCACTTTGTCAAAAAAGGGTCATTTTTCACTGCAAAATTGAGGTGTGACCACGTTGCATTTTGCGCCGTTTCCTGTCGCGGGCACAAGGCCGACCCGCACAAGTGAGGTATCATTTTTCTCGTAGGACTTTGGGGGATGCAGGGTGGGTGGAAATTTGTGGATCCACGCAGATTCCAGAACTTTCCATCACAGAAATGTGGGGAAAATGTGTTTTTTTTGTCAATTGTTTACGTTTGCAAGGGATTCTGGGTAACAGACCATGGTGGGAGGCACTCAAGACACCCCATCCTGGATTCCCCTGGGTGTCTAGTTTTCAAAAATGTATAGGTTTGCTAGGTTTCTCTAGGTGCCGGCAGGGCTAGGGTTCAAAAACTACAGCTAGTCACTTTGTCAAAAAAGGGTCATTTTTCACTGCAAAATTGAGGTGTGACCATGTTGCGTTTTGTGCCGTTTCCTGTCGCGGGCACTAGGCCGACCCGCACAAGTGATGTACCATTTTTCTCGTAGGACTTTGGGGAACGCGGGGTGGGTGGAAATTTGTGGATCCACGGAGATTCCAGAACTTTCCATCACAGAAATGTGGAGAAAATGTGTTTTTTTTGTCACATTTTTACCTTTGCAAGGGATTCTGGGTAACAGACCATGGTGGGAGGCAGTCAAGTCACCCCATCCTGGATTCCCCTGGGTGTCTAGTTTTCAAAAATGTATAGGCTTGCTAGGTTTCCCTAGGTGCCGGCATGCCTAGGGTTCAAAAACTACAGCTAGTCACTTTGCCAAAAAAGGGTCATTTTTCACTGCAAAATTGAGGTGTGACCACGTTGCGTTTTGCGCCGTTTCCTGTCGCGGGCACTAGGCCGACCCGCACAAGTGAGGTACCATTTTTCTCGTAGGACTTTGGGGAACGGGGGTGGGTGGAAATTTGTGGATCCACGCAGATTCCAGAACTTTCTGTCACAGAAATGTGGGGAAAATGTGTCTTTTTGGTCACTTTTTTACATTTGCAAGGGATTCTGGGTAACAGACCATGGTGGGAGGCAGTCAAGTCACCCCATCCTGGATTCCCCTGGGTGTCTAGTTTTCAAAAATGTATAGCATTGCTAGGTTTCCCTAGGTGCCGGCAGGGCTAGGGTTAAAAAACTACAGCTAGTCACTTTGCCAAATTTTTCACTGCAAAATTGAGGTGTGACCACGTTGCGTTTTGCGCCGTTTCCTGTCGCGGGCAGTAGGCCGACCCGCACAAGTGAGGTACCATTTTTCTCGTAGGACTTTGGGGAACGCGGGGTGGGTGGAAATTTGTGGATCCACGCAGATTCCAGAACTTTCCATCACAGAAATATGGGGAAAATGTGTTTTTTTGTCAATTTTTTACGTTGGCAAGGGATTCTGGGTAACAGACCATGGTGGGAGGCACTCAAGACACCCCATCCTGGATTCCCCTGGGTGTCTAGTTTTCAAAAATGTATAGGTTTGCTAGGTTTCCCTAGGTGCCGGCAGGGCTAGGGTTAAAAAACTACAGCTAAGCCCCGGGATAAGTGTGGCTCCTATCGGCCGATCTCACTTCTCAACGCCGAGCCGAAAATCCTTGCCAAGATACTCGCTAACCGCCTGGTCCGGGTGCTTGGCGACTTGATCCACCCGGATCAGTCGGGCTTTATCCCGCACCGTAACACTGCACTAAATCTTAGACGCCTCCATGGAGTGATTGCTAGGACGGGCACGATGCGAGAGCCGGCTATTGTGGCGTCCCTCGATGCCACGATGGCCTTTGACACGGTGGAGTGGGCATACCTGTGGGCTGTGCTAGCCAAGTTCGGCTTCGGGCCTGGATTTGTGGGATGGGTGAGGCTGCTCTATGAGGGGCCTCTTGCAAGCGTCGTGGTGAACGGGCGGGCGTCTGGCTAGCGGTGTGCGTGGACTGGTGTTTGGCTAGAGGTGTGCGTGGACTGGCGCTCTGCTAGCGGTGTGTGTGGACTGGCACTCTGCTGGCTGTGTGTGAGTAGTGACTTTCTGCTGGTCACTACACACACTGCTAGCTGAGTGCCACTCCACGCAATCCATCAGCCTGTGTAGTTGCTGTGTCAAGATTGTGGGCATGTGAAAGTGATGGGCCCTTGAATGGCGCTGTGTGCTGGTGTGAGTTTTGTTATGTGATGGGCCCTCGGCTGGCGGTGTGAATGGTTTTGTATGTCTCACACGTATGAAAGGTGTATGAATGGCCTGTAAAGAGGTTGGTGCCTTGTCGTGGCTTTACAGCTCACGAGCTGTGAGTCAATGGTTCAGTTTCTCGCCCTTTCAATTATTACCAGTGCATTTCATTTTTGTGAAATCACTTGCTAATACAATTGTATCTACTGAACCATCACTCACCCTCTTGCCAAATCCAACCAGTATGTGTGTGTGCTTGCGGACTAGATGGCTGTGCAGTAATATTTGTCTTTCTGAAGCAGGGTGTACCTTGTCCCTTTTTGTGAATGATATAATGTGTTGCTTTTGTGCCTGGTGGTGCGAATGGTCTTGTTTGTATCACGTATGAAAAGTGTGTGAATGGCCTGTAAAGTGGTTGGTGCCTTGACGTGGCTTTACAGCTCACGAGCTGCGAGTCATTGGTTTGGTTTTTTGTGAATTTAATTATTGACAGTGCATTTCATTTTTGTGAAATCTCTTGTTAATAAAATTTGATACTCTGAACCATGACTCGCCCTCGTGCCAAATCCAACCAGTATGTGTGTGTGTTTGAGGAATAGATGGTTGTGCAGGAATCTTTGTCTTTAGTTTCTCTGCCAAGGTACACTTTCCATGTAAGAATAACCCACCAACTGTAGGCATTGTCGAAAACCCATGGGAGTTCATGGTGATGTCTCTCTTGTGAATTCAAAACGTTTTTTTATCCCCAATGTCCTGTAAACCTCAAAATGTCTGCCACATTTTCATTGCAATATTATTCCAAAATTCTCACGCTGAAGAAACAATAGTTAATCTGGTTTTGCAAGGGGGGTCACTTTGGTTTTTGGCCTGGTGCTCGGTGGCCATCTAGGGAAACCTACCAAACCCATGCATTTCTGAAAACTAGACACCCAGTGGCTTCCAGGGAGGTATGGCTTGCGTGGATCCTCCAACGTTTCCTTACCCAGAATCCCCTGCAAACCTCAATTTTAGCTGAAAAAATCCCTTTTTCACACATTTTGGTGTGGGAAAGTTGTGGCATCACTGGCCTCACACAAATTTACCACCCCCCAGCATTCCCCCAGGTCTCCCGGTAACAATGGTGCCTCACTTGTGTGGGAGGCCCAAGTACCCGCGGCAGGCAAGGGCCCAAAACGTAGTGAGGTGACATCAAAATGGCCTATCGCAAAACCACCTGGTTTTGCAAGGGGGGTCACTTGAGTTTTTGGCCCGGTGCTCGGCGGCCATCTAGGGAAACCTACCAAACCCATGCATTTCTGAAAACTAGACACCCGGCGGCTTCTAGGGAGGTATGGCTTGCGTGGATCCCCCAAAGTTTCCTTACCCAGAATCCCCTGCAAACCTCAATTTTAGCTGAAAAAATCACTTTTTTCACACATTTTGGTGTGGGAAAGTAGTGGCATCACCAGGCTCACACAAAATTAACACCACCCAGCATTCCCCCAGGTCTCCTGGTAAAAATGGTGCCTCACTTGTGTGGGAGGCCCAAGTACCCGCGGCAGGCAAGGGCCCAAAACGTAGTGAGGCGACATCAAAATGGCCTATCGCAAAACCACCTGGTTTTGCAAAGGGGGTCACTTGGGTTTTTGGCCCGGTGCTCGGCGGCCATCTAGGGAAACCTACCAAACCCACGCATTTCTGAAAACTAGACACCCTGCGGCTTCCAGGGAGGTATGGCTTGCGTGGATCCCCCAAGGTTTCCTTACCCAGAATCCCCTGCAAACCTCAATTTTAGCTGAAAAAATCACTTTTTTCACACATTTTGGTGTGGGAAAGTTGTGGCAACACCGGGCTCACACAAAATTAACACCACCCAGCGTTCCCCCAGGTCTCCCGGTAAAAATGGTGCCTCACTTGCATGCGAAGCCCAAGTACCCGCGGCAGGCAAGTGCCCAAAACGTAGTGAGGCGACATCAAAATGGCCTATCGCAAAACCACCTGGTTTTGCAAGGGGGGTCACTTGGGTTTTTGGCCCGGTACTCGGCGGCCATCTAGGGAAACCTACCAAACCCACGCATTTATGAAAACTAGACACCCTGCGGCTTCCAGGGAGGTATAGCTTGCATGGATCCCCCAACGTTTCCTTACCCAGAATCCCCTGCAAACCTCAATTTTAGCAGAAAAAATCACTTTTTTCACACATTTTGGTGTGGGAAAGTTGGGGCATCACCGGGCTCATACAAAATTAACACCACCCAGCATTCCCCCAGGTCTCCCGGTAAAAATGGCGCCTCACTTGTGTGGGAGGCCCAAGTACCCGCGGCAGGCAAGGGCCCAAAACGTAGTGGGCCACATCAAAATGGCCTATCGCAAAACCACCTGGTTTTGCCAGGGGGGTCACTTGGGTTTTTGGCCCGGTGCTCGGCGGCCATCTAGGGAAACCTACCAAACCCATGCATTTCTGAAAACTAGACACCCGGCGGCTTCTAGGGAGGTATGGCTTGCGTGGATCCCCCAACGTTTCCTTACCCAGAATCCCCTGCAAACCTCAATTTTAGCTGAAAAAATCACTTTTTTCACACATTTTGGTGTGGGAAAGTAGTGGCATCACCGGACTCACACAAAATTAACACCACCCAGCATTCCCCCAGGTCTCCTGGTAAAAATGGTGCCTCACTTGTGTGGGAGGCCCAAGTACCCGCGGCAGGCCAGGGCCCAAAACGTAGTGAGGCGACATCAAAATGGCCTATCGCAAAACCACCTGGTTTTGCAAAGGGGGTCACTTGGGTTTTTGGCCCGGTGCTCGGCGGCCATCTAGGGAAACCTACCAAACCCACGCATTTCTGAAAACTAGACACCCTGCGGTTTCCAGGGAGGTATGGCTTGCGTGGATCCCCCAAGGTTTCCTTACCCAGAATCCCCTGCAAACCTCAATTTTAGCTGAAAAAATCACTTTTTTCACACATTTTGGTGTGGGAAAGTTGTGGCAACACCGGGCTCACACAAAATTAACACCACCCAGCGTTCCCCCAGGTCTCCCGGTAAAAATGGTGCCTCACTTGCATGCGAAGCCCAAGTACCCGCGGCAGGCAAGGGCCCAAAACGTAGTGAGGCGACATCAAAATGGCCTATCGCAAAACCACCTGGTTTTGCAAGGGGGGTCACTTGGGTTTTTGGCCCGGTGCTCGGCGGCCATCTAGGGAAACCTACCAAACAAACGCATTTCTGAAAACTAGACACCCCGCAGCTTCCAGGGAGGTATGGCTTGCGTGGATCCCCCAACGTTTCCTTACCCAGAATCCCCTGCAAACCTCAATTTTAGCTGAAAAAATCACTTTTTTCACACATTTTGGTGTGGGAAAGTTGGGGCATCACCGGGCTCACACAAAATTAACACCACCCAGCGTTCCCCCAGGTCTCCCGGTAAAAATGGTGCCTCACTTGTGTGGGAGGCCCAAGTACCCGCGGCAGGCAAGGGCCCAAAACGTAGTGAGGCAAAATCAAAATGGCCTATCGCAAAACCACCTGGTTTTGCAAGGGGGGTCACTTGGGTTTTTGGCCCGGTGCTCGGCGGTCATCTAGGGAAACCTACCAAACCCATGCATTTCTGAAAACTAGACACCCGGCGGCTTCCAGGGAGGTATGGCTTGCATGGATCCCCCAACGTTTCCTTACCCAGAATCCCCTGCAAACCAAAATGTGTGAAAAAAGTGATTTTTTCAGCTAAAATTGAGGTTTGCAGGGGATTCTGGGTAAGGAAATGCGTGGCTTTGGTAGGTTTACATAGATGGCTGCCGAGCACCGGGCCAAAAACCCAAGTGACCCCCCCTTGCAAAACCAGGTGGTTTTGCGATAGGCCATTTTGATGTCGCCTCACTACGTTTTGGGCCCTTGCCTGCCGCGGGTACTTGGGCCTCCCACGCAAGTGAGGCACCATTTTTACCGGGAGACCTGGGGGAACGCTGGGTGGTGGTAAATTTGTGTGAGCCCGGTGATGCCACAACTTTCCCACACCAAAATGTGTGAAAAAAGTGATTTTTTCAGCTAAAATTGAGGTTTGCAGGGGATTCTGGGTAAGGAAACGTTGGGGGATCCACGCAAGCAATACCTCCCTGGAAGCCGCCGGGTGTCTAGTTTTCAGAAATGCATGGGTTTGGTAGGTTTCCCTAGATGGCCGCCGAGCACCGGGCCTAAAACCCAAGTTACCCCCCTTGCAAAACCAGGTGGTTTTGCGATAGGCCATTTTGATGTCGCCTCACTACATTTTGGGCCCTTGCCTGCCGCGGGTACTTGGGCCTCCCACGCAAGTGAGGCACCATTTTTACCGAGAGACCTGGGGGAACGCTGGGTGGTGGTAAATTTGTGTGAGCCCGGTGATGCCACAACTTTCCTACACCAAAATGTGTGAAAAAAGTGATTCTTTCAGCTAAAATTTAGGTTTGCAGGGGATTCTGGGTAAGGAAACGTTGGGGGATCCACGCAAGCCATACCTCCCTGGAAACCGCCGGGTGTCTAGTTTTCAGAAATGCATGGGTTTGGTAGGTTTCCCTAGATGGCCGCCGAGCACCGGGCCTAAAACCCAAGTGACCCCCCTTGCAAAACCAGGTGGTTTTGCGATAGGCCATTTTGATGTCGCCTCACTACGTTTTGGGCCCTTGCCTGCCGCGGGTACTTGGGCCTCCCACGCAAGTGAGGCACCATTTTTACCGGGAGACCTGGGGGAACGCTGGGTGGTGGTAAATTTGTGTGAGCCCAGTGATGCCACAACTGTACCACACCAAAATATGTGAAAAAAGTTATTTTTTTCAGCTAAAATTGAGGTTTGCAAGGGATTCTGGGTAAGGAAACGTTGGGGGATCCACGCAAGCCATACCTCCATGGAAGCCGCCGGGTGTCTAGTTTTCAGAAATGTGTGGGTTTGGTAGGTTTCCCTAGATGGCCGCCGAGCACCGGGCCAAAAACCCAAGTGATCCCCTTGCAAAACCTGGTGGTTTTGCGATAGGCCATTTTGATGTCGCCTCACTACGTTTTGGGCCCTTTCCTGCCGCGGGTACTTGGGCCTCCCACGCGAGTGAGGCACCATTTTTACCGGAAGACCTGGGGGAACGCTGGGTGGTGGTAAATTTGTGTGAGCCCGGTGATGCCACAACTTTCCCACACCAAAATGTGTGAAAAAAGTGATTTTTTCAGCTAAAATTGAGGTTTGCAGGGGATTCTGGGTAAGGAAACGTTGGGGGATCCACGCAAGCCATACCTCCCTGGAAGCCGCCGGGTGTCTAGTTTACAGAAATGCATGGCTTTGGTAGGTTTCCTTAGATGGCTGCCGAGCACCGGGCCAAAAACCCAAGTGACCCCCCTTGCAAAACCAGGTGGTTTTGCGATAGGCCATTTTGATTTTGCCTCACTACGTTTTGGGCCCTTGCCTGCCGCGGGTACTTGGGCCTCCCACGCAAGTGAGGCACCATTTGTACCGGGAGACCTGGGGGAACGCTGGGTGGTGG
Organism: Triturus cristatus; assembly: GCF_964204655.1. Classification (NCBI taxonomy): domain Eukaryota; kingdom Metazoa; phylum Chordata; class Amphibia; order Caudata; family Salamandridae; genus Triturus; species Triturus cristatus. The sequence goes on from NC_140580.1 coordinate 35,314,221, forward strand.
TAAATTTGTGTGAGCCCAGTGATGCCACAACTTTCCCACATCAAAATGTGTGAAAAAAGTGATTTTTTCAGCTAAAATTGAGGTTTGCAGGGGATTCTGGGTAAGGAAACGTTGGGGGATCCACGCAAGCCATACCTCCCTGGAAGCCGCCGGGTGTCTAGTTTTGAGAAATGCATGGGTTTGGTAGGTTTCCCTAGATGGCCGCCGAGCACCGGGCCAAAAACCCAAGTGACCCCCCTTGCAAAACCAGGTGGTTTTGCGATAGGCCATTTTGATGTCGCCTCACTACGTTTTGGGACATTGCCTGCCGCGGGTACTTGGGCCTCCCACGCAAGTGAGGCACCATTTTTACCGGGAGATCTGGGGGAACGCTGGGTGGTGGTAAATTTGTGTGAGCCCGGTGATGCCACAACTTTCCTACACCAAAATGTGTGAAAAAAGTGATTTTTTAAGCTAAAATTGAGGTTTGCAGGGGATTCTGGGTAAGGAAAGGTTGGGGGATCCACGCAAGCCATACCTCCCTGGAAGCCGCCGAGTGTCTAGTTTTCAGAAATGTGTGGGTTTGGTAGGTTTCCCTATGTGCCGGCAGAACTAGGGTTCAAAAACTACAGCTAGTCACTTTGCCAAAAAAGGGTCATTTTTCACTGCAAAATTGAGGTGTGACCACGTTGCGTTTTGCGCCGTTTCCTGTCGCAGGCACTACGCCGACCCGCACAAGTGAGGTACTTTTTTTCTCGTAGGACTTTGGGGAACGCGGGGTGGGTGGAAATTTGTGGATCCACGCAGATTCCAGAACTTTCCATCACAGAAATGTGGGGAAAATGTGTTTTTTTGTCAATTTTTTACGTTTGCAAGGGATTCTGGGTAACAGACCATGGTGGGAGGCAGTCAAGTCACCCCATCCTGGATTCCCCTGGGTGTCTAGTTTTCAAAAATGTATAGCATTCCTAGGTTACCCTAGGTGCCGGCAGGGCTAGGGTTAAAAAACTACAGCTAGTCACTTTGCCAAATTTTTCACTGCAAAATTGAGGTGTGACCACGTTGCGTGTTGCGCCGTTTCCTGTCGCGGGCACTAGGCCGACCCGCACAAGTGAGGTACCATTTTTCTCGTAGGACTTTGGGGAACGCAGGGTGGGTGGACATTTGTGGATCCACGCAGATTCCAGAACTTTCCATCACAGAAATGTGGGGAAAATGTGTTTTTTTGTCAATTTTTTACGTTGGCAAGGGATTCTGGGTAACAGACCATGGTGGGAGGCACTCAAGACACCCCATCCTGGATTCCCCTGGGTGTCTAGTTTTCAAAAATGTATAGGTTTGCTAGGTTTCCCTAGGTGCCGGCAGGGCTAGGGTTCAAAAACTACAGCTAGTCACTTTGCCAAAAAAGGGTCATTTTTCACTGCAAAATTGAGGTGTGACCACGTTGCGTTTTGCGCCGTTTCCTGTCGCGGGCACTAGGCCGACCCGCACAAGTGGGGTACCATTTTTCTCGTAGGACTTTGGGGAACGTGGGGTGGGTGGAAATTTGTGGATCCACGCAGATTCCAGAACTTTCTGTCACAGAAATGTGGGGAAAATGTGTCTTTTTGGTCACTTTTTTACCTTTGCAAGGGATCCTGGGTAACAGACCATGGTGGGAGCCAGTCAAGTCACCCCATCCTGGATTCTCCTGCGTGTCTAGTTTTCAAAAATGTATAGCATTGCTAGGTTTCCCTAGGTGCCGGCAGGGCTAGGGTTAAAAAACTACAGCTAGTCACTTTGCCAAATTTTTCACTGCAAAATTGAGGTGTGACCACGTTGCGTTGTGCGCCGTTTCCTGTCGCGGGCACTAGGCCGACCCGCACAAGTGAGGTACCATTTTTCTCGTAGGACTTTGGGGAACGCGGGGTGGGTGGAAATTTGTGGATCCACGCAGATTCCAGAACTTTCCATCACAGAAATGTGGGGAAAATGTGTTTTTTTGTCAATTGTTTATGTTGGCAAGGGATTCTGGGTAACAGACCATGGTGGGAGGCACTCAAGACACCCCATCCTGGATTCCCCTGGGTGTCTAGTTTTAAAAAATGTATAGGTTTGCTAGGTTTCCCTAGGTGCCGGCAGGGCTAGGGTTCAAAAACTACAGCTAGTCACTTTATCAAAAAAGGGTCATTTTTCACTGCAAAATTGAGGTGTGACCATGTTGCGTTTTGTGCCGTTTCCTGTCGCGGGCACTAGGCCGACCCCCACAAGTGATGTACCATTTTTCTCGTAGGACTTTGGGGAACGCGGGGTGGGTGGAAATTTGTGGATCCACGCAGATTCCAGAACTTTCCATCACAGAAATGTCGGGAAAATGTGTTTTTGTTGTCACATTTTTACCTTTGCAAGGGATTCTGGGTAACAGACCATGGTGGGAGGCAGTCAAGACACCCCATCCTGGATTCCCCTGGGTGTCTAGTTTTCAAAAATGTATAGGCTTGCTAGGTTTCCCTAGGTGCCGGCAGGCCTAGGGTTCAAAAACTACAGCTAGTCACTTTGCCAAAAAAGGGTCATTTTTCACTGCAAAATTGAGGTGTGACCAGGTTGCGTTTTGCGCCGTTTCCTTCGCAGGCACTACGCCGACCCGCACAAGTGAGGTACTTTTTTTCTCGTAGGACTTTGGGGAACGCGGGGTGGGTGGAAATTTGTGGATCCACGCAGATTCCAGAACTTTCTGTCACAGAAATGTGGGGAAAATGTGTCTTTTTGGTCACTTTTTTACCTTTGCAAGGGATTCTGGGTAACAGACCATGGTGGGAGGCAGTCTAGTCACCCCATCCTGGATTCCTCTGGGTGTCTAGTTTTCAAAAATGTATAGCATTGCTAGGTTTCCCTAGGTGCCGGCAGGGCTAGGGTTCAAAAACTACAGCTAGTCACTTTGCCAAATTTTTCACTGCAAAATTGAGGTGTGACCACGTTGCGTGTTGCGCCGTTTCCTGTTGAGGGCACTAGGCCGACCCGCACAAGTGAGGTACCATTTTTCTCGTAGGACTTTGGGGAACGCAGGGTGGGTGGACATTTGTGGATCCACGCAGATTCCAGAACTTTCCATCACAGAAATGTGGGGAAAATGTGTTTTTTTGTCAATTTTTTACGTTGGCAAGGGATTCTGGGTAACAGACCATGGTGGGAGGCACTCAAGACACCCCATCCTGGATTCCCCTGGGTGTCTAGTTTTCAAAAATGTATAGGTTTGCTAGGTTTCCCTAGGTGCCGGCAGGGCTAGGGTTCAAAAACTACAGCTAGTCACTTTGCCAAAAAAGGGTCATTTTTCACTGCAAAATTGAGGTGTGACCACGTTGCGTTTTGCGCCGTTTCCTGTCGCGGGCACTAGGCCGACCCGCACAAGTGAGGTACCATTTTTCTCGTAGGACTTTGGGGAACGTGGGGTGGGTGGAAATTTGTGGATTCACGCAGATTCCAGAACTTTCTGTCACAGAAATGTGGGGAAAATGTCTCTTTTTGGTCACTTTTTTACCTTTGCAAGGGATCTTGGGTAACAGACCATGGTGGGAGCCAGTCAAGTCACCCCATCCTGGATTCCCCTGCGTGTCTAGTTTTCAAAAATGTATAGCATTGCTAGGTTTCCCTAGGTGCCGGCAGGGCTAGGGTTAAAAAACTACAGCTAGTCACTTTGCCAAAAAAGGGTCATTTTTCACTGCAAAATTGAGGTGTGACCACATTGCGTTTTGCACCGTTTCCTGTCACGGGCACTAGGCCGACCCGCACAAGTGAGGTACCATTTTTCTCGTAGGACTTTGGGGAACGCGGGGTTGGTGGAAATTTGTGGCTCCACGCAGATTCCAGAACTTTCCATCACAGAAATGTGGGGAAAATGTGTTTCTTTTGTCACTTTTTTACCTTTGCAAGGGATTCTGGGTAACAGACCATGGTGGGAGGCAGTCAAGTCACCCCATCCTTGATTCCTCTGGGTGTCTAGTTTTCAAAAATGTATAGGTTTGCTAGGTTTCCCTAGGTGCCGGCAGGGCTAGGGTTCAAGAACTACAGCTAGACTCTTCGCAAAAAATGTGTAAATTTTCAGTGTGAAAATGTGGTGTGTTCACCTTAGGTTTTGAGCCACTTCCTGTCGTGGGCACTATGCCTACCCACACAAGTGAGGTACCATTTTTATCGGGAGACTTAGGGTAGTTCGGATTTGTAAAGCAACTGTTATTACCTATTGATTTTTGATGCATTTCGACCTTCCAAATGAAAGACATTGTGTAAAAAAAAAGTCATTTTGAAAAATGACCAATAATTGTCATGCAAGTATGAGTATTCCCAATTTTGAAAATGTGCAAATATGCACTGTTTCTAAACTCTGTAATTCGTTCCCATTTCAGAAATACATAGGTGTCTTTCATACCGATTTTTCCATGTATACATTTTCCCACAATAATTGCTATATACCCGGAACAAAAAAAAAAAACATTACAAAATGCTGCTCAGTTTTTTACTCTGGGTTCGTTGGGCTCTTGGTGAACCTACAAGTCCTATATATCCCCACAACCAGGAACGTCCACCGGATGTAACGGTACATTGCTTTCAAAGAGATGTCATAATTAGAAGAAGTTACAGGTGAAAACGTTGACTCAAAAGGCTGCTTTTTTCAACAAATGTTTAATTTTTCCTATATTTACCTGTTAGTTTCTATAAAGAAACCTTGATGGATCTACACAAATGACCCCTTGCTGAATTCAGAATTTTGTCTACTTTTCAAAAATGTATAGCTTTCCAGGATCCATTATTGCTTGTCTACCCATTTCTACCATTATCTGGAAGGAGGTTGAAAGCACAAAAAATAGCAAAAATAGGGTATGTCCCAGAAAAATGTCAAAACTGTGTAAAAAATGTTGGATTTCTGATAAAAATCTGTCATTCCCTAAAAGCTGGAGAAATGGTGATTTCAGCCCCACAAACCCTTTTTTGATATCATTTGCAAAGAAAAACCCAGACGCTTTCATTTGCAGCAACTTTTCCCCATTTTTCACAAAAAAACCAAAATGTTGCTGTTTTTTGACTAATTTCTGGGAACCCTCTAGGTGAATCCACAAACCCAGGGTACCTTTAGAACCCCCATGATGTTGGAAGAAAAGGACGCAAATTTGGCGTGGATACCTACTGTGGTCAAAAAGTTACAGGGGCCTAAGCGCGCACTACCCTAAATAGCCCAAAAAAGGCTTAGCACAGGAGGGGAAAAGGCCTAGCAGCGAAGGGGTTAAACATATGGGGTTCGGGCCAAAACTCTGCTCATGGATACGTTTGCTATACACACAACCGGTGGCACAAGTTGTAGTCAACGGCCACTTATCGGATGAATTCCCATTGGGTAGAGGTACCAGGCAGGGCTGTCCACTGTCACCGCTCCTATTTGCGATAGTCCTGGAGCCTTTGGCGGCTTGGATTAGGCAAGACCTCTCAATACGAGGGTTGCGATGGGCCGCTAGTTGGGAGGATCGCATTTCACTATATGCGGATGATATACTGCTATACTTAACGTCCCCTGCATGGTCCATCAACTGTCTATTAGATAACTGTGGATGTACGGCCGGATTTCGGGGTACACCATTAATTGGGGAAAGTCTTTGCTATAGATACTCCACGGCCCTCCGCCGCGGCTCCCGAGAGGCTGCCCACTACAAATAGTCACGGAGGGCTTTAAGTATTTAGGAGTGTTTGTGACACATGACCGTGCGCTTTTCATGGAAAGGAATCTGAACCAGCCCCTGGAGCGGTTCAAAAAAGACGTCAAGTTTTGGCGCACCCTACCCTTAACGCTCCTGGGACGAGCGGCCCTATTTAAAATGATGGCGCTCCCCCGGTTCTTATATGCTTTGCAAAATACGCCATTTCGGGTTCCAGATGCATACTTCACGGCAGTAAAGGCGGAGGTAACATCACTGTTATGGGACGGGAAAACGCCTCGAATAGCTCAACAGAAACTCACCAGCTGTTGGTACGATGGCGGAATAGCCCTCCCGGACCTGAAGATCTATTATTGGGCCTCTCAGCTGGTCGCAGTCAATCAGTGGCTGCATCTCCCACGGGATGATCCTGCATTTAGGCTAGACAGACACCTGCTAGAACCAACAGGATTAATGGGTGCCCTATATAATAAAAAGGTACAGAGGAATAGTACAGGGCCCACACGGCACACACTGCAAATATGGTACGAGGCGCAACACACACTAGGCTGGGACGGGGTTGTCACACTGGCGATGCCATTATGGGAGACCAAGCGACTAGGGAGGTTGGGAAGGACGAAGGGATTCCGTGGCTGGGATCTGATTGGCATCTCCAGAGTGGGAGACCTGTGGCGAAAGGGTGAGGTGGTCTCCTTTGCTCATCTTCAGGAGACGTATAATATGGCCAAGACGGAATTTTACCGAGACCTGCAGGATAGGCATGCGTTACAGTCCCTGATACCGCGAGGCACAAGGCCTGAAGAGGCCTCTCCACTAGAAGACAGACTCTTGACGGACCACCTTCATAGGAGAGCGATCTCACTGACATATAAGAAAATAGTGAATAACCGAAAGGACCTTATGGTTGCGCTCAAAGTGAAATGGGAGCGCGAATTGGGGGAGATTGATGAGGCGGACTGGAGGGAGGCGCCAGCCTCCCCTAGAGAGGCGGCAATCCCATCGAGATTGAGGCTAGTCCAACTAAAAATCCTACATCGTACCTATTACCCTAGACAGCTTCTACATTAAATACACAGGGCTGACACACCGCTCTGTCTCAGGCAGTGCGGGGAGATAGGCACATTTTACCACACCGTCTGGCTATGCCCTGAGATAGTGCGGTTCTGGGCTGCGGTAATGCGTACAATGTCCCAGGTCAAGCGTATTGGGACACTTCCAAGCCTGAGGTGCTGCCTGCTCAATATATGGGAACCAACAGATTTGAATGCGATGGCTCAAGATTGGGTGACGCTGGGCATGACGATCGCTAAGCGCAACATTGCCCAACGGTGGGGATCCAGTATCTGCCCCACATTGGCTCAATGGTGTAAAGACATGGATATGGCAATGGTGGCCGAAAATTCAGTATACATTCATCGGAGGTGCCCCAAAAAGTGGGAAAAGGTCTGGGGTGGATGGAATGAGTACCGAGGGAATATTTGTGAACCCCCTCAGTCTGATGACCTAGACTCAGAGGATAGTGACTCAGCAGAGTAGATGGGTCGCACATAAGGGGATGGGGATGAACAGACTGTAAGACTACCAAACGAGGAATGAAAAGGAGGGAAAGACAAGAAATACGGGAATGCCAATATTGAAGATGTAACAATGCAGTTCGTATGATGCAAAGATGTAAAGCTATTGTCATAACGTGCAAGATGTTAAATAAAAAGAATTTACAAAAAAAAAAAAAAAAAAAGATGAGAAGAACCTGAAAGAAGAGGGAACAGAGTCTGGGTCACTTGCCAGTGACCAGAAAGGCGATGAGCAGATGCCCACCGATGTCGGGTGATTTCAGGTGAAAGAGGTGAAGCTGACTCTTCAGCCACGAGGACCAGGAGGCGTCGAGGATGACCAGGAGCTGGATTCGAGCTGTCCCACGGAGGATGTCGAGTGCTGCAGCGTCGGTGCCCAGATTAGACACAACAAGCCTTGGCAACAGCAACCCACATAGAAACGAGAAAGATGCTTCGGTGCAGACCAGCAAGGTCTGTGGGACTCACCACTTGGTTGGGAGTCAGGGCACGTCTAGAGCAACCAGGAAAGCCCAAGGAAATGCAAAGTTACCCCTTCAGGGACCCACGAGTCAACGGACCAGGGATCGCGAAGGGACCTCGAGACGAAACACAAAATGGCGGCCCACAGGTCACTCTTCATGGATTCAGTGCTCGCGGTGGGGGCTACAAGTCAGCCCAAGCATGACTTCAAGAGACGTTGAGAAGTCAATGCACTTGCACAAATGCACAGTGACCAGCAGTTCCGGTTCCATGCTACTCACGAGGGCTGCGGGTCTCAGCTTTGCTGGGGACTCGGGTCAGCCTCTGAGATGTCTGGAAATCCTCTTCCTGGGCTGCAAATACTTCGGAGTCCGGCGGAGTCCTTTGTCCAGTTTCGCGCCAGAGCAGGGGCTGGAAGCCCCTAAACCAGTTTGAGCTGGATTATGCACAGGGACACCAAATGTGCCCCCAGTGCAGGACTTCAAAGCACTCAGAGAGTGCTCCCACCCAGCCCCAATACACATAAGCCTGTCTGGGAGGTGGTTACACCTCCCTGTGACAGGAAACCTATTGTCCAGGCCTCCCCTGCTGGAGTTTCGGTCAGCAGCAGGAGGCCAGACCCGTGTCTGTGGCTGCAGAATCCATTTTGTGATGCCAGGGCTCTATTAAGTTTCTATCGGGTATAGCAGTGCTGTTATGTCTCTCCCTCTAGAAGGGTGGGTTCATACTCCCACACCAATTACTGGTGTGGGGGTATGATTCCAAGGTGTTTGACACCAAACACGACATGTTTCCGTGCAGCCAGTCCAAAGTTAGCATTTACCGTTTGGTTATAATGCACTTAAGAGTATATGGTCAGGCTGCACTACTGACAACCCCGGAGAAGAGCTTACGAAGGCTGCAGAGGGGCTCAGCTCATGTCTGGGCACCCCCTCACATATAACCAAGCACCCTGCCTTCAGGATTGATAAGGCCTGCCATAGGGGTGAGTGACTAAAGTCGAAAAACAGTGAAACACCAGCAAACAGTGGGGGTAAACATGTGAAGCAGAATCTACTCTCCTACACCCGCTAGCCTTTTTCCGCATCTCTTTTGCTTGTTTCTGCTCTTCTTTTGCCTGTTTCTGTATCCCTCTTGCCTCTTTCTGCACCGCTGTTGTTTGTTACTGCACTGCTCTTGTTCTTTCTGCATCTCTTGTGCAAATTTCTGCATCCCTCTTGCCTCTTTCGGCACCACTCTTCTCTCTTTCTGCACCCCTGTTCCCTCTTTCTGCACCTCTGCTGCCTCTTTCTGAACTTATTTTGCCTCATTCTGCACCTGTTGCTTCTTTCTGTACTGCTCTTGCCTCTTTCTGTACCCCTCTTCCCACTTTCTGCACCTCTGTTGCTTCTTTCTGCACCTCTCTTGCTTCCTTCTGAACTCTTCTTCCCTCTTTCTGCACCTCTCTTGCCTCTTTCTGCACCTTTCTTGCCTCTTTCTGCACACACAAGGCTACTTTAAACTGACCTCTGGCTCAGCAGTGCACACTGCAAGTGCAGAAAAGGGATGCTGGCCTCTAAACTGTCATGCCTTATTATTTGCTAGGGACTTAGATGTGGTTTTAATCTCCCTGCCCAATTATGTATTAGGGCCTTACAGGGGAGGTCATGACAATCACAGGGGTACCCCAACTCATAGTGTACCCTAGTGTATGAAGGTGTTTTCACTGTATTCTAAGTATCTTTCAGCATAGCACTGGCTCTTGGCCTGGTTAGGCAGAGCCCAGGGTCAGTCAGCTACCACCAGTACCAGTCAGCAAAACGTTGGGGGGTGCCCAGGGCACAGGATGACTTTACAACAAGGCCTCTTTCTGCACCTCTGTTGGTTCTTTCTGCATATCTCTTGCTTCTTTCTGCACTTTTCAACCTCTTACTGGACTTCTGTTGCCTCTTTCTGCATTTCTCTTGCTTCTTTTTGCGCCTTTCTTCCTCTTACTGCAGAAATTAGCATTTAAAAAACCTTAGAAATTCACTGAAAAAACCATAGGTTTCATGGACACTATAGTTAGAAATTAGCATTTAAAAAACCTTAAAAATTCACTGGAAAAAACACAGGTTTCAGGGACGTTATAGTTAGATGGACATTTCACTTGTACAAAACCAGAGAAATTCGGCCGTTATAGTTAGTTGAGCTAACTATAACTCGCGCCCCCGCAATGCATTGCTGATGACGTCACATATTATATCATTCATGACATTGTCAGTGACATATAGTCTGTGTGCAGGGCACACTTGGTGCCCTCCATGCATAGTCCAGTCCAAACCAGTCCAGGGAGCCGTTGGCTCCCGCTCTGGAGCGAAACTGGAAAAAGAACAGGGGAGTATCCTCCCCCTTGTCCAGCCCCTCCTTAGGTAGGCACCCCATAATCATCTTAACCCTTTCCTTAGGGTACTTAAGGGCTTACCTGAGGGTGGGTCCCTAGAGTCGTCATGGGACAAGAATAATTCCAGACACCACTTCTTCGACCATCTGGGCACTCTGGACTTCGCTAGACTTCACTCTGGGCATCAAGGCACCAACCGGGAAGACTCCTGCTGCTCTTGCTCTCCTCGCCTTGCTCGTCCGCTGCAACATCCGTGCCTGTGCAACATACAGGAACCTTCCAAGGCTTGTGGGCATCCAAGACACCTGAAGTAATCTCCCTTGAAGTGAAGGAGTCACTTCCCTGCATCTGCAGGCACTGCAACTAAGCTAACCGGTCTGCTGATACTGAGCTCCCACGAACTCCGAAAGGTTCAGCAACACAGGTGGTAGTTCTTCACATCTCTTGAGGTCTGAGCTGTACTCTCACCAAGTTTGAGGCTAGTATCCCTTGTTGGAGCCTCAGGAAATGAAGCCCCGTGCACCGCGTCGACTTGCAGTTGCAAAGACTTGTTGGCTTTTTTCCAACAAGATCTTAAGCCTCCAGGTAGCTTCAACCTCAAGCATCTCCAGTGAGCAAGATCTTCATCCTCACCACAACACTTTCATCATGGGACTGCTTTTTTGGTGAGCTGCTCGATGTCCTCTTGCGAATTCTTTAGGCTCCCCTGATTGCTCTGGGCCTGCCCTGATTCCCCTACTCGTGGTGAGTCACCTGGACCTTGCTGGTCCCGACATTGCACCTTCTTCGCTTTCCACATTGTTTGCAGTTGCCAAGGCTTGTTGGTGCTCCCGACAGACATCGACCCCTCAACTCTCCACATCCGACCTGAGGCAGCTTGTGAACAGCTCCTGGTCTTCCACGGACTCGCCTGGTCCTCACACTTGCAGCTCCAAGGTCACCGTCAACTCTCCTGCAGCTCCTGACGTCGGTGGGCATTCGTCTTCCGTGCCTCCTGGTCACTTCCAAATGGCATAGACCGTCTCCTCTGCTTTCAGGTACTTCTCGACTTGAATCCACCTTTGGGTTCCACCGGACACTTTCTCCTTCTTCAGCAGCAGCATCTTCCTGAAGTCCTCCATTGGGTTCGGCGGCGGTTACCAGCACCACTTCACACCTATGCACCTGACTCCCCTAGGGCAGGTATCCTGGTTCCTAAGGAATCCACGGGTGGGGTGGCTCTCCAACCTTCTGTCTTCCACAGATTTTTTTCAGGGTCCACTGGGAGGGTCTTTTTTCTTTAAAATTGTAACCACGACTAACCCATTGACTTGCATTGATCCAGCGGTCGTGTTCCCACTCTGCACATGGCCTCTGTGGGCTTCCTGGTTACTTACCTTCGGTGGTTCCATGGGTCCGCGGCACTTCTACGTGTTCTGTGTATAGTCTTGACTTGAGTCGTAGTTCGTATACCACTATTTTAGTATATGGTTTGGTCTCCCCCTGGAGACCACTGTGTATTAAGGGGAAATAGCCTTTACAAAGCAACCGTTACAACACATGTCATTACATCGCATGGAGTTGGATTAGAAAATTAATCTATTCCAACTTCCAGCGCTCCCCGACAGAAAGTCGGGATAAAGTTTGGCATTGCAGTGGCATTCGATGTAATGACATGCGTTGTAACGTCACATTTTCTGTATTAAGTGTTACTTAGCTGTTTTTATTGTATTGTGTGCATTGTGTGTATCTCTGACTAGGAGATCCCTGTATGTGCTAGTAATTGTTATATAATAAATACATATTTTTATAAATACACTGTGTGGTTCTTTTTCACTTAATCCATATGAATAAGATTATGTGGTGAGCGATCTGGTGCGATAAACATTGGTGGCTTGTATGCTCAATTTGAGGATATCATGAATATGAAGCCACACTCACTAAGAGACTATGCAAAATTATTCATGCTATTATGGCGGACATGAAAGCTTTCCGAGTGTAATGACATGTTAGTCCATCGTCCCTCACCATGAAAATGTTTTAAATATGGGCAAAATGCATTATGTGCATTGAAAATGGCAGGGAATGCCGAAACGCATCTGCAAATTTTAAAATATAAATAAATGAAAGAAGAGTAATAATTGACTCTTATGTCTGGTCCAAACAAATGTATAGAACCAGGTGAATCACAATTGTTGTAGACTTCCAGGTTACAGACACAGGAATATGAGTTTATTTGACGACTTGATAAGTGTTCCCACAAATGGAACAATCATGAAAAACGCAGTCGGAACGGATCTGCTTCAAGTGGTATAATGGTATAAATTTTATTTGGATAGTAAATTAAAACCGTTGCAAAGCGCCAACATATTAAAAAAACAAATATATACATTTACAACACATTCCTTCATAATTATTATGTTTAAAAACGTACAAAAAAAATTTCCTATAGTTAAGCAGCTTTACCAACAAAGTGTCTGATTTCTATGGAGTACTGCGGGGAGCATTCCAGTCCGTCAAAGAACTTTCTGCCAGCCATTGACGAGTCCTTCTGACCTTGACAATCAGCCATATTAAAATATTAACGGCTCCATATGGCGGGCCCTCAGGTGCTGCGCTGTCCGACCACCGCATGCTTCAGATATAAAGTTCTTGTTCTTTGAGGAGAGTTTCGCCAATGCGCCTCAGAACGTTTGCCCATGAGTTCCTCTGCGTAGATTCTTTATATCAGCCTTTCAGGCATTTTGCTGTCACACAGTCTCAGATACTTCACTAGGCTGCAGTTCAGTTGTGGATCATTGGGTGCAAAGCATGCCAGCAAAGCTTGCCTCCTAGTACGAATCCCCCGTTGGTTGAAGTGTCGCTTCAACAGTTGTTTCCGTTCCTTAAGAAGTTTTGGCAGGAGCACAGTAAATGCAGCAGGTCCTCTGTCTTAACCAGGGTGGAAGGTGTTGTATACAGGGTAACAGCCCCAGTCTGTACTTCATGAAAGCAATTTTTGTTTTTTTGTCGTATCCCAGATTGAAATAGGCTTGAGCGGCCAACTCTGTATATGTCTTCAGTGTCATCAAGCCGTGGACCCTTTTAGTCAATGAGGCCTTGTCCTCCAACAGAGAAAGATGTTTCACAGTCTTCCACACTAGTTTTTTGAAGGTAGTAGTGGTTGTTGATGTTTCCCAAAGCTGACATAGACCCATCCTGTTTAAGCTGCTGTAAAGATATTCCGCAGCAAGTGATTTAGTGTGCTGTTGTATCTCCTTCCATAGCTGTTCATTTAGTTTGCCATGCGGAGCTCTTCGCACTTTGTCCCACGCAATGATGAAGGCCCGTTGTCTTGCAACTGTTTGTTTTTGGACACCAAATTCAAGCCTAATTTGCGCCGGCGAGGTATGTTTGGGCAGCCCAAAGATGACCCTGTATGCTGTTTTTACTGTGGCGTCAAGTATTTTAGCGTCTGTCTTTCTGAGCCTCGCTGCCAAAGGTGATTGTTGGCAGCAGTTTTGCCCAAACTACCTCATTCAAAGGGAAGATCGATGGTCCCATCAGTTTTGTTTTTAATATTTTTAAAGTGGTGGCCAATATTAGGCTTTTATGCCTACTGCTGTTCTTCTGTGCCAAAAATCGCCCCCCTCTATCCAGCTTAACGCACAGATATTTGTATTCCGCTGTGTCCTCAATTTTTGTTTCCCCCCAAAACCAGGCTCCACTTTGACTGCTTTTTTCCTCATTGTCATGGTTCTCATTTTGTCCAGGTTTATCATTAGATCATTTGCTTTAGATAAGTCCTGTGTTGCCTTTAGAAGACGCTGTAGTCCTACCTTTGTTTTACTAATCGGGACTATGTCGTCCGCATTCAGGAGACAGGGTATCAAGATGTCTCCTAGTTTTGGGGCATGTGAGTTGCAGCTAATCAGGAGTGGTACTAGGTCTGCTATATATAGGTTAAAGAGAGTCAGTGCAAGAATGCAACTCTGTTTCAGCCCTTTTTCCGTTGGAATGCGCCTCGACAGGAAAGTTCCGTTGCCCATCTTCACCTGCAACCATGTGTCATTGTACAAGTTTATTAGCAAGTTTAATAAGGACTGTGGCAGCCCCTATCTGTGCAGTTTGGACCATAATTTAGTGCGGTTGACGCGATCAAATGCGGCCTTATAGTCAATAAAGCATAAGTATAGAGGTGTCCGTGCAGCCTCAGCCTTGTCCATAAGCATTGCAATGCTTAGTATGTTGGTTATTGTCTCGACTGATTTTACAAATCCAGTCTGTTGTAAAGGAATTGCAGATTTGTCTGTGGCCCATGCCTGGAGTTCCTCTAGTAATGTACCAGCAAAAAACGTTGCCTCATTATCTAATAAACCCACTAGTCAATAGTTTTGTGGTGCCGACTTTTCACCGGATTTATAAATTGGGGAAATGATTGATCCTTTCCAGGAGCTAGGCAGGAAATTTAGCATCCTGATTTCTCTAAACAGTGGTTCCAATGCTTCTGCCCAGTAGATAGCCTCCTGTTTGTATAATGCTGGTGGTATTCCATTAGGGCCAGGGGCACCTTCCCTTCTCCCCTTGCCTATCTGCCATTTGATTGCTGTTGCATTAATTATTTGGAAGTCCTCGGTTGATAAACCTCCCCTTGTATTCCCAGAGTTGGTGGGGTTACTTCCAGCCCCGTCCTTGGTTGTCATATGGTATTCTAGTTCTTTTTGAGTATTTCGGTCCTGTTCACTGAGCTCAGTGCTTTGTTGGAAATGGGAATTTAGGTATTTTATGCAATCTTCCTCTGCGATGTTCGAGAAAATGCCATCATGATTATGGTGAATGAGTTGGTTTATGGTGTTCCAGAATCTGGCGCTGTTGTTGTGTTTGACATCAGCAAATAGCTTAACTCAGAATTTCTCCTCCAGAGCTCTGTTGACATTCCTTTTCAGTTTTTTCAGATTAGCCCTTTGCCTCCGTAATAGTTCCAATTGAGTTTTATCGTTGGGCTTGTAACGGAGGTATCTCAATGATCGATAGATATGTTTTTGGCAAGCTTGATTTCTTGCTTTGCAATGTATGATACAGGTTTCGTGCCACTAAATCTTTGCCGGTTTGGTGGTTTGATTTTAGACGCATATTCTTCCATCATTGTTAGAAAGTTTAGCCATTTCTCAACTTCTCCTTCTCCAACTCTGGCGATGAAGTGCTGTTTAGCAATTTCCAGCATCTTACTGTCAGCAGCTATCTTAAATTTTATTCTTTTTTATTTATTTATTTATTTATTTTTTAAACCTTTATTACAGAATTCAAAAGATATACAAAGATGGGCCTACAAACTTCGGGCCGGCCGCTAGCAAACAGTATGAGCATAGAATACAGTCAGTAAACAGTCGCTGCAGCGTGAGAGAGGTCACAGGAGTTGAAAGAAGCGTTGGCGGCCACACCGTCCGGACCCTCCACATGGCGGTTCCATTTTTATATAAGAAACGACAAACAAATCCACAAGGCAGCCAAAAGTCAAAGCAACAGTATGAGCTCCCCTGGGGAGGACCCTACCGATCCACAGGAATAGCGGGGGGGGGGGATAGGAGACAAAGTGGACTCAAAGCCCAGAACCAAGGCGACAAGCAGACTAAGGAGACGGGGCCAGTGCCAGATCAGGCGTCAGCGGCGGGGTACAAATTCCGCCACGGTAGGCGTTCCAGGGGCCCCACACTTTCACCCATTTCCCAGGCTTACCTCTCGCAACATACACTACCTTTTCCCGAAACATACACCAATCCATGTTGTCCTTCCACACCGAGACCGTTGGCAACCTCTGGGAACCCCACAATTGCGCAATGTCACGCTTGGCCACCATATATCCCAGAGTCACCCACCACGTCTGCGGCACTGAGTAGTCAGTCGGCTCCCACACATTTAGCAGACATCTCCTCGCCTCGGGAAGGAGCGTCACATGCGTGACCGCCTGCAACACCGCGTGCACATCACGCCAGAATCGCGCCACCTCCGGGCATTCCCACAAAATATGGAGGAAGGTCCCTAAAGAACCACACCCACGCTTACACAACCCATCCACGGCATATCCCATATGCATCAGACCCGGCCCCGTAACATAGACCCTATGGAGTATCTTGAGCTGGACGAAGCGAAGGCGAGCCGGTATGGCCACCTCTTACGGGGAGGCCACCGCAGACACCCAATCCTCGTCATCCAGCTCCAATCCATCGGCCACCCACACCTCACGAAGGCTAGTCAGCAGTCCCGAGCGATCGTTGATGAGCTTTTTGTAAATCAATGAAATCGTGCCGTCCGGTACATGCCCATCTAGCACTCTATCTTCCAGAGGGGAATACTCCGGGATAGAGGCAACATCCGGGAATACGGAGCACAGCGCGTGACGGACCTGAATATATCGAAAGTACTCCCTGTCCTGCAACTGGAATTCAGTCTGCAGCACATCGAACGTTTTGAATCCCCCCCTCGTCCAGAGATCGCCCACCTTGCTGATGCCTATCATGTCCCACTTCTCAAAGCCCTTCGAGGTCCACAGAGAGCCCAGCCACTCAGATGCATACAGCGGCGTCGCCCGGGTCAACCGATCCTTCCACCCCATCGCCGAGTTTGCCGCGTGCCACACCCGTACCGCGACCCGCGTAGGGCCCGTCAGACGTGCGTCGAGCGATCTAGAATAAAGCGCCCGATTATAGTCGCCACCCGGCAGTAATAGTTTATCCATTTCAAAGGCCGGGTTAAGAGCGGGCCCACAAAGGCCGTGGTTTATAGCAGCCAGCTGGGAGGCCCAGTAATATCGTTTGATGTCTGGGGGGGTCGAGGGCGACCCCCCCGTCGTACCACGGGAGCGTCAGCTTCGCAAGGGCGATACGCGGCCTACCCTCCCAGAACAAGCGTCGCTGCAGACTCTCCACCTCGCGAAAGTAGCGCGCCGGGACAACGTCCCTCGTGTTCTGTAAAGCGTATAGGAAACGTGGCAGCGACATCATCTTAAACAATGCCGCACGGCCGAGCGGTGAGAGCGGCAAGCGCCTCCAACGCGCCACGTCCTCCTTTAGGCGCTGGAGGGGGGGGAGCAAGTTCTGTTTATATCGGGCCTCAGCGTCCAGGGTAATGAAGATACCCAGGTACTTAAATCCCTGCGGAGCGATCTGGATAGGACAACCCCGCGGGAGGATAGGAGCCTCCCCGGAAAGGACATACACACAGGATTTAGCCCAGTTGATGACTAAGAGTTGCGGCCAAATGAATGCAAAACATCCACAAGTACAATCAGCGATTTACGAGGGGAAGCAAGGTATAAGAGAATATCATCAGCGTAAAGGGATAAGCGATCCTCATACTCGGGGGTCCATCGGAGACCACGGATAGAAGGGTGCCACCGCAGCCACTCCGCCAGGGGCTCCAAGGCAAGCGCGAAGAGGAGCGGCGATAGCGGGCAGCCCTGCCGCGTGCCCCTGCCCAGCTCAAACGGAGCCGACACTCTACCGTTTACCGCCACCTGCGCCAGCGGTACGGAGTATAACAGTTTCACCCAACCAATAAATCCCGGGCCAAAACCAAACTTAGCCAGCGTCGCCCAAATATATGCCACTCAAGCGTGTCGAACGCCATAGTGGCGTCCAGGGACGCCAAAATGGCCGGCTCTCGTATGAACGGGACCCGCGCGAGCACCCCATGCAAACGCCACAGGTTGAGCGCAGTGTTGCGATGAGGGATAAAGCCGGACTGGTCCTGGTGAATCAGATCGCACACCACGCCAACCAGCCGATTAGCCAGCACCTTGGCGAGAATTTTAGGTTCCGCATTCAACAGCGAAATGGGTCTGTAAGACGTGACCCGATCCCGCGGCCTCCCCTCCTTATGAATAACCACGATAGTGGCCAGACGCTGGTCCAGCGGGAGGGAACCCGCCGAGCGGGCCGCGAGGAACATAGCACGGAGATGCGGCGCCAGCGTATCCGGTCGCAGTTTGTACAATTCGATGGGAAGGCCGTTAGGACCCATGGCCTTGCCGGAGGCGACCGAGCGTATGGCGAGGGCAATCTCCTCAGATGTTGGGGTCGCGTCCAACAACACTTTATCCTCCTCCGAAAGGGAAGGCAGCGCAATGTCTTTAAGCAGGGCATGGGAGTCCTCTTCCGAGCGGGAAGATACCGGGGAATACACCCCACGGAAATATTCTGCAATCAACAATTTCTCCTGGTTCAGTGACACACACACCATCCAATTTCTCAATCGACGGGACAACTCGACTCGCTCTCTTCTTTTTATCCAGCCACGCAATCAATTTACCAGCCTTATCACCCACATCATTCAGTCTCCCCTGTTGCTCTCTACTGAGGCCCCTGGCCGCCTCCGTGACGAGGGCCTTGTAGTCCGCCTGCTTGAGTCGGAGAGCATGCAATTTGTCGTCCGTCACCCCACACTCCAAATCACCCTCCAACTCGGTTATCTCAGTTTCAATACGGGTCACCTCCTCCCGCTTGCGCCTCCGGGAATGGGAAATAAGGGACAGGGCCTCCCCCCGGAGTACCGTCTTAAACGCCTCCCACAGAGAAACCGCGGACGACACAGACCCCACATTGTCTTCAAAATATCGCTTAAGAGATTTAACCAAATCTGCGCGAATTGTGGGGTCACGCAGGTACCAGGGATTAATCGGGGCCACCCTCCCCACCCCCCTCGGGCCAATGTCGAAGTGCAACAGGAGCGGGGAGTGGTCTGAAATACCCCGCGCCAAATGTCGTACCTCCCCAACCCGCCCCGCCTGTACCGCTGGCATCAGGACATAATCAAGTCTCGAAAGACTGCCATGAGCCCCGGAATGAAAGGTGTACTGTATCTGCGTAGGATGTTTCAACCGCCAACAATCCACCAGCCCCAAGGTATCCAAGAGGCCGGACAACCACGCTTGGGCACGGGGGAGATCCCTAGGAGGGTGACGATCCTCAGTCCTGGAAACCACATCGTTAAAATCCCCCCCAACCACCAGAATCCCCTCCGGAAGGCCAAGGAGGAGGCGCCCCAGATCCGCAAAAGTAGTCGTTTGCAACCCTGGCGGGACATAAACAGAAACGAAAACAATCACTCTGCCCTCCAATCTACCCACCAGAACCGTGTATCGTCCCCTGTCATCATGGAGCACCTCATCAACTTCCAACGGGAGCGAGGTCTTGGCCATAATGCCCACACCCCTCGAACCAGACGTGAAGCCCGAGTGGGCCATAAGGCGATAGCCCCGTCTGTTCATGGCACGAAAGGAGTTTCCAATGAGGTGTGTTTCCTGCAGAAAGACTATATCTGGTGAAATTCGTTTTAGGAACTGCAGGACCACCCCCCGTTTTATCCTGTCCCCCAGTCCATTAACATTCCAGGACAAAAGACTCAGTCCCCTACCCCCCATCATAGCCGAAGTCGATCAGTCGCCCCCCAGAGAGCACGTTAGAAAGAGCACAACAATACTTCTGCCTTGTGGTACAAATAAACAATACCCAACCCCAACCCAACAGCCCCAACAAAACTCCCCCCTCCCTGCACCCCTGCATGAGCCCAAACAGCCCCCCAACTTGCAGTGTGCCTGTCGCCCCTATGTGATTTAAACTACTAAGACCCCCTAGAGGAGGAAGGAGAACCCCCTCGAGACCCAGCACCTCCTCCAATGGAGGGGAGACAGGACACAACAGACAAAAGACCCTAAGCTTGGCCGAAAGTGGCATCATCCGGAGTGAGCCCCCGTGTCAGTACCTCAGACCCGGTCCGGTGGGCACTCTCCTCCCGTCCCCCCCCCCCCATCCCGACCATGACCCCCAGACAAAGTGTCCAGCCAGTCCCCGGCCGTTTCAGGAGGATCAAAAAAGTGAGTGCGGCCATCCGCCTCCACCCGCAGCCTGGCCGGGAAGAGCATGGCGTATTTTAAGTTCATGCCTCGAAGCCGCCGCTTGACGCCCAGGAAACTCAGTCTCTGCTTCTGGACCGCCTGCGTGAAATCAGGATAAAAGTTCACTTCCATGTTCTCCAGCTTAATCGGCCCTTGCAGTCTGGAAGCTTGCAAAATCGCATCCCTGTCCCGAAAGTTGAAAATACGGGCAATAAGAGGCCGCGGAGGGGCTCCAACCTTCGGTCTGCCTCCGGGAACTCTATGGGCCCTCTCCACAGCAAAGAATTTACTCAGTCCTCGAGGCTGGAGATGGGTAGAGATCAGGTCCTCCACAAAGAGATCCGCCGCCGACTCCTCCCGTCCCTCGGGTACTCCGATGATACGGATATTATTCCTCCGGGCCCGGCTCTCGGAGTCCTCCAGGCGCCGATCCATGAGCGCACTTGCCTGACGGAGCCGGTGCACCTCCGTTTGAAGGGCCGCTACCTCAGTCATGAGGCCCGACGCGGTGTGGGCCAAGGAGTCGACCCGGTCATTCGTCTTGGAGAGATCAGCTCTCACAAGGTTGACATCAATGAGGACCGCGTCGAGTTTGTGCGCCAAAGTGTCGAATTGCTGGCCCACCGAGGTCTTCATCTCAGCAATGGCGCCCATGACGTCTTGCAAAGTCAGATCAGTAGGCAAATCCGGGGCATCCGGGGGGCACTCGGAGGACTTGTGCGATCCGCCGGGAGACCCCTTCGGGAGGGTGTAGCGGTCCATGACGTTGGCCTGATGTGCGGTGCCACGCCGGGTCGACTTGGCCTTCAACCGATCCCCATCCTGCTTCGTGGCCATCGTCGTGTATCTCGCACCCGCACCAGCCAAGCAGTGGAGAGCAGGCAATCAAGGCCGAGAGCCTCGGGGGCCACCCCAGGACGGTAGAGCGGGCCACCGCAGGCAGGCAGGCAGGGTCTCCCAGCGAGGCCACCCCAACACAAAGAAGCGCTGTGAACCCACCCGCGATAATGGCAAGGGGACTCAAAAGCGAAAGTGAAAGTGTGGGGTACGCGACTCGCCAGGCCCAGCCCGCCGTTGTTGTTCACTTCGCCACAGGGTCGCCCCCAAACTCGAGTCCGGGGTCAGGAGAGAAGTAGGCCGCAAACTTCAGTCGGTGCTCACTCCGGCACCCGGGGTCCAATTCGAAAACGGAAAACGGGTACCACCTCGGCTCAGGCTCACCGACACAGTCCCCTCAACCGATTCAGGATGAAGACAGGATAAACGTAGGAGGTTGCGGAGGTCCTCGGGAGCCTCGCACCTACGTGGCCATCTTGGTTGCGCGCTAGGCTCCTCCTCCAATTTTATTCTTTTTAGGTTGATGGTGGCATCTGATCCCTGGGGCGCCCGGCAATGTTTAAATGTTGGAATTGTGGTTCTTAGCTCTATTTCCTGTGGCCAATGATCACTGTCACCTTTGTTGTCCAAACGAAACGATGCAAATTGATGAAACTGACATAGGGAGACAAAGGTATAATCCCATATTGTGCTCGTTCTGATTGAGCTGTACGTTGTTGCTGGAGGGTTATCTTCAACTGATCTACCATTTAGTGCCCTTAGATTTAGATGTTCCAGCTCCTCCAAGATTGATTGTCCTGACTTAGTATATTTACCCAGTTGTAGTTCTCCTTGCGGCGGGATATTCCAAATTGTGTTTTGCTGGAGTATTTCTTCGTCAATGGAGGAGCCTATTCAGTTATAATTAAGGTACCCAGTGAGGATAAGATCAGCATTTGGGCCTTCTCTTATGCATGTTTCCACAAAAATGCACATTTCCTTAGCTAATTTAATTTTACGTTTTGGTTGAATATACACATTTATTATCGTAGCTTGTTCCTTGTATTTGATGGAAAGGATACAGTTACTGCTAATAATGATTGAATTATGGGACCGAAAGTGCGGGCAATGTGAGTGATTGTATTTGCAACATATATGACCAAACCTCCTTGCAAGCAGCCAAATGTTGCCGTCTTAGTTGCTCCTTTATAAAAACGCAAAAATTCTTGGAGATGTGGCGGATCCGATGCCCACGTTTCTTGCAGAGCTACAATATCGAAGGCCATAATATAGGTGACAAATTCTAGGTCTGCTATTTTATTGGCGAGCCCATTTACGTTCCAGGAGCAAAGATCGTGTCAATCCTTTTTGTTGTTTATGATTCTTGAAACACACCTTGTGTCGATTTCCCGTTCCTGCAATGTGATGGTATTGCGACAAATTCTAGGTCCCTCCAGCTGTTGTCCTATGTCCGTGCCCTAATGCTCCTTTCAGTACCAATGTGACTTGTCTTTTTCTAGTCCCCTGGTTTGGTGTACGGAGCAATAATTATCCCCCAAGACTTTAAAATCTCACTTTCCAGGAGTATTATATGTGCAATTGTTGAGGAGGTCCATGTTGCTCTTGTTTTTTCTCCTACCAAGTGATCCATGCATTTGATAAACTCTATTGACTCCAGATCCATCGTCCTTATCTTCAATAATGATGGTATATGGGATAGGAGCCGCAAGAGATTGCCTCGGTTCAAGATGTTGTGCCATCCTTTAGAGATGTATTCTGGAGTGAACCAAAGGGCATTTATTTATTTCCTTCCCTCCCCTTTAGGTACATTGTTTTGGCCTCCTATGCAAGATGGTCCAGCCTCAGTTTGGGGGCATGCTTTTCCCGCTTGCTCCCTGTCCCTAGGACCTGCTTGCACATATTGGACCCTATCTATCCCATATTCTGTACTTCCTTGCAGTTTTATACCCGGACGGGGTTGATTGAACTCTCGAAGTGACTCAGTGTTGATGACAGGTATTTGAAAGTTGGTTATGCTATTATTCAAAAGCTGCTTGTTCAGTACCTTCTCTTCTTCCTTATCGACGAAGGGTCTGTTTTTGGGGTCGATTGAATTCCCCAAAGTTATGTTCCTCCCTTCAGGGATGGGATCAAGGTATTTGATGTCCAAGAGTTTCCGTAGGGTATAGAATATTGTTTTTTCTCATTCGGTTGAGTGCTCGTCATTGTTTTTACTTTGATTCTATTTTTGAGTTCATTTACAGCAGGATTTCCAGCAGAATTTCCGTTTTGAGTAAGGCTGAGATCCTTTTTGGGATGAGGCAGCTCCCTCTGCCTCCCAGTCAGGCTCGGAAACAGTGCTTTCTTGCTTTCCACTTGGAGGATTTTGGATCGTACTAGGCATGTTGGTAGTGCACTTTGTGTTAGTTGTTTCTGATGTTAGGTTAATTTGGTCCAGTGACCCTTTTTGCACTTGCGTTACCACAAAAAGTCATTGAAAACCATCCATACTGAGGCTTTGTTTTTGATTCCTACCCTTCCGTTTTTGTGCCTGTCTTTGTTTTGCGTTCAATTTCATTTCCCCTTTCTCTGCCTCGGCAATTTCAAAATGATGACTTTGATTAATTATCCAGGTTGGTGTTTGCTTGCTGTTCTCATTTTTTGCATTAATTTGTGGATTAAAGTTCATTGTAGCCGATTGTCCCATTTGTTCGTACGCTCTCTGATGGATCACTATGTTATTCCAAGGCCCCTTCGCGGTGTGCCCTCTTCTAGGTTGTGTTTGGTCTTGATTCGATGCCTTCTTCAGTTGTGAGCATAAATCAATCAGCATTGATGGAAGGGTTGCTAGTTTGTCCACAATTGGGCTGCATCCGCAGCAACGACGTCCAACTAGCGTGTGCTCCTTGAAGCTTTGCAGTGTAGTGTTTAGTGTGCCCAGCTTACCATCGATTGCTACCACAAAAACTGCCAGGGTGTTCAGTAGGGTTAATTGCATGTCCATTTTATCAGGCTGATATTGCAAAGCCTCTACTAAGAGCTGCACGGTTTTAAGCAAGCTTGCCCAGGCGTCTCCGTGGTCTGATTTTTGCTCAACGTCTTCAAAGTTGCCAAGGTCACCACTATAAGCTGTTTTTTCTGTGTCACTTTGATGAGCTTTTGGTTTGCCCATTGTGCAAATAGATGTACATTTAAGTGGTGCGTATAACCCCTCTGCTGGCTGGAGTGCCTTGTTTTCATTACTTCCCTCCATTTTAAAATTCTCTGGGGATTCGCACCTGCAGGACTCCTCCCGATAGGTTGCCAGGAGTGCCTCTCATTCGTCCTTTCCGAGATATGAGTGTTGCTCTGACTCTTCCTGGTCTTGCAGGTCTTCTGTCTTGCTAGTTTGGGTCATTGTTTGATTAATTTGGGATGGATCGGTCCGAACTTCATATTCTAAGACCAGATTTTCCTTTGAGTTTTCCGGTGCTCCCCCTGTGGTCCTCCATTCCTCCGAGCCAACCTTTATTAGGTCGAATTTGGTTCTCTCCAGTAAGTTTCCTATTGGTTTTTCAAGCTTGTGATTGTCTGATGGGTCTGTTGAGACACAATTGACCCCATCATGTTTATATTGGTTGGTGGGTTTAGGCGTTGCGGCCTTAGTGGCCAATGGAGCAGTCTCAGGCTTACACTTATCACTTGATATTTCTGTGAAGATTTACCATATTCCCTTTGTCTCGTTTTTTTTTTTATCCTGTCTTGAGATGGCCCTTGGATTGCCCCTTTGTGTTGTTCCTTAAGCTTTTCCTCTGTCGTATCCGGTGACTTTAGGATATGGTTTGCAGGGGCGTCTTGACCGTGCAAGGCTGGTTCAGGGCTGGATCCAGATCTTTCCCCCTGCCTCCTTTCCTTCTGTCACTTCAATCCTCTCCCCTTTACCGCTGTCCTCTTGACGTATAGGTGGGAGTGGAGTTTGAAGCTATAGTGGAGCGTGAGAGCAGGGTGTCGCCAGCGTTTTTAAAAAAAACTAATTTTGTATTAATTTTGGGCTTAAAAAGCCAATGCTTTCCCGTTGTGCTCCCCTGCATTGTACTACGTGGCTCAGGTGTTATTGCAATTAAAGTGCCCTCTTCCTGTAATGCAGGTCTAGTTTTTGCCTGAGGTTCGCCGTCACGCTCGGCAGACATTTTCAACTTCCTTTTTTGCTTCCTTGTGCTGCTTATGCTTCTGGCATTTTTAACCGCCCCGCGAACCCGCCCTGACCTCATAGTTTTGTAGTCCTTAGGAATCCTGTTGGGGCATTTGATTCAATTCCTGTGGGTCCGTAATAGCTTAACTTGGTAGGGTTATCAAACCGTTGCAGTGGTGTAGTGTGGGGTATTGTATGGGGTCAAGGTCCGGCCGCATTGTGCTGCCTTGTGCTGCCACCCCTGCCTGTTTTTTGTGAGGTGACGCTGGTGTTGTTAGCTACAGTAACACCCCTGATTTTCCCAGTCGCATCGGTTGAGTGGTCCTATACTCCAGCTCAAATCAGCTTGACTTGATTGGTTCATTGATCAGGTGGCTTGGTGGCTGCTCACCTCTCCTGCACCTTCTCTTTTACTTCTGGGCCCACTGTATGTGGCCAAAATGCTCACCTTGACAACTTGAGAAGGGACACATAAATCGGTAACCCAGCAGTTGATACCTCACCTGTTTTTCACATGTTTTTCCAGGTGCTGATTTCCAGATGTAGGAGAAGAGCCAATGAGAGAGAAGTCGATATGGAGAAGGGGCAAGCGGGGCACACAAGGTGGTCGCACTCTGTACCTGGTCTATATCCAGGGCACCTCCGCGATGCCGCCAAGGGCTCTCATTCGCTGCGGCCGCCGGCTAAAGGGCAGCCGCGCTTGCAGCGCTGTTCTCCCTTAATCTTTTATGCTGCGGTCGGGTGGTCGGGCAGTCAAGATAGGTGGTGGGTAGGTGGTAGGTGCGGTGGGTAGAAGGCGCTTACAGCGCTGCTCTCCCTTAAAGTTTTATATTTGCAACGCTGCCCTCCTCTCAAGCCGGTGGGTGGTGGGTAGGTGGGATGGGTGGAAGGCGCTTACAGCGCTGCTCTCCTTTAAACTTGTATGCTTGCGCTGCTCTCCTCTCAAGCCGGTAGGTGGTGGGTGTGGTGGGTGGATGGCGGAGGACAGAGGGTGATAGGTGGTAGGCGCAGGGTGAAAAGCAGAGTGAGTTCACAAGCATGAATACCGCGGAGTGCTACAATTCGTCCATGTGGGGACTTTGGTGAGAATATATATATATTCACTTAAAAAACCATAGGTTTCACACATGTTATAGTTAGGTGGATATTTCACTCGTAAAAAACCAATGAAATTTCCCCGTTATAGTTAGTTCAGATAACTATAATTCGCGCGCCCGCAATCCTGCTCATGACGTCACATATTGCATCACTCATGACATGGTCAGTGGCATCACTCATAACATCACTGATGACATCATCCTTGTGATAGAGTGGCAGTCGCGCGAGTTATAGTTATCTGAACTAACTATAACGGGGGAATTTCATTGTTTTTTTACGAGTGAAATATACACCTAACTATAACATGTGTGAAACCTATGGTTTTTTAAGTGAATTTGTACGGTTTTTTAAATGCTAAGTTATGTATGTATTATTTTTTTTTTATATATTTATTTTACAATAAACTACGTATTATTATTATTTTTTTTGGTTTTTCACCGTGTACTTTTTTTTCTGCCTTCGGGGTCCTTCAGGGACCCCCTGACAAAGGCTAGGGGGTCAGGAACTCTCTACCCTGCCCCCTTTTCACGTTCGCCACCTTCCTTTTTCACTATTGCACTGAAAACAAACAAAATGGCGGCCGACACTTCCTGATTTCAACCGATTCGAACGTTGACTAACATGTAACCACCAATCACGTTAGGGTGCTCGCACGGTGCTCCTTCAGTTTTTGCTAAATTTTCACTTTTTCTCATTTAATATTCAATGGTCTTTAATTTCAAACCAAAATTTGTAAATTTCATTATACTGTTGCCCTATATATTAAACTCATTATAACGTCCGTTCAATCACAGGATGCTGCAAGCTTACCGCCCATATTTCAAATGTACCTATTGGTGACTAAATATTTATCTCTAACACAGTGTATCTTTAGGACATGCACGATCGTTAGTAAAAATTGTATTTGCGATGATCATCCTAAGACTGCATATTGTGCATTGATCTATTGCAAAGTTTCAACCGATTCGTGTATTAGCAGCTCACTTCTCACTAAAGTAGTGATATACAACTCCTCACCGAGGTTACAAATAGCCAGGTCATAAAGTGCCAAGTGCATAGGGCCACGCTATAGAATTCTTCTTGCATAAATACACCATATGGTAAAGGCCTCTGTTCAAAGCCGCTCTGTACGATCCTATATGGACACTTAGGTTCCTCCCTAGAAGACTAAATCAAGATTGAGGTGCAAATTGCCAGGTACTGGGTTTCACACTCCCATATTATTAAAGTGTTATGTGCCAGGCTGCCTTATCAAAGCCTATGTAAACAATTCACTTGGTCTAAAATGTGACAGTCATCCCCCCACAGGTGTTAAGTGGTCGGGGGTGGAGGGGGACTATGGTCAAATCACTGCTTTGTATTGTATGGAGAAGTATGTGTATTGGAACCTCTACCTCTGCCCTTGCCGTGGTTTCCTCTGTAATTGCCTCAAAAGAAACCCTTGGAACCGAGGGTTGGTTATTGCCCTTATGGGTGGATGCAGTATTTTTGGACCACGCTCGATACAAGGAGCGACGAAAGGAACCACTGCCTTGTGGAGACTGAAGGGCTCCCATGGATTTAGCCACTTCAGTATCCTCCTTCATTTTTTCAAGTGAAGTGTCTACCACCGGCACAAAAAGGTGTTCCTTGTCAAAGGGTGGTTTTAATATCGAAGTCTGAACCTCTGGTTTAAACCCTGATATGCGCAGCCAGGCGTGTCTTCTTAAAAGAACAATAGTGTTCACCGCTCGGGCGGATGTATCAGTAGCATCCAGGGAACATCTAATTTAGTTATTAGAAATTAACTGTCCCTCACGTACCATGTCTTGCGCTTTTGATTTGTGTTCTTGAGGTAGAAATTGGATGAGTTGTTCCATTTCATCCAAGTGTGCGCGATCATACCATGCTAGCAATTCTTGGGTATTACAAATGCCCCAGAAGTTAGCTGCCTGGGAGGTTATCCTTTTCTCTGAAGTATCAAGGAGTTTAGACTCTTTATCTGGGGGTGGTGTGTCTGCAGTACTCTGGGAGTTTGCCCTTTTACGTGCATTAGAAACTCCTAATGAATCTAATGGTAGTTGGCCCTTTATGTAGACTGGATCCGATGGGGCAGGCTTGTAATTTTATCTACCCTAGGGGTCAGGATATGTGCTCTAACGGGATCCTTAAAAATGTTGTCTACATGTCTGGTCATCCCTTTTAACATGTGCAACATATGTGCAGCCTTTTGTGTGTAGTGTAGTATCTCGAAAAGGAAGTCCTCTTCAAGGCATTCTCTATGTAGTGGGACCCCAAGGTAAGTAGCAGCCCTACTTAATAAATCAACAAATCCTACACTGTCATCTGATGGAGAGGGCCAGGTAGGATATACGTCTGGGTCGTTGTCAGTGGGCGAATCAGTATTATAGTCATCCCACACGTCCTCAGGCTGATTGTCATTATCATCTCCATCCCCCTGATGGTCGGGGGGGGGGTGTGTGGGGTGTGTGTGTGGGGTGTGTGTGTGTGTGTGGTGTGGTGTGCGCGCGCGTGTGTGTGTGTGTGTGTGTGTGTGTGTGCATGCCTGTGTGTGTGTGTGCGCTTTACTACTGCTTTTGCCTTCTTTTAATTTTTGTTACTGTTCTTCATGTTTGCTTCTTGCCTGTTTGTTTTGGGGTGCATGGTATAAAGTGTTTTGCTTTCTTTTTGTTGTTGTAGTGTTTTAAGGTTAAAGAGTCTGTACAGATCCCCCAGTGCCCCATGTTCATTCCTGTGATTGCACATCTTTCTCTTACAGGGTGATCTATATTTTTATATCAAGCCCCTCTATCCCTCATCCCCCCCAAATTGTCTCAATCATCATGACTGTATGGGATTTTGCCCTAGCTGATTTATCATACCTGCCTACTTCCGTAGGTTTCCTCTTCCGCCCTTTCCTCTATCCTAATAACTGTCAACAGCAGCTCTTTTGCCATCATATCCTTCTTCCATTTTGGCATTTTCGGTCTCCTGTTTGATAACCAAAGTATTGCTATATGGCGTTTCATAAGGAGTAGGCCTAGTGTTGAGACTATGTGTTGTAGTCTCCTCTGTTTGGGTTTGGGGACAATGCTCAATAGGCAATGGTGTCATACGGTTCCTACAAATCAAGTAAGACTCTGTATCCAGACAACATAACCATCAGAATATGGGGACTGAGTCCACACATATCATCAGAGTATGTTGACCTAATTCCTTGCTAGCTCACACTGCATCATCTGGACTCCTAGCCTTACAGGGTAGCAGATGGTATCTGCAACCTCAGAACATGACCACTCTAATACCCCAAGGAAATTGTGGAAACAGATCTAACCTTTCATTGTTACTCAGGCATGCCCAGAGGGAAGCACAAGAAAGATACAAATTGGCTTTTCAAACATTTATTGAAGCAATTGCGTTCTTCTGTAAAAAGCGTGAGCTGTAATTATTAGTAGGATGAAACAAATCATTGTATCCAGCATCACAAGAATGGTGAAAAAAGATAAACAGTTCAACCATTATAACGTTACAGTGTGATTAAATGACTATATGATAATATGTTATACTTATACTCCTACCTAATACTACCTATACTATCGAGAGCATAGTGAAAGTACCCCCTGCCAGATACCTTGGGACAACCCAACCCAGGTACCTGGGTGTGATGTATCAGGAAGACTATCTGGTCTGGAGCATGCTACCATCCTTTGCATGATAGAGATTAGAGTCAGCAGGGCTGTATCTCAGGCCCAGCGTTTCAGGACAATCTTAGCCAAAGTGCTCCTCTGCCGAAATTGGCTCAGAGGTGGTTTATATAATCAAAGCACTGTTCCGGTTTCACTGTGTCAGAGGTGCAGTGCTGATGTGATTGGTTGTCTTGCAACTCAGAGCTGTCTCCAACCCGACAACCAAATGCAAGGGTATTGCTTTTAATGTTCTTTAGCCTTGGACAGAATGTACAAACTACATGATAGAAGGTTTACCAAGAAATATGCTGCAGGCAGAATAATTTCTAGGTATGTCATTGTAAAAGTGCAAGGCATGTAACAGTCACCATATAGAAAAAGATGTCAAGTTTAAACATGTAACTAGAAAGGAGACTTGTGCGCAGGCCCTGTTGAACCCCCAACAGTGGCATATTAATATTTCGAGGCGGATATTCGTCACTTGTTTAACCTGTGCCATCATAGGTCATATGAAGGAATCTGGCCTCTTGTTCAACACTTTTTGGGCAGGATGAGGTTCTATTAGGGTATATTCTGTTGTCTGGCGGGCACCATAGATATACGATGGAGGTAGTTAAAATGGGACATTTTGAATCCAGCTTTCTGGACCTGACTACAGGCCCTTACCCATTCTATATCCGCTAGGGGAGCCTGAGGATCCCTGTCCCATGCTTGCTAGAACTTGAATCCACTGCCAATAAAATGTATTCAAATAAACCATCTGAATTTAGATGTGCACAGTGGTCAAGATAGACATATGCCAATTGTTTGTTTGAGACTAAGAGAGGTGTCTACAGTGGGCGAGCTGCTGTGGAACTTTTAATTTGGTGATAAATGTCACAACTAAGGACATATTGTTTTGTCTGTTTGTAGAGACCATGCCTCCAATAGCATTTCGGTAGTAAGGAAACTGTAGCTGGCACACCTGCATGGGCAAAAGATAACCCCTCATGAGCAGCTATGATTAATTCTAGCCTGTAGTCTTGGTTTGGTATCACTCTATCCCCCACTCTGGGAATACAAGTAGAGGGTATGTGTTGGGTACTCAGTAAGTAGGAGTATTTTTCAGGACATTTTTGGGGTAATGGTGGGCCAGTGCATGAAGCACTGAAAGCTACCATGATGTCACCAACCACTCTCATGTGAGAATGAGTAATTGCAGCTACTACAGCAGTCTGAGCTACTGCTTTTCATGGCTTCATCAGCCAGTGAATTGCCTGAAATGTGTATTCCGACACTTTGATGACTCAATGTATGAATTATATGAGCCCGAGCCAAACATTCTTTAAGATGTGACACCTTTCCCCAAAGCAATTAAGCACCAATGATGTATGTGTTCATTAAAAGACCGAACACAGTAATACAAATCCCACACTGTGAGTGTGGGGAATTCAGGATCGGTATTTTCTGGTGCCAGAATTAGAGCTTTTAAAAAAAAAAAAACATTCAAAAGACCACCCGCAATGGACATCTTTTTTCACGGATCGTGACCTTACATCCCTTTGCGTGGGACGCAATCTTGCCAGGTTGGGCAGGTTATAGCCACCATCAATGCAACTGCTGTATGTTGCAGTTCTTTTTAGTCCATCGCAAACTTTTCAGAAGAAATTAAAAAAACAGCATTGAACAATACCACTCATAACAGTATTAACAGGACCAGGTACAGTCAGGTACGCGCCCTCTGCAGTTTTCCACTCCCACCCTCTAGCTTCCAATCATCTGACAGGTCAAGATTAAAAATGCCTTATTAGGCACTGCCTGGTATTCTTTCTCATCCCTTGATGTATGGGAAGTGCTTGGGTATCGTCTGTCTCTCGATCTCTCCCCACCCAACCCCCACCGTGTGATACTCACTTATTCAGCTGTTCCAGTCTGGTCTCCTTGAGAGGTTTCCAAAAATGCTTGCGTCATAGTACTCGAAGAGAGCAAGTCATCTGCCACCCTCTGGTCCCTGTGGGTTCTCTGCATGTGTGCCTCCTCTGCACCCGCCCATTCCAGCAAGTCCTTTCTCCAGGCCCTCTGTGTGGGGGGTCTAGCACCTATTGCGATTCGTCATTTAGCCACTATAAGCCTTAATATCGCAAAGCACCTACTCAGTTTCTTCTTTGGGTTGTCTGCGAAGAGTCCCAACACGCATTGTTTGATCTTGTTTTGCACATCTCATCCCGTCACGTGCTTGATGTGATTCAGTGTAGCCCTCAAATAGATTGCAATATTCTGGCAGTGCCACACTATGTGCAAGAAAGCTGTCAAAGGTGCACCGCATCTTGCGCAACTCTAGGACCTGTTTGGATATATAGTATGAACCTTTTAGGGGAGAGATATGCCATGTGTACCATATAGTACTGAGTCAACTTGAACCTCGTACTATGCGACACATTGCGCACTCCTGCGGGTATTTTAAGTCAATTCCTGGGTGAAAGGGGCTCCTTGCACTCACGCTGCCTAGTGCCTTCTATTCGTAGTGGTGGCAGTCATCTATCTACGTACAATGTGTGGTATATGTGCGTTATAACCTTGCAGCCCCCGCCATGGAAAGCATGGTCACTGATGTCTGCGTGGGCTATGTGGCCTCTGGAAAGGACGGCCATAACTGTCTTGCCTTGGCTACTATTTTGGCATAGGGAAGAAATTGTTCTTTCCCCAAATCATATGTCTCAATGATGTCCTGTAGCATGATGAAGCGGCCCACTGGGTACAGGTCTGATAGCATTCTACAGCCCCCTGCCTGCCACTTGTCAATCGCCATTGTTCGGGCTATTTGTTCAAAGGGTCTTACTATCCATAAGTCTGGGTCCGGAGCATAGGGTGCGCCCCCTATCACTCTTCAGACTGCTCTCTCCCAGAGACAACCCAGAATGCGTATCAGGTGTGGAAAAGTGCCAGGTATATCCCACTCTCTCATCAGCAGGGTGCCAAGTTGGTGTCCATAATGTGTACCTTCCAACAGTGCCCTCTCTCAGTTAGCTCCCTGCCTAGCCAATGTATAGCATGCTGAAGGTGTGCTGCCAAATAATAAAGTTTCTGATCTGGAACCTCCATCCCACCCCTGTCCCAGTCCCTCTTAAGGGTACGTAGGCTTATTCTACAGTGTTTGCCCACCCTCAGGAGTTGTAATAACAAGCAGTCAAATTCATGGAACACCCCATGTGGGATCTCCTAAATGGCTCCTTGCATGATGTATAAACATCCAGGCAGTACCTCCATTTTTATAAGTGCTCTTTTCCCCATTAGATATAGCTTCAGCATGTTCCAGAAAGCAATGGAGGGGCAAAGATTAGAAATCAAGCAACCCATATTCAGTTCATTTTCCCCATGAGTGATAAATATCCTGAGTTATTTAACGCTGTCCGTCATCCACAGAAGTCCCACATCTGGCAGGCGGTCCACCAGTAGTTCCCTCAGCTGTCCCAGCAGGAAAATAACCGACTTAGTGCTGTTAACTCATAGTCCAGAGAATTACCAGAATTCACGTAAGACGTTAAGTAGGATAGGGACTGATATGTCAGGCTGGCGTAGGTAGGCCATAACATTCTCTGCATACCGCAACATAGAATTAAAGCTTTAAGTTCAGCCAGCTGAGCGGTACAAACCTCTAGACATTGTGTTACGGTTTTTAAGGGTCTGGACATATTAATTCATAAAAATGTTTTACCCATTGTACATAATCTAGTATGTATTTCCTACCAAAGTTGAGAAAGCCTAAAATCAATTGTTGCTTTTTGATTGTGTTTGGTGGTTGTAGCAGTGCACATTTCACTAGGAAATGTGGTGCAAGACTTTTGCCTTCATTTGGCAACTCGTATCCCAAAACTAGGAAACTGAGATAGACCATTCTCCATTCCGCATGCTGCAGAGTAATGCTGTTTTGTTCTAACAGCGGGCTGGGCTGAACCATCAGTATATACAGTAGAGTCATACTGGTCAAGAGGCAAAACGTCATAGGGCACAGTGTATTCTTGTTCATATTGGAGGAACTCTGGTGTTTGTAAAGTGGGGTCAAAGACATAGTCTACATTAGTAGCTATTAAGGAGGTGGCCCACTGTATCCATCTAGGATGTAAGGCTTTTGCGTCAGGAACGCTGGACTGTGTGACAGCCTCTAAGGCTGGAGTGGGAGTAACCCCAATTATGCATTTCCCTTGGGCCAACGATCTTTCCTTTATAATAGCCATCTGAACTGCAATCAGTATTTTTTCTGTAGGTGCAAAATGCATTTCGGCATTGGGATTTGTAGGAAGCTGGCTCTTTATATACTATACCAAAGTAAGGTATAGTGTGCAAAGAGTCCAGTGGATCCCCTGAGGCATTACAGAGGCTAAATTAGATAATACGAATGCTCTCTTTTGTGGTAGTGTGGGCGAGCAGTTAGGCTTATCAGAGGGCTGTGTTAACATTTCTTGTACACACCCAGGCAAGAAATGATTAAACACACTCAATGACTGAATCCGAGACCAAATGTTTGTAAAAATATAACTTTTTTGTATGTTTATTACTTAGAACCAAAGATACATTGTTGCAGTAAAATACGTTTTGCAAAATTCAGTATAAATAGTGAACACTGCATTTTTCAAACAGTTCAATGTTAGCATATGGAAGGAAAACAAAAATGCAGTTTTTACAGGTAAATACACAGTTTTAGGATAAACACTGGGCAAGGGTCAGGTAAGTATAGGGACTGCACCACCAGTGGCACTGGGGCCCAATGTTAATCAATGGAGACTAGGGGCACTCAACGAAGTGCCAGTTGAAGGTAGATAGAATAAGAGTTGGGGGTCAATCTCCAGGGGTTTAGACCAGAACTGGGGGAGCACGAGGCAGCACCAAACTTACATCCACAGCGGCACGAACATGGCTGGCTACAGAGTGCTTACACAGCAATGGGTGCCCAATACAAATAAATTTAGAACAACGATTTCAAACAAAAGGATGCAGGCTCGGACCACAAATCTGGACAAAGGGGAACAGGTGGCTCTAGAGGTAAGCTGGGATGCCTAAGAACTCAGGGACACTGTCCATTGAGCTCCTCAAGGCATGGGGGCTGCGGATACATGGGTGTCTTTGGAAATCGGTAAAGTCTTGCCAGAGCCAGTCGCGGTTGGGGGACCCTTCGTGTTGAGGCTACAGTCATTGTCATTGAGTCCAGGAGAGGTCACTCGGTGTGGACTCGAGCTCAGGATCGCTGGGGAACCTTCTTGGGACTGATGGGCCACTTCGACTCGGGCCGGAGGCTTCGGGTGCAGAGGTGGGTCCAGAGGTCTGGTTGAGCGGTTCAGCAGGGCACTGCAGTTCTTGTTGTTGGTTTCTTTGTGGACAGGGCCACTGTCCTCGGGAGTTCTTGGTCTGAGGGGAAGGCAGGTAGTCCTCCCAGGATTTTGGAGGGAAGGTCGCTGGGCCTGCAGGAAGAGTCGCTTTTTGGAGAAGGTTTCTTCGATGGCAGCAGGCAGGCCGGTAGGTCTGAAGCCAAGTAAGCTGCTGTCTGGAGTCTTCACGCTAGTAGGGCACTTCGGCCCTTCTTCTTTAGGTCACCAGGAATCTGAGGATTAAGGTTCAGGGTGCCCCTAAATACTCAATTTAGGGCTGTTACAGGGGCTTGCAGGTAGCTGCTAGTGGGCTACTTACCTTTAGGATGACTACAACCTTTGTATGTCCACTCCCTCTGGGGAGGGAGCATAGTCTGATCCTATTGGCTAAAATCCTCCAAACAGGTGTGTGCAGATTGATTCTCCACTTTTAGCTATGCCACAACAGGCAGGCTGCAGTAGCAGTGTGCATCTGTTTGGTGAGGAGTCTCTTAGGGTGGCATAATACATGCTGCTGGCCCTCTCTGATCACAATGCCCTTAGCACCACTGCTACCGTTTACAAGTGACTTATAGATGGGCCAGAGGTGTGCCAATGGAAGAAGCAAAAGTACAGTTTTGGGAAAGAACACAGGCACTGGGAACCTGATTAGCAGGAATCCAGTGCACATTCAGTCAAAGTTGCATTCAAAGTGGGTTTACCATGCCAAAAAGAGTACTTTCCTCCAGAATATAACCTTGATTTATATGCAATTGGTACAGTGTCACCTTCATTGAAAGTGGCATGTATAGCCAGTGGCTCCCACAATTATGCAGATCATCAAATTTGTTGAGTTGACACCTGTTTGTAAGTATCTGGATGCAAGTATGACTATTTGCAGTGTTTTCAGAATCTGTGTATGTTCCGGTGTCCAATGTGTGCTTGAAAAGTCTGGACATATTAATTCATAAAATGGTTTCACCCATTGTGCATAATCTGGTATGTATGTTCTACCAAAGTTGAGAAAGCCTAAAAGTGATTGCAGTTTTCTGATTGTGTTTGGTGGTTTTAGCAGTGCACATTTCTCTAGGAAATGAGGTGCAAGACTTTTGCCTTCATTTGACAACTTGTATTCCAAAAATAGGACACTGAGATAGGCATTTTTTTTAATGGAATTTGAGTTTGTGGGCATATTCAGCAAATCCCAAAACTATGTGATCTACTCTGGACTTAGGACAACGCTTCTGACTCAGCTTCATGTAAAATTGATGTTACTCGGGCAGAGAACAGACCCGGGCTGTTCTTTCATCCCTAAGGAAGTCGGCAAAATAGTTCTGACTCCCTAAAGCGGTGAATGTGGTCCAAAGCCTGTTTTCAGGTGCTATGTTTTGGCAGAAAAAGTCATTGGAAATATCCACAGTTGTTTTGTATTTTTTGCGCACTATGTTCATTAGTGCTGCACTGTGTGAATTTTGTACTGCAAATGTGCGTGTATGACTGCTTAAATGTCTGTACTCAAAGACTAGGCGGTATGAATGATGACGTTTGGAACTGGAAACAAAGGATTGTTCATGGGAGAGATACATGACTCAATTGTGCCTTGATATTCCAGTTGGGTTAGAATTTCTCTAACTGGGCATTTCGTTTCATGCTTAATTGGGTATTATGGTTGCACTTGCGGGCTGGAACTCATGGGTATTATGCAATAAGGTGAGTCTTGATCCCAGCCTAAATTGTTACAGAATATTGCCAGGTTTGTGCAAGGACCCACTCCATGACATACCCTTGTTTGACAGTTTCAGGAACGAAGACATGGAAAGATGGTATTAGTATATCTTCTTCTCCCTGAGGGTCTTTCCAAACAAACTCATGTGGCCAATTCCTTTCAGCCAAGAGAATGATAAAGGTAAGTGTTAAATTTTCCTCAAAAATTACTTTAATGGTATGATGTATATCACCCTCAATTTGGATATCCAAATCATGCAGTCTATCGGGAGAGCTAACCCCCTGATGTGGTGTTTCAACTTGAATAAAGTTGTTAGTTGCTCTTGCAACAAGAAACTCTTGAAGATTCTGGCAAACTATTGTGACCTCTGCCGCGCTGTCTAGCAGTTTCAGTTCCCACTCCTTGTTCTGAAGCAGTGTCCTCAATATGTGTGGCATATTTAATGGAAATACCTGCTACTTTCTTCTTTTTGTTGTAGAAGTTACTCTTCCTTTTTATGATGATGTCAGATAAGCGTTGTGAGTCCTTTCTTGGTTTCACATACTCTTCTTGTCTGCGCTGTGATTGACCTCCTCTCTTCAAGCGTTTGCCGGGTGATTCCTGAAAGGAACGAGAAGGACATGTATCAGTATACTAGTACCCATCAAGCTGTTTGATTGTTTCACAGTTATGCAGGTTATAACGATTTTCAGAGGACTCCGCTTGCGGAAATCCACCCTGTGTTTTTTTAGAAGACACAGGTGTTTCTTTGGCATTATCCTTTTTGGAATTACCCTTAAACTGTGTCTAATTTGGTCTGGTTCCCAAATTATCATGGCCTATACAGGTATATGTGTTCAGCTACCCATGGCGTGTCCACCAGCTGATTTGTGCCCGGCATCATACCAGACTGGTAGTGTGCCCTCTTCTAAGCTATCTCCAAGAAGTCGATGTTCCCGGTTTGATTCATCATCACACCACTTAGCAGCATGCTGCAGTTGCAAGGTGATGCAGTAGAGCTCCAGGTCAGTTAAACCCATGCCACCTAATTCCCTGTCAATTTGCAGGACCTTCAATCCGAATCTAGTCCTTTTTCCCACCCCCACCAGTGAAACAAGGGGTCTATCCATCTTCCAGAAAATCAACTTCAGCATAGTCTACATAGTATTTCGTAGTATGTAGAAGCACTATTGTTGCCAAAGCCGTTCTCCTATTATCGAGAGTGAAGTGAGTTCCAAATATTTATTGAGGCCTTAAGTCCCCGCAAGACACTGCAGACATTAAGTTGGTAGAGTAAAGTGGCAATACAAATCATTCAGATACCAAAATATTGAAACCTTCTGTGTTCCCATGGTATCTTGACAGCATGTAAGTCAGCCTGAGGGCTACCTCCAAGGCTGCCTTTGGATATAGTACTGCTAATTAATATAGAGCCCCGAAACTACAGCAAACAAATCTAGTTCTAATAGGTGGTCAGGGATGGATACTCGACTCTGAGTCAGATACACTATGGTGTTGACCGCATACATTGAAACTATATGCAGGGTGTTTCCTACTCTCATCACATAGTGCAACACCCTCAATCACAGCCATATGACCGAGGCAAAGAGTAGTGGTGACAGGGGACATTTCTGCCTTGGTACTCTCTCTATGGTAATTTCCATGAGAGTTTACTACCCGATCTGACCCTTGCTGTTGGGTCCCCATAGAAGAGCCTAATCCATTTCTAAAAGTTAGGGTCAAAAACCACTCTAGCCAACACTTCAAACATGTACTCCCCACTGAGGGAGTCAAAGCATTTTTCAAGGTCAAGAGCCATGATGGCACATTCCAATGGGGAACTTGTCATGACATGTAATATGGAGCTCGAGAGTCATCAATGCATTGCGACCCAGAATAAAGCCATATTGGTCCCAGGGAACAAGGTCCCCCACTTTAGGTAAAGGTCTAGCAGCCATCACCTGGAGAGCCCTTTTGTATCTATATTCAGCATGGACAAAGGTCTATATGAGGCTAGTTCCACTGGATCCTTATCAGATTTATATATTGCACTAAGGACCCCCGTTAACCATAGATTCAAATTAATCTCTTCCTATCAGTTACTCATATTACCCAATCCACCTTTACAAGTATTGCTAATTACTTTCAAAGGCTTCCAAGAAAATGATTTTTACCTAATAACATTTCACGTAATCCGCAATGCTTCTGATGAAGAGGCACACATCACATTTAAGGCATAAATCAAAAACTCTTAGAATAATCATGAATCAATATTAGTTTTTTGTTTTTACTTTTAGTGAATACACATATACACAAACACTTGATATAAAACAAACACTTGAAAAGGCATACACAATATGACCAATTCACAAAAGGATACATACATCACTTGAATGTACTTATCGAGTGTGTCCTATGTTGTCTCTATTTCACGGCCGAGTTCCGGTAGGGTTTTTGCCTGATCGCGCCCATGCGCTTCTGTCCTTGCAACTGTCGAGCCTCCTGTTGTGTCAAAGTTTGTGTCAAGTGACGTTTGATACCATATGTCTTAGAAATACATTTCCTCTGAACACTGTTTTAGTGCCTCCTATTCTGTCACCCATGTGCCAGTAGATCCCCGATTATGTTCCAGGTATGTTTCTATGGCATCCCTGATATCCGTGCAACATACTACAACCCTCGGGAACTGTGGGTAAACCCTCCAAGTGAATGGTTGCACTTGCCTCGTATTATCACCGCAATTCACCAGTAGCGGGGAGTAGCCACAAAAGATTCTATTTGAATACTGGGCTTTTTGTATTCTGCTACTGAATTCTCTGGTTACCAGAATGCAGTCTATCCTGCTGTAGGTGTTATGTGTTGAGGAATGGCAGGAGTATTGTTTGTGTGTTAGGTGCATGGTGCAATAGATATCAATGCTACCTAGCCTCTCCCTTACTCAGACAGCAGGGTCATTCCTGTATGGTGTCTGGGAGGAGGCCTGCCCATTACCCCATTCAGAATACAATTCTCCTGCCCAAATGAGCGGTAGATCTATACACAGTACTACTAGATCTAGTAGGTGTATAAGAGTTTAACAAATAAATCTCAACCCCATCTAGCAGCCCGTACAGAAACTCAAATCTCCCCTCCACATCAGCTTGTGTGTGTGCCTGTGTTTGAAGGGCACCCCTGGGGTCATTCATAGTGTGACCCCCTATGGCTAGGGGTACGTTGAGGAGAACATCTGTACCTTCCATTTCATTTTTCATTTTACTCGCCTTCTCGTCCGTCACGTGAGTCTCCTACAACATAGCAATCCTGAGACCAAGGCTCTGAAGATAGGCATTTACTCTCTGTATCCTTTAGTGTAGATGTAGACGTTACAGGAAGCTATATTGAATGTTCCGGAAGAATCGCTAGCCATTGTCCCTGGGCAATGCCTGGAGGGTGCGAACACGCCTCCCTACCTCCCTCACTATCTGTGGCGCTGCTGTCCGTCATGGAGTGCAAAGAAGTGGTGCTAGCCTTCGAGCTATGCTTACCATCAGGTGCATGAGCCTCCCAACAACTCTTCGCAATTTGTGTCGCCCACATATGGGGACCTGCCCCTGTGACACTTTTCACGTGTTTCATGTGAAGTGAGGCATGGGAAGGTTTCACAATATGCACAGGATTAAAGCGTCCACTCCACCAGATAGGTGTCAGTCCCAGGCCTGCAGAAATATTTCCACTGCGCATCACACCCTTGCTTGCGGGACTAGGTTCATGGCCCCAGTATTCCAGTGGATCTAACTATGGCCGCTTTGTGTGCTAATTATCTTTGCAGGGAGTCTGGGGTGAGAAAAACAGTACATGCTTTTAATGTGCAGTGTCTCTCTCGGGTCAGCAGTGATCATTCATGAGCAGTCTCAGGTCACTGGACCGGTTCCTGAGGCAGCCTCCCCCACTGCACTCCACAATTAATTCTCACAGGGCAGCTGCTTGCTCGTCAGGATGCCCTGGAAGTCAGGTAATTTTATTTTATGGATTGGACATCTTACAGGAGTGGCCGGGCAAGTTCCTCCTGGTTATATCCCAGCAGGAGGGGATACCTATGTCGAGACCATAATGCTGCACCTCCTGCTGCTGTCGGTCATCTCTCCTTCTGAATTTCCTGTATCTTGTGGGCCCTACATGCTCACCACTCCCGTCTTCTGAGCCACAAATATGGATGGCCAATAGCAGACCTGACACTCCAAGTCAACTCTGTCACAGTCTGTGTCTCAACTTCAGGGGGAGCACAGGAGTTTTTTTTTGTTTTTTTCCAAAACCTTCATTCAGTATATAAGGTCAGTACACGGCATAATGCCTACAACCACTTCTGGCCGGCAGCATGTAATAATAGGAAAGAAGCAGAGGTATACACAGCATTTTGCCCACAACCCTGTAGGTTTTGCATTTTAATAGAACAAGGAATCACTATCACTAAGAACCATAAATAAAAACAGGATAAGAACAATACCAACTACTCTCACGGTGAGAGTGGTTAAAAAATCAGAGCATCGTATTGATCCAGGGAGTGTCTGGAACAATAAAACTCAGTCTAAAGGGCGTAAGCATTACAGTGGCTGTCTCAACATCATGATCGACGACTCATGCGGCTATATCGGGCACGTCAGCACACACAGGAGCACAGGAGTTTTTATGCTATAACAGGGGTCTTGTGGAGCCTGAGTTCAAGACATCCGACTGGCCATCTTCGGCAGAGCAGACGTTGGGGTGTGCAATGGCGAACAGGGTTGGTGGCTGACCTCAAAATAGTTCCTTAGGTTTTATTAAACATATAGATCATTGGGGCACTAGGAATCAACGCTCATGCGCCACTGGATGCCTAGTGTGAGTTGATTGAGTACTTTACTGTCACAATTTAGGTTATTAATTTGGGTTATATATAATCCAGTTCGGCTTTGAAAATTAAATGGACAACAAAATTGTTTCTCTAGCATTTTTCTGAACGAAGATAGCAAATAAATAATTTAAACATCTCGCTCTGTCACATGGAAAATGTAGCTGGGCCTACGCAGTGGAAATAGAGTTTAAACCTTCAGTCCCAATCAAAATATACAGAGTGACACTTTTTTTATATATTAGGCACCCTGCCTTGTGGGCTTGTGAGGCACACTTCAAGGGTGACTTAATAATATATAAAAAACTGTTTTTTATATGGCTTTGGAATTTTTTTGTTCCATGCCATGTGTTACTGCAGTGCTTTTAAACTGTAACCCAGACAGTGCACAGTGGTGCTCCTCACAGCTTATGTTTGTAATAAATGTTACTGGTGTATTTACTGTAACCCACCCTTAACATTTAACTTCCACTGCAGCTAGTGCAATTTCCACGCCACTGACCATGGCCTTACAGGGAAGGTATGTAGACCAATTGGGCAAAACCAATTTTACCAATACCATTCTAAGACCTGAGCACACATAATGTGGCACTGAACAGCAGTGTCACAGTGCACAAAGTGCTTATGCCAGAAAAAATGGATCCAGAAAAAGATGAAAAACCTGGAGTGGTGACCATGCAGGAAAGGCAGATTTGCTGCATTAACTTTTAACAAGGGATAATACTCAAAGTTCTTCTTAACTTGAACATGGAAGGTCTGAATTCCCCATCTAAACTGGAGCCCAGTTAAAATTCCAAAAATGTAAATGTTTCTAAGCTCAAAGAAATTCAACTCAGTGGTGCTTGACTTACTCCAAAGCTGGGATGGAGCTGGAGTACACTTGCAACAGTTTTGTCAATTTTAGGGCTACTGTAACTTTAGAAGCGCAGTTTATGAACAGTAATGTGCTTACTCTTTTGTAGGTGATTGTTTGTAGTAGCCTGACTCTTCCTCAGTCCCTCTCATTTTGCAGTAGATATTCTCCTTTTTCCTACCAGTCTCCTTGTCCCTCCCACATTGACTATTAAGTAGTAAACTTACATGTGTGGAATCTCCCAATAGAAAAGGCAGAAGAGCTGGTGGTGGAGATTTCCACTCGTAGGTTTGTGATTTGCATCTTGTGGCAAGTTAGTAGTACTGCTTTACATGCTACAAAATGCAGTTTGTGAATAAGGCCCAGAGGAGAAAAAAGTAAATGTGAAATGGGATGTTGATCGACAAGGGAACACAGCTGAAAAACAGCTGTGTATGAAACAACTATAATACGACAAAAGGATGAAAGCTGACAGTAAGCTCACTTAGAAAATGAAGCAAGTCCCAAACTGTAATCATGTGAAAAAAACCATAGTTGATGGCTCAGACAATCTATGGAATACCACTCCAGATATGTGTGACGGACTATGGTACTTTTATGACAACTTCTATTGAGCACGGGTCACTGATCCATTAGCACAAGAAGCAAATTTAGGAAAAGTTAAATTTGGCAACATTGATGAGAATTTACAGTTTTCCTTGTAAAAGAAGCTGCTTTTAGCTTGCTCATTGATAAAGGTTCTGGTTCACACAGCTAAGCAGGTTTTTTTCAATAAACTCATCCTGAATATTTTGACTGAAACTCTAATTAACATTTTCAACTCTTTTAAACTATCTGATATGGTCACTGATACAATGAA
Organism: Triturus cristatus; assembly: GCF_964204655.1. Taxonomy (NCBI): domain Eukaryota; kingdom Metazoa; phylum Chordata; class Amphibia; order Caudata; family Salamandridae; genus Triturus; species Triturus cristatus. Next base: position 35,357,487 of record NC_140580.1, read on the forward strand.
GGAGTCAGTTGTATTATTACTCCTCAAGCCTGATTAAGGCCCAAAATGCTATGGCTTTTACCGCATGATTATCCTCTTAAATTGCAATAAGATTTATGTGGGGATCTTGGCAACTCCTCTGAAAGATATTTGGCCGTCTTTTATTTACTCATGTAAATCAGGCATTATTGAAATCCACTTAACGGGAGAAATAAGGCTCACTATCTTGCTCACTGGCATTCAAGACAAGTTTATACCACACCACTTTCAAAGATCCCCAGATACAACTAAAAAGCAGAAGTGGCAAAGAGCATAATAAAGGGCAGGGTATCAGCAGAGGGGTCGTTTGAGAGTAAATTCCAACCGTGGCCGCTGCAGGTAAGAGCGGTGGGGCCGGCTGGAGGAGGGGGGGGGGTTCAAGAGACGACAGCAAGGGAAAATTAAATAAATAATTAATTTTCCCATGTGGTCGCCTCTTGAAATCGCCCCCAGCCGGCCTCTTACCTGCAGCAGCCGCGTCTGGGAAATTCTCAATTAAATTAACAGTATTATCCAATTGTTAGAATAGCTTACATTTTACAACTGGATAAGCCTGCCTCACTCACGTCCTACCTACAATTTATGCCAATTTATATTCAAATGTATATCATGTGGACCAATAATTTTGTTAACGTGGTTCTCATGCCACCAGCCGAGATTTGGACCAGAGTGCTGAATATGGTTTCTGGAATTTGAGCTCTTTTTTGTGTCTTTCACTCTGTCCCTGGGAACTTAATCTTTTTGCAGCCAGACTCTGTCTTGAAGAACAATTACAAATTTGCAAACATTCGTGACAAGAATTTTCAATTCTATTAAGGACAAGGAGGCTCCGATTATGCTTTCTCATTTCTTTATTAGAAATGCTCAGCAGCCAATTAGAAGAAACGTTAGATAACGAAAAACTACAGTACCCATGAACACCAGGGTACCACGTGACCAACCATAGAGTCTCACATATAAAAGGTAATGTAGGTGAAAGTACGTCCTCTTTCTTTGGTGAGGAACAGTTCACATGAAACAGGAAGTCCAATGAAAAACGATGAATGCCAGGTAAAAGTATCCATCAGCAACAGCCAGCGATCCCTCGACGAGATAGAACTCAGCATCCGCAGATCACAGGAAGCAGTAGACCATCAAAACAGAGGAAGCAGTTGGAACAGAAGAAACCACTATTTCGGGTCAGAACCTGAAAAGAGATATACAGCCGTAATACTCATCCAATAAAGAGAGTGAAGTCAACAAGAAGGGGGGGAAAATATAGAGAAACCAATGAATTGCATCAAACATAAATCATATGCAAAATAACAGTTGAATGCAAAACATGAGAATAAACAATGACCTTGGGTGGGATAATCCTCGCCTCCTTGTCCTTAATAGAATTGAAAATTCTTGTCACGAATGTTTGCAAATTTTTAATTCTATGTCCGGACAGGAGGCTCCGATTATGCTTGTTCAAAGCTGATCCACCACTACAGAAGCAATATGTTCGATAGGTTTGTAATAAAAGGTTTTGAACACAGAGTCAGAAGACCAATCTGCGGTTTTCATGATGTCCAATAATGAAACACCCATCGAGAACGCTTTAGAGGCCATAGCCCCACGAGCCGAATGAGCACCAAAAATGGAAACATCAAGGCCAGCCTCAGACAAGAGCCATCTAACCCAGCGAGCTAAAGTAGCAGGGGTAACAGGACGAAAAGTCTTCTGCAAAGCAATCAGTAACTGACCCTGTTTATCTGAACGGAAAGGAGCAGTACATACCTCATAATCCTTGACACATTGAACAACGCAAAGGTTGGGATGATGAGGAAAGGAAGGATAGGTAATTGAAGTTGTAGCCGTTTTGGTGCGTTTGGAAAGAAGAAAAGTGACACCCTCGGGTGTAAAACTGCGACCTGCCAGGTCCAACGCACGCACATCAGACACTCGTTTGCAAGAAACAAGACATAACAGCATAGTCAGTTTGGCTGAGAGTTGTTTACGGGAAAGCAAGGAATTAGAAGGCCTAGCCTCCAAAATCTTTAAAACAATGGAGACATCCCAAAGTGAGACATACTTAGGACACGGAGGATTCGACAAACGAATGCCCTTAAGCAATTTGGAAATCAAGGGATGCTCAACCGCAGGTTTACCATCGATATGAGCATGAGCCGCTGAAATGGCAGAACGGAAGTTGTTGACCGTGCGATAAGCCAAACCGGAGGAAGCGAGAGAAGCTAGAAAATTAATAATCAGAGATACATCCGCTGAAGTGGGATCAACCTCCCGCTGAATACACCAGTCACACCATCGTTTCCATGAGGCTCTATATCGTTTATGAGTACTGGGAGACCAGGCTTCACTGATGAACTTGGAAGCGTCGCGTGAAAGGCCTGGGAGCGACCAGCGATCCCCGAAATTCGCCACGCTAACAGAAGGAGATTGCCCGATAGAACTAGGGGATGCGGATTGCTGAGGGGATCCAACAATAGATTCCACTTCTGGGGAAGAAGGAGTGGCACCGCGCAACACATCTCCAAAAGAACCGGGAACCACGCCTGAGCCCTCCACAGAGGAGCAATCAGAATTAAATCTGTTTGAAAGTGTTTCGTGTAAGCCAGGACCCTGGGAATCATCATGAACGGGGGAAAGGCGTAACACAGGGCCGACGGCCAAGTCTGAAGAAACGCATCCGTGGCTAGGGCTTTCGGATCCGGCCTCCAGCTGAAAAACAGAGGGAGCTGAGTGTTTAGGCGAGAAGCGAACAGATCTAACTGACATTGACCCCAGGTCCGAAGGAGAGTGCGAAAAATGTGAGGATGAAGCCGCCAGTCGCTGAAGTCGCGAAGATGGCGAGAGTTCCAGTCCGCATTCTGATTGTGGCGGCCGGGAAGATATTCGGCAATAACAGTGATCTTCTCTCTGTCGAAGACAGAAGTTCACTGTTGAAGACAGAAGTGCCAAAAATCTTTGGCGATCTTCGCCAAAATCTTGGATCTCGTTCCCCCTATCTTGTTGACATACCGGACCGCTGAAATATTGTCCATGCGGAGAAGAATGCAACAATTGGACTGAAGAGGAGAAAAACACCGGATCGCAAATGAACCCGCCAGGAGTTCCAGGCAGTTTATGTGAAGAAACAATTCCTGGGAGGACCATCGACCCCCGGTCGAGACGGGACCGCAACGGGCTCCCCAACCCCATAGACTGGCATCGGATTCTATCACCAAATCCGGAGAGGAGCCGAACAGGCCTCCATGTGGTCTAACCACCATTGCATCTCTCTCTTCGCATCCTCGGAAAGAGGAATCAGATCGGAATAGCGAAGACCTTTTTGGAGATGATGAATCTTCAACCGTTGAAGTGCCCTGTAATGCAGAGGACCCGGGAAAATTGCTTGGATGGAGGACGCCAATAGACCGACAACACGTGCTAACGATCTCAACGACACAGTCTGTCTGGAAAGAACCGACATCAATTCCCTCTTGATGAACCGAATCTTTTGATTGGGTAAGAGAAGTTGACAGGAAAGGGAATTCACTTGGAAACCCAGAAAATCTATCACCTGTGTTGGGATCAAGACAGATTTCTGAGGATTCACGAGAAAACCCAGAGATTGTAAAAGGTCGATAGACCACTCCAGATGTGTCAAGACTGTGAGGGGACAGTCCGCCTTGATAAGAAGGTCGTCCAGATATATTATTAAGTGGACACCCCGAGCGCGCAAACATTCCACGACGGGACTCAGAAGTTTCGTGAAGCACCAAGGTGCTGACGAGAGGCCGAACGGGAGAACCGTGTATTCGTACCAAGTTCCCAGCCAACTGAATTGAAGGAACCGGCGATGAGGCTCGAAAATGGGAATCGAAAGGTACGCATCCTTGAGGTCGAGCCGAACCATCCAATCCCCTTCGCGAAGAAGATCGCGCAATAGATGGATCCCCTCCATTTTGAAGTGTCTGTAAACGACACCTCCGTTGAAATCCTTCAAATTGAGCACCAGACGAAAGCCGCCCCCTTTTTTCTGAACCAGAAAAATAGTGCTGATGAACCCATGGGGATGGGGGATAGTTTGAATGATTGCCCTTTTTTTGAGAAGAGACTCGATCTCTGCCGAGATAAACCCCTGGTCCTGAAGAGAGAAAACTAGGGGACTTGGAGGGAGGGTTTGATGTTGGGGCTGATAAAACTCTATTTGGTAACCCTGAACGGTTTGCAGTACCCAAGCATCGTTGGAGATTAGACGCCAATTGTGTAGAAAAAATCGGATTCTGCCCCCCAGAACCACATCGGAAAAAGGAATCAAACTCACCTGAGGTGTTTGAATCTTGGTAGCCACCTTGGTTTCCACCGGAACGTCCTTTACGAAATTGTCTTCTCCCTTTGCGGGAGGGATAGAAGTGTGAGCGTGAGTTGTATCCAGACTCCTGACCACCGCCTCTCTGGGACTGAAAACCCCTCTGGGAGAAATGTTGAGAGCCACGGCCGAACGAGCGTCCCCTATGACGTCCGGCCCTGGCAAAAACCGGACGAAGTGCACGTTTTAGCGAAGCCTGGGCTTTATCAAGACCGCTGAAGGTCGCTACAAACATGGTAAGTTCCTTAAGAAAAGGCTGGCCGAATAATAGACCCTGAGCTACAGGACCAGATTCGGAAGTGGAGAGTTCCGCCAACTTAGAATCTATTTTCAAAAGAATTGAGCGACGACGCTCGCTCGAAATTGCACAGTTAGCGTTACCTAACTGGCAAATAGCCCTCTGAGACCACTCGATAAGTTCGTCAGGATCCACGAGAGACGAAGATTCCTTGGCCTGAAACCCAAGATCCAAAATCTTTGTGATTGGACCTAGTAAATCTAGCATTTTGTCCTGACAGGAGCGCCAGGATCTGTCAAGACCCTTCTTCGGATCCTTGGCGAATTTTTTAAGATAGGAGAGCATTGTAGGATCAATCTCCGGAGTGTCTGCTAAGTGATCGGCGAGATCCGGGCGAGGACACTCAGACCTAAGGCGAGCCCTGACATCTTTCTCAAAGGGCTGCCGAATGTGTGCTTGAACATATTCCGCCACCGCAGGAGAAGGGAGCCAGGAAGATGAGTGAGGATGATAAATTTCAGAAGGTTCGAAGGTAAGGACCGGAGGATGAGTAGGAGCATCAACATAATGCTCCTTACGAGACTTCTTACGTGGCGGTGGACCATCCTGATCTGAAGGAGAGGAATGAGGACCTTCAGTGTCTGTCAAAAGTCCAGAGGAGGCAGAAGCGCCCACCGATGTCAGGGAGGAAGCCTTTTCTGAGGCTAAAGATTTAGCCAATCTTTTAAAATCCGACCTAAGCGGATTAGCTGGAGACTTTGACAAACGGGAAGAAGGCAACCAACCCTGTTGTTTGGCGTAGTGTGTCAAATGACGCTTTAAAGGATTGATAGCATGGACAAGTGCTTTATTAACTGAATGTTGCACCCCTTGGTCCAAAGCTTCCACCAAATCCTGCTCTAGAAAACTAGAGTCGTCATCCTCATAAGAGTAGTCATCGTCATCCAGATATTCTTCCATAATTACACAGTACTGTGATAATAATGCTCACAAGATGACACTGAAATATATATATATTAATGCCAAAGGCACAATGCAGGGGGAGTGAGGGACCCCACAGCAAGCCAGAAGGAAAGGTAAAAACCTGACCCTGTATATATTATAAAATGTGGAGGGAGGGCTTGCTGAAAATGTCACTCTAGGCAGAGCCTATGCGTTATTATGCAGCCCAATGCCTATAAAATGCAAAGGGCGTCGATGGGGCTGAAGTAAAATGAGGCTGTGGGCAGTGTTGCAGAAACAACCGGCTTAATCTGAATCTCCGTGTGAAAACACGGAAGATAAACAAATAAAATGGCCACCGCGCATGCGCGGTAATGGCCGCCTCTTCAGAAATGAAAAGAGGAGCTTGCGCGCTAGCGCGCGAGTCCTCCAGCCCCTGTACTCCCACTCCACTGAAACCAAACAGACACGGACGCTCTGACAAGCGTCCGAACCTCTGGAGGTGAGACCACGCTCCCCGACCCTGAACCGCGCGAGGTACACAAAGAGAGCACCGAGCAAGCGCGAGGGACACAGCATGCGCTACAAAGCATAAGAAGAAAATTAGCGCAACAAAGTAACAAAGCACCACGTCAGTAAAGACATATAGATAAACAAAAAGCACTTAACTGGCTGCGGAGCAGCAAAGAAAGAGGACGTACTTTCACCTACATTACCTTTTATATGTGAGACTCTATGGTTGGTCACGTAGTACCCTGGTGTTCATGGGTACTGTAGTTTTTCGTTATCTAACGTTTCTTCTAATTGGCTGCTGAGCATTTCTAATAAAGAAATGAGAAAGCATAATCGGAGCCTCCTGTCCTGACATAGAATCAGTACTGCCATTAGCCAAGTGTTGTGTCCTGAAATAGGTGTCAGATCTTTGCAATTCTGCACACTATAACACTTACCTCCAGCAGGCCATCTATGAAAGCCAAGATGCAATGCACCCACAAGTTGTAGAAGATATAAACACTCTTCAGTGAAACTTTGTGTGAAGATACCAGTAAGCACAAAAAGAACTTGTTAAAGACCATAATGCATCTTGTTTTCTGATTAGGCAAGGAAAAGAACATGCTAGTCAAGACACATTACGTAATTTATTATACTGCATTTGTGTATAACTATGTCAATGATGATCATTTATATAGGCAACAATATATACAGAATTAATTTTGGTATTTAATAGTAGGTATTTGTAGTTACCCAACGCAATGGTATTCATGCCATCCTCATCAGAGGAGTAAAAGATTGACTTGGCCATAATCATAATCATAATCAATAATCTTTATCCGGATATAAAAATATCCATAAAAGATGCACATCATAAAACAATCATACAACCGTTAAAAAATTTGAATCAATTATACACATTACATATAAAATCAATGATAATAAAAACCCCGTTATACATACAGGTTAATAGGATAAAAACGGGACAATCAAATACTGTAAACCTTTGTGTGCGACTTTCATACATTGGATAGTACAGAGTGGATCTGCGAGCGGCCGATAGGTCCTACACAATTATCTACTACCTACTTCATTGGACCTCTCCTCTAGTGATTCTTAGTTTGACTGCCAGTCGCAGAAAGTGCACAGTGCTAAATAATACAAAAGGGTCGGTGGACAGTTTAAGAAATAGAAGGGCCACTTTGGCCTGTCTGATTTTAGATCGTCTTAGGACAGTTTTTAAGAACCGGGACCTTGGGAGTGCATAAAAGGGACAGAGTAGGACGAAATGAAGGGTATCTTGCGGAGATCTTAGATCGCAGCCGCAACACCCTTTTGTCCTAACATCGCTTACAAATCCAGCTGGGACTGACAGGATGTGGTGCAAGAGGTTTAACCTAAATCTGGTCATCAGGAATCTATCCTGTCTATTATGTATATTAGACAGGAAGAATTCCATCCCCAAAGAGGTTTTTGTACGCTGATATTGACTTACACTGCTTTTCCGCCCTTCTCTGTCCTCTCTGGCCCTGACTGTGTAACGCAGGAAATCTGCCTTTATGAGACCCATGTCCCTATTAACTAGTATAGATGGATTATTAAAAAAATTTACATGGCCCAATCTATTTAGTACGTCCCTTACGTATTTGAGCCAAGGTATTTGCAACCCCTTTTCCCCCCTCATGCAATCCTCCAGGATTTGTCTACTTAGCAATGCCTCAGGATTTGTCCAAATTTTGACCCAACAAATTATCGGGTTGAGCTGTGCCCTATCACTGAGGTGGGGGATACCCAGTTCCTCATGAACAATGTAGGAGGGGATACATTGAGGCACTTGCAGGAGTCTCCTTAAGAACTTATTTTCTTCCGTTTGGATTTTTAGCCCGTCTATAAAACCCCACACCTCACTCCCATACAGTGTCTTAGCACAACAAACCGACCTGTATAAATTTGCTATTTCATTGGGCGACCAGCGGCCAAGTCTGCTCGCATAATTCATAACTGACCCTACAGCACTAGGGTATTGGCTGCATTTGTGCCTTGCAGGGGATTTGAAGCTGAGGTCCTTATCAAACGTGATCCCCAAATAATTAAAACATTTTTACCTTCTCCAGTTTGTGAGTACCTATGGAGAAAGTACAGTTCTTTAGAGGCGTTTTACCCACTTCCATGACATAAGACTTTGAGAGGTTGGGAACTAAGTCTAAGTCTGCCATAAAGTGTACAAAACCGCTTATAAGGGTCTGCAAGCTCCTTCCTGTGCGCGCCAGGAGTACCGCGTCATCTGCGTAAAGGAGGACCGGTATACTTCTCCTCCCAATGCAGGGACAATCGGCCTCCAGGTCTCCAAGCGCCTTGTCGAGCCCGTTGATATAGAGCGTGAACAAAAAAGGAGCAAGAATGCATCCTTGTCTCACCCCTCCACGACACCGAAAGTCCTCTGTGACATCCCCCTTCTCAGTAAATCTGACCCGTGCCGTGGTGTTTACATGGAGTGTTCGTAGAATATAGATCAAACCTGGATCAACGCCCAAAGGATCCAGGATCTCCCACAGCTTTCTTCTGTTTACACAGTCGAATGCTGCTGAGAGATCCATAAATGCCAAGTAAACTGTGCCTTCCCTGGCCACAGTATACTTTGCTACCAGATGATAAAGGTTGAGGCATTGATCAGTTGTGGAACGCCCATTTCGGAACCCGTACTGCACGTCCGTGATGATGTTATTCTCATCGACCCAAACCATTAGACGGTTTAAAACGACTCTCCCCAGAATTTTCGCCATAACGTCTATAAGGGAAATTGGGCGGTAACACTGTGGGTCGTTTCTATTACCCTTTTTAAATATTGGCACAATGATGGCCGTGGACCAGAATCTGGGCATGCCTGCTTCGATGGCTGTATTAAACACCCTGGTCAGTATCGGAGCCCAGAGGTCTACCTGACTTTTAAAAAGATCGGGGGGTATCCCATCCGGCCCCGGTTCCTTCCTCTATACAAAGCCCTCTATCCCCAGTTTGACCTCGGAAACCGTAATGGGTGTCCAGTCACCGCTGGGAAATCCTGCGACTGGAATTGGCTGCTCCACAGGCTCGCCGCGATTATATAGGCCTCTGAAGTGCGCCACCCATTCGTCTGGCAAGATATGAGATGCCAACTGAGGCTTATTTGGGGGTTGGAAGCACGGGGCATTTATGATCCTCCAAAAACTAGTCATATCGTGAAGCTCCGCGGCCTCTCTCAAAGATTCCCAGGCCTCTATTTGTAGGGAAATTTTTCGCGACTTAGTGGCCTTTTTATACCGGGCCCTACAGGCAGCGATCTTTCCTTTGCCCCTTGGAACTGTTATTAATGCCGTCTTCAGGTCCCTGTGAGCTCTAGAACAGTTCTTGTCGAACCATCTAGGGCAGAGATCTGCCTGGGACTTTGGTTTGCTCCTTAAGAGGGTATCTATGTGCTGGGCAGTACCCACAAACGCTGCAATCAGGTCCGTCCCCTCAACAGTAAGATCTAAACACCTCCACATGTGATTCTCGGCATTGGCAAGGAGTGCTCTATGGAGTTCTTCCCCATCAATGTTGCCCCATCTAATTCTTCTTCCCTGGTCCCTTGCCTTAAATTCACCCGTAGTGGTCCTTCTATCCCTTTTAGTGCAGGGATTAATGTCCTCCAATGACATTACCAGGGGGTTATGGTCACTAAACACACTGGGCACTATCCTAAAGTGGCCTACCCTACTTGTTAAAATGGTGGAAATGAAAATGTAGTCAATTATTGAATTACATCCCCTTCCCTTAAAGGAGGGGGCAATATTGTTAGACTTCCCACGATCAATCATGTCCATTGTCTGAGTTAAGGCAGACTTACTCAAGATTGTGCTCAGTGCCAAACCCTCTCTGGAATGCTCCGGATGCCATCCCTTGGTGGAGGGACAATCATCCCAGATGCCACCTTCCCATTTCAAATATGGGCACTGGTGGCAATTAAAGTCACCCATAAGGATTAACTGGGATCCTGCATCCCCTGTATCCTGTAGGCTGGCCAGTCTCTCCTCTAGCTCCGCCAAATTTGTCAAGGATTGTCCCGCATTATAAAAATTTATAAAAATAAGCTTTAAGCCCGTCAGTGAGTATTTTACGCCCTGGAGGCAGCATGAATCCCACCCCAGATCTTGCCACTTCCCTTGCAGCGTCAGTGCTGCATACATTATTAATCCACCCTTGGCACGGCCCATACAAGATTTCCGGGCCGGCACAAAAAACATTTTGTATCCTTCCAGGAATGGGACAGTTTTATTGGTTTCCCATGTTTCCTGTAAGCAAATAACTTGGAATTTTTTAATGAAAACTAACCATTCAGTGTTTTGAATCTTGCCTGCAAGCCCTGCAATATTCCAGGAGATAATCCTCAGATCCTTAAGGTTTGGATCTAAACCCCTAGTCGCTCCGATCATCTTTCTTGAGAGAGGGCAGATTTCAGGGCCAGTTGTCAATAATGGCCTAACTTCCATTTCCATCCCCCGCCCTACTAAGGGGACAGCTTCTAAATCTAAATCAGGGACCCCTGGGATGTTAGTATCTTCAATATTATGAGGAATGTCATCTACCATCTCAGGCTCCCTACTCCCTGTTTTCGTCAGTCAGTCTTGTTCGTCCAGTGCAGAGAAACAAGAGAGCTGAGCGAATCTGTTTGTGTCGTATGCAGGGACAACTTCCCTCTTTTTCTTGACAGCCCAAGGCCCCAGCCATCTCTGCCCAATCTCTGGTGCACTATTCCTGTAAAAGAAGTGCAGGGGTAACATCCTTATACAGGACCCAAAACCTCCCTCCCTGTGTCGATTGTCAAGCAAATCTCTTACCATCTCAGGGTGTTTGAGATTAACAATGACACAGTCACCTGCAAATCTTTTCTCACTGTTCCCAATCCAAGCCACCCTCCTGGCCATTAGAATGTGCCTATCCTGGAGCCTCGTCCCAGGTATATTATTACGCATCCAGTGTAAGGTCTTATTAATCAATGTGCAGGTCGTTTCTTCATTATCTTTGTTAAGACCTGGTACGCCTACTAGCGCTATCGTGTAAGGGCTGGATGCAGGGGGTAAATCTAATGTCTGGAGACCTGGGGTGTTCTGAGCACAGACATTGTTGTTACTATTATTATGCGAGTCTACAGGCTCCTTTGGTCCCCGGGGAGCGACCTTAGGGTCAGGGAGGGTCCGCATGTTACCCTGGGCCTTTCGACCGGGACTCCAGTTACCAGTGTTTGTTCGTTCTGAGACAACCTCCCTATGATTTCTGGGCTCGGGGTCGATATTAATGGTGACCGTTTTACCACTGTCAACCATTAGTGGCTCCTCTTCTCTCCCTCCTCCCTCCTCCCTCCTCTGTAGATTAATCCCGGGTGGCTTTCCAGAAACCGGGTCTGCCAAACTCCTTAATTTGCCTTCCAAGTTAGAAATTGCGGTCAGTACTGGGCATAAATGTTGGAGTAAGAGCTGTTCCATTTTTCCCCCAAGTGCTGTGATGATTTCATGCAGCCCTACCGACCCATTTGCTGTTTTACAGGTTGGGCATTCTAAGCACTCAGGGTTCTTATTGGTTCCTTTGGTGGGCTTTGTTGGTCCTCTACGACTAGGCCTACTTGTGGTGGTCGGAAGGTGCGTCCCGCCTCTAACTAAAAGCCCTGTCTGCAGTTGTGATCTTTTGGATCGAGTTACCACTTCCCTGATGGGCGTCTGTGTAAGTTCAGTGTCTGACGCTATTGAAAGGGCGCTGAATGCCCCCCTTTCAGCTTCTCCTACCAAGGTATTTGTATGTGTCCCTAACTGAATATCAGCCAAGCTGGACGTTTGCGTGTCTTTAGGAGAAATGACTGTTACAGACGGGCTTGCTAGTTCTAGGGCCCCTTGTGGTCTATGTAGGAGAGTAGGGTCTGCTATCCTATGGTCACCCCAAATTTTTGCTTTTTGCTTCACTGGTTTTTGACATATTGAGGCTGTGGGCCTGCCAATCAGACCCCCAGCCTGCTGTTCTCTCTACTAAATTAAAACTATGCACCCTAGGTGCATAACCAATTGGAAGTGGATCACCCTGTCAGCCCCTGTACCAGTGTACACTAGGTACCCAGGGCATTGGTGTACCCAAGGCCTGCCAGGGGCTGAAGCATGTATTATGCCACCCCAGGCTTGGCCTAACAATTTGACACAACTGGCTGATCACTCAGCTGGGGTAAGTTGGTGTAATCACCTCTTACTTAGGTGGAGTATACCTATACCTAACCTTAAATGGGACACCTGGTAACCTATAAGTCACTCCTATGGCAGGCCTTAACAATCCTGAAGGCAGAGTGCTTGGTTCCATGTGAGATGGTGCTCTGGCATGAGCTGAGCCTGTCTGCAGTGGTCGGAACAACTTCCTTCTACTGTTTCCAGATATCGTCATACCATATACTCTTAAGTGCATTATGAACCTCGCGGTTAAATGCTATCTTTGGTTTGGCTTTATCAAAACATGTCGAGTAAGGTGTCATACGAATTGGAATACTAACCCCTCGCCAATTCTGGCGACGGGGTTAGCATTCCACCCTTCTAGAGGGACACAACATGTACAGTACCTGAAACCCGGGTAAAATCAGACATAGCCTCAGCTCCACAAAATGGATGCTGCCACCACAGACACGAGTCTACCCTCCTGCTGCTGGGAGTCCTTCCAGCTTGGGAGGTGTGGACAAAGGGTTTCCTGCCAGGGGAGGTGCATGCACCACCCCAGACAGGATTTTGTGTATTGGTCAGGTAGGGCTTGAAAGAAACCAGACATGCCTGTGGCTCACAAGGAGCCTCGGTGCATATGCCAGTTCAAACCGGTCCTGGGGCACACCAGTCCCGGGCCTGGGGCGAGCTGGACAAAGGATTGGGGGTGTAACCACCCCCCTTCCTGGTCCCACCCATAGGGAGGGACCTAGCAGGTAGTCCGGCCCCTAGAATCCGCTTAAAGGTAGGAGCTGTGTCCTAAGACTTCAGACATCCTGGAATCAACTTGAAACTAAGAAGAAGACGGGAACTTCGACATTCTGCTGCACAGAAGACTGAAGGAAATCTCCCCTGTGGTCAGGGAGTGACCACCTTGCTAACGCAAGCACCATCCAGCGAATCAACATCTGCTTTGCCGCCGCCTCCCGCCGGAGCCCGAGCCCAGAGACTGACAAGACCTGGACCTCCAGACCTCTCACCGCCCGATCCACAGTCCCTGAAAAGAGGAGACCCGTGGAGGCAACGAGACACGTGGAGCCAGCCATCTTGAAACGACCACGACAAGCTGACAAGTGCAACAACCGAGGCTCCCTCCAAGTTGTGCTTTGGGATCTGAGAAGCCCAACCCTCGAGCAGCATCTGCACCAAAGGTGAGCCCTCCAGCATCTCCCCGATCTGCGTGGGGCCCTTCTGCATTTTGCCACTCGACGCGCCTACCCGGTTGCTGGCCCGCTGGCTAGTGGCCATCTTGGCGACGAACTTTACGAAATACACCGCTGGTCTGGTTGCTCCAGACTGGCCCTTGCTCCCCTCCAAAGGAGCAGTCCCTCTGACCTTGCTGGTCAGAACCATCAGCTTATTTCATCTCCTGCAACAATTGCTTTTGCCAAGGCTTGTTTGCTTCGATCAAGTCGCCGACACCGCCGACAGCGAGAGCCTGCGTGGGACAGCTCATAAACCGACTCCTGGACGTCGTCGACCTCCAGGGACCACGTGGCTGCAGAGACAAGCTACACCTTTCTTCCTGTTTGCACCCGACATTGCCTGGTACCCACCTGGTGCCACGCTGGTCACTGGCTAGTGACTGTGAACACTGTCCCCTCTGCTTACAGGTCTTCAACATCTCCGATCCACTCTTGGATCCACTGCATCTCTCCCGGACCGACTGCCTGCAGCATATTTGTCTTCAAGCTCCACGGAACAGATAGAAGAAACCCGACGCACTTCGAGGCCTATGCACCCGCTTCCTGTGGGTGAGGTAAAGCTGGCACACCTGTGCCCAAGTGTATTATTACATCTCTAGTGCCTGTGTTCCAAATCTTGAGTTCCTTGTCCATCCGGAAGATCCTCTTTGCAGTAACTTTGTACTTTTTACGCACCCATTGAAACCTATGGGAGCACGCGTGTGACTATTTGCTCTGCACACGCCACCCGTGGACCTCCTGGTCACTAACTGAAGTTAGCTCCTTGTAGACCCAGCGATTCTAGAGGCCCTAGGCCTTTTTCCTTTTCTGTTCGTGGTACTTATACCACTATTTTAGTATATGGTTCGAGCGGCCACCAGGGCCTATCCATATAAAGTGCAACTTCTGTGTATTCTACTGTAATCTTGTTTGACGATTTGTGCTCCTGTGCTCATAAAGAGACTAGGGGTTACTTTGAGAAATAAATACATATATATTTTGAATATATATCTGTGTGGTGTCCTTTCATTGGTATAAAAGGGGGTTGCATTTGGTAAAACAGCTGGCTTAACACGCTTCACGAGTTTAGCCTCAAAGACTGCTTAGCCTACGCTACCACTAGGGCAGCTAGTCCGAAAAGGTTGACTTACAACCACACCATAAGGGTTGCTTGGCATGGTACAAGGTGATCACTTTAACTAGTGAGCATCATATACCAGGCCAACTTCTCACCTTGGTGAGCAGCGGTTGGATTTGAGCTTGCTGTGTTTTACCATTGTAATCTCTTGGTTACCAATTGAAAGATCACATAGGTACCTGTAGGTACATATAAAACAAGATTAGATATACATAAAGTTCTACTGAACTTAGTTGTTGTAGAGCAAAGGGAGTAGCACACCCTGACTACAACTACTAGATAGGTTTAGTAGGTAAACCCAAGTGTAGGTAGATTGCAACACATCCACCCACACTTAAGAGCAATGGCTGGGGCAGAGGGGTCCACTGTACCCATCTCTGTTGAGAGTGACCCCCAGAGGGCACCATCCATCTTTGCTACCCTTAATCAGAATGAGCTCAGGCATTTGGCAACTCTTAGAGGCCTTAAACAGCCCAAGAACCCTACCTCTGCTGAGCTCAGAGAGAACTCAAGAAAGCTTCCCAGTTAGCCCCCTTAGGGACAGGAACAGGAGGCCCCCCTTCTGAAGATGCTACAGAGGTACCCAGTTCCAATAGTCACCCCTTAGATGGCAATAATACCACAGAGGATGAGAGTGATAAAGGTGCTGATACAGAAAGTAGTGATGATGAAGGGAGAACTAGCCCAGTGCCAAGTGTTATACTTGGCCCAGCTAAACTAAGGCTATTGGGGACTGACAATGGGTTTACCCCATTGGATCTCCCCAGTGGACTTAACACAGGGCTTGGGAGGCAAAGGAATCGCTCAGGTGACTCCAATGCTTCTCATGGCTCTAGAGGCTCTCAAGGTCACTCCAGGAAAAGGATGACCACCCCTCAGAGGAGGGAACATGAGGCCAGAATGCAGGAAGCCCAGCTGAGGATCAGGAAACAGGAGCTAGAAGTAGCCCTGATGGAGGAAAAACTGAACAAGGCTAGGCAACCTAGAGAGAGTGGGTCTATACCCACTGGTGGCAGCATTGTCCCTAAGGACAAAGATAGGGTCTTTGATAATAGGAACCTGTCTAAGGTTGTGCCCCCCTACAAAAGTGGGGATGACATCCACAAATGGATAACTGCTCTTGAGAGAGCCTGCAAAGTACAGCAGGTTCCTGAAGACCAGTGGGCAGCAATCCTCTGGCTCTCCTTTGAAGGAAGAGGCAGAGACAGACTCCTCACTGTTAGAGAAGAGGATGTCAGAAACTACAGAGTCCTGAAGAGTGTTCTGGTAGATGGGTTAGGCTTAACCACTGAACAGTACAGGTTAATGTTCAGAGACACCCAAAAGACACAGACTCAGGACTGGTCTGAATATGTTGAATGTGCCACTAAGGCTTTGGAGGGTTGGTTGCTGGGAAGTAAGGTATCTGATTTTACAGGATTGTATAATTTGATGATGAGAGAACAGATTTTAAATAACTGTCAAAACCAGTAACTGCATCAACACTTGGTTGACTCTGATCTGACCTCTCCCCAAGAATTGGGAAAGAAGGCAGACAAATGGGTCAGAACCAGGGTTAAGCAAAAGAACCAGAACCAGGGCCAAGGGGGTGATCAGAAGAAAACAGACCAAAAGGGTGGAGATCAGAAACCTAAAGACCAGAAGTCTTCAACAGGGCCCCAAACTACTGCTAAGGAGGGTGGGTCCCAACAACAATCCAAGGGAAATAAGAAAGAAGGTCAAAAGAAACCCTGGTGCAATCATTGCAAGAATACAACTCACTGGACTAGTGATTGTAAAAAGGGTGGAGCCCCCAACACTGTTGCCCCTAAGGCACCTGCTCCCAGTACTACTGTTAGCAGTGTTGGTCCCCAGACAAAGGGTGTAGTGGGAATCACTATGGGAACTGAAGGAGATTCTGACTTAGACAGAACCCTGACACAGGCAGTCTTGATCTGTGATGGGGACATTGATTTGTCCCTGACTGTGAGCCCCAGTAACCTGGGCAAGTACAGACAGACTCCTTTAATAAATGAAAAAGTGGCTCAAGCCTACAGGGACACATGTGCCAGTGTCACTATGGTGACACCAGGCTTTGTGGACCCTGGACAGTACATACCAGGTGAGAACTACCTGGTGACCAATGCCAGCAATGCCACTACTTCACATAGTGTGGCAGTTGTTAACTTCTCATGGGGAGGGGTAACTGGCCTCAAAAGGGTTGTGGTTAGTGCAGACCTCCCAGTAGAATGTTTGTTGGGCAATGACCTAGAGAGTTCTCTATGGTCAGAAGTGGAGTACAGGACTCATGCAGAGATGTTAGGTATATCATCACATGTCCTTGCTGTGACCAGGTCACAGGCCAAAAAGTGCCTCACTGAACCTCAGGTCTTGGATCCTGGAACAATGGACCAAGCACCTACCAAGAAGAAGAACAGGAGGGTCAAGGCTGTGCCTTCCCACCTGCCTCAGAGTGATGATCAGCCTTCCCAGGAAGCTGATCTAGAGGACCCTGAAGGAACTGTCCCTGAAGAGCTTGAACCTGATCAGGTTGAGTTTCTGGGGACAGGGGGACCTTCAAGGGCTGACTTGAGGCAGGCTCAGTTATCCTGTCCCTCTCTTGAACCCCTCAGACAGCTGGCTGCTGCTGAGGCTGCTGGGAATGCTCAAGGTACCCATAAAGTGTATTGGGATGAAGGGCTCCTTTATTCAGAGGCTAGAGACCCCAAGCCTGGTGCTACCAGGAGATTGGTTATACCTCTGCAATTTAGGGGCTTCCTTCTTACCTTGGCCCATGATATTCCTTTAGCAGGACACTTAGGCCAGAACAAGACTTGGGACAGGCTTGTCCCTCACTTTCACTGGCCTCATATGAATGAAGATACAAAGGAGTTTTGTCGCTCCTGTGTGACCTGCCAAGCCAGTGGCAAATCAGGTGGCACAACAAAGGCCCCCCTAATACCACTACCTGTGGTGGGGGTCCCCTTTGAAAGAGTGGGAATAGACATAGTGGGTCCCATGGATCCTCCCACTGCATCTGGGCACAGATTTATACTGGTGGTAGTGGATCATGCCACCAGGTATCCAGAGGCAATTCCCCTTAGGACCACTACAGCACCTGTTGTGGCCAGGGCCCTGCTGGGAGTATTCTCCAGAGTGGGGTTTCCTAAGGAGGTAGTATCTGACAGAGGTACCAACTTTATGTCAGGATACTTGACAGCTATGTGGAAGGAATGTGGTGTCAACTACAAGTTCACCACCCCTTATCACCCACAATGCAATGGGCTTGTTGAGAGATTCAACAAGACCCTAAAGGGTATGATCAAAGGATTACCTGAAAAGCTCAGGCGAAGATGGGACATCCTTCTACCCTGCCTTCTGTTTGCTTACAGAGAGGTCCCGCAAAAATGAGTTGGCTACAGCCCCTTTGAATTGTTGTTTGGGCACCCTGTAAGAGGCCCACTGTGTTTAGTGAAGGAAGGATGGGAGTTACCTCTCAAAAAGCCTAAACAAGACATAGTGGACTATGTACTTGGTCTCCGCTCCAGGATGGCTGAGTATATGGAGAAGGCATCCAAAAACCTTGAGGCAAGCCAGGCCTTACAGAAAGCTTGGCATGACCAAAAGGCTGTCTTGGTTGAGTTTCAGCCAGGACAGAAGGTATGGGTGTTGGAGCCAGTGGCCCCAGCAGCACTCCAAGACAAATGGTCTGGACCCCATACAATCCTGGAAAAGAAGGGGGAGGTCACCTACTTGGTAGACCTAGGAACTCCCAGGAGTCCCCACAGGTTACTCCATGTTAACAGGCTTAAAGCATATGTTGACAGGGCAGACATGGGCTTGCTCATGGCTACAGATGAGGGACAGGAGGAAGAGAGTGACCCTCTCCCAGACCTGTTGTCTCAGAACCCTGAAGATGGCTCAGTTGAAGGGGTGACCCTTGGAGGCAACCTCACTGCCCATCAGCAGACTGAATGTAGACAGGTTCTACAATCATTTTCACATATGTTTTCCTTGATACCTAGTCAAACTGACTGGTGTACCCATGTGGTGGACACTGGTGACAGTCTGCCTGTAAAGAACAAGCTTTACAGACAACCTGACCACGTCAGGGACTGTATAAAGGCTGAGGTACATAAAATGCTGGAATTAGGTGTCATTGAACCCTCAGAGAGCCCCTGGGCTAGCCCAGTGGTTCTGGTCCCCAAACCTCACACCAAAGATGGCAAGAGAGAGATGAGGTTCTGTGTGGATTACAGAGGACTCAATGCTGTCACCAGGACAGATGCACACCCTATTCCATGGGCAGATGAGCTCATAGACAAACTAGCTTCTGCAAAGTTTTTGAGCACATTTGACTTAACAGCTGGCTATTGGCAAATCAGATTAGCTGAGGAGTCTAAGGCCAAAACAGCATTCTCAACCCCAGGTGGGCACTACCAGTTTGTGGTGATGCCCTTTGGTCTGAAGAATGCACCTGCCACCTTCCAAAGGCTGGTGAACCAAGTCCTTACTGGGTTGGATGACTTTTGCGCAGCATATCTTGATGACATTGCTGTCTTTAGCTCCACCTGGGAGGATCACCTGATCCACCTGAAGAAGGCTCTTGAGGCTCTGCAAAGGGCAGGCCTCACTATCAAGGCTACTAAGTGCCAGATAGGGCAGAGTAAGGTTGTATATTTGGGCCACCTTGTAGGTGGAGGCCAAGTTCAACCACTGGAGAGTAAGATACAATCCATCAAGGACTGGTCCCCTCCAACCACCCAGACTCAAGTTCGAGCTTTCTTGGGCTTGACTGGGTACTACAGGAAGTTTGTTAAGAACTATGGGTCCATTGTGACTCCTCTTAATGATCTGACATCCAAGAAGATGCCCAAAAAGGTTCAGTGGACAGTAAGCTGTCAAAAGGCATTTGATGACCTGAAGGAGGCCATGTGCTCTGCACCTATCCTGAAAAGTCCTGACTACTCCAAAGAGTTTATTGTCCAAACAGATGCTTCTGAGTTGGGTGTGAGAGCTGTGCTGTCACAACTTAATGTAGATGGTCAAGACCAACCCATTGCTTTTATTAGCAGAAGGTTGACCCCCAGAGAGAAGAATTGGTCAGCTATTGAGAGGGAGGCCTTTGCTGTGGTGTGGGCCCTGAAGAAGCTGAGGCCATACTTGTTTGGCACTCACTTCAAGATTCAGACCGACCATAAGCCCCTCTTGTGGCTAAATCAGATGAAGGGTGAAAACCCCAAACTGCTTAGGTGGTCCATTTCCCTACAGGGGATGGACTTTACAGTGGAGCACCGGCCAGGTACTGACCATGGGAATGCAGATGGTCTCTCCAGGTACTTCCACTTAGGACATGAAGACGAGACTGGTCAAGGCTAGTTTAATGTCCCAGCGTTTGGGGGGGGGGGTTGTGTAGGAGAGTAGGGTCTGCTATCCTATGGTCACCCCAAATTTTTGCTTTTTGCTTCACTGGTTTTTGACATATTGAGGCTGTGGGCCTGCCAATCAGACCCCCAGCCTGCTGTTCTCTCTACTAAATTAAAACTATGCACCCTAGGTGCATAACCAATTGGAAGTGGACCACCCTGTCAGCCCCTGTACCAGTGTACACTAGGTACCCAGGGCATTGGTGTACCCAAGGCCTGCCAAGGGCTGAAGCATGTATTATGCCACCCCAGGCTTGGCCTAACAATCTGACACAACTGGCTGATCACTCAGCTGGGGTAAGTTGGTGTAATCACCTCTTACTAAGGTGTAGTATACCTATACCTAACCTTAAATGGGACACCTGGTAACCTATAAGTCACTCCTATGGCAGGCCTTAACAATCCTGAAGGCAGAGTGCTTGGTTCCATGTGAGATGGTGCTCTGGCATGAGCTGAGCCTGTCTGCAGTGGTCGGAACAACTTCCTTCTACTGTTTCCAGATATCGTCATACCATATACTCTTAAGTGCATTATGAACCTCGCGGTTAAATGCTATCTTTGGTTTGGCTTTATCAAAACATGTCGAGTAAGGTGTCATACGAATTGGAATACTAACCCCTCGCCAATTCTGGCGACGGGGTTAGCATTCCACCCTTCTAGAGGGACACGACATGTACAGTACCTGAAACCCGGGTAAAATCAGACATAGCCTCAGCTCCACAAAATGGATGCTGCCACCACAGACACGAGTCTGCCCTCCTGCTGCTGGGAGTCCTTCCAGCTTGGGAGGTGTGGACAAAGGGTTTCCTGCCAGGGGAGGTGCATGCACCACCCCAGACAGGATTTTGTGTATTGGTCAGGTAGGGCTTGAAAGAAACCAGACATGCCTGTGGCTCACAAGGAGCCTCGGTGCATATGCCAGTTCAAACCGGTCCTGGGGCACACCAGTCCCGGGCCTGGGGCGAGCTGGACAAAGGATTGGGGGTGTAACCACCCCCCTTCCTGGTCCCACCCATAGGGAGGGACCTAGCAGGTAGTCCGGCCCCTAGAATCCGCTTAAAGGTAGGAGCTGTGTCCTAAGACTTCAGACATCCTGGAATCAACTTGAAACTAAGAAGAAGACGGGAACTTCGACATTCTGCTGCACAGAAGACTGAAGGAAATCTCCCCTGTGGTCAGGGAGTGACCACCTTGCTAACGCAAGCACCATCCAGCGAATCAACGTCTGCTTTGCCGCCGCCTCCCGCCGGAGCCCGAGCCCAGAGACTGACAAGACCTGGACCTCCAGACCTCTCACCGCCCGATCCACAGTCCCTGAAAAGAAGAGACCCGTGGAGGCAACGAGACACGTGGAGCCAGCCATCTTGAAACGACCACGACAAGCTGACAAGTGCAACAACCGAGGCTCCCTCCAAGTTGTGCTTTGGGATCTGAGAAGCCCAACCCTCGAGCAGCATCTGCACCAAAGGTGAGCCCTCCAGCATCTCCCCGATCTGCGTGGGGCCCTTCTGCATTTTGCCACTCGACGCGCCTACCCGGTTGCTGGCCCGCTGGCTAGTGGCCATCTTGGCAACGAACTTTACAAAATACACCGCTGGTCTGGTTGCTCCAGACTGGCCCTTGCTCCCCTCCAAAGGAGCAGTCCCTCTGACCTTGCTGGTCAGAACCATCAGCTTATTTCATCTCCTGCAACAATTGCTTTTGCCAAGGCTTGATTGCTTCGATCAAGTCGCCGACACCGCCGACAGCGAGAGCCTGCGTGGGACAGCTCGTAAACCGACTCCTGGACGTCGTCGACCTCCAGGGACCACGTGGCTGCAGAGACAAGCTACACCTTTCTTCCTGTTTGCACCCGACATTGCCTGGTACCCACCTGGTGCCACGCTGGTCACTGGCTAGTGACTGTGAACACTGTCCCCTCTGCTTACAGGTCTTCAACATCTCCGATCCACTCTTGGATCCACTGCATCTCTCCCGGACCGACCGCCTGCAGCATCTTTGTCTTCAAGCTCCACGGAACAGATAGAAGAAACCCGACGCACTTCGAGGCCTATGCACCCGCTTCCTGTGGGTGAGGTAAAGCTGGCACACCTGTGCCCAAGTGTAGTATTACATCTCTAGTGCCTGTGTTCCAAATCTTGAGTTCCTAGTCCATCCGGAAGATCCTCTTTGCAGTAACTTTGTACTTTTTACGCACCCATTGAAACCTATAGGAGCACGCGTGTGACTATTTGCTCTGCACACGCCACCCGTGGACCTCCTGGTCACTAACTGAAGTTAGCTCCTTGTAGGCCCAGCGATTCTAGAGGCCCTAGGCCTTTTTCCTTTTCTGTTCGTGGTACTTATACCACTATTTTAGTATATGGTTCGAGCGGCCACCAGGGCCTATCCATATAAAGTGCAACTTCTGTGTATTCTACTGTAATCTTGTTTGACGATTTGTGCTCCTGTGCTCATAAAGAGACTAGGGGTTACTTTGAGAAATAAATACATATATATTTTGAATATATATCTGTGTGGTGTCCTTTCATTGGTATAAAAGGGGGTTGCATTTGGTAAAACAGCTGGCTTAACACGCTTCACGAGTTTAGCCTCAAAGACTGCTTAGCCTACGCTACCACTAGGGCAGCTAGTCCGAAAAGGTTGACTTACAACCACACCATAAGGGTTGCTTGGCATGGTACAAGGTGATCACTTTAACTAGTGAGCATCATATACCAGGCCAACTTCTCACAGTCTACATTCTGCCGTCAATAAAACTTCAGCGGGGTCAGGGTGGCTTGATAAGCTTCGGATAACGGGACCCTTCCCCCCGGCGTGGAGCTAAGGGCTATATTGCCCAAAGAGGACCGTTTCTTGGCTATTAAGGAGTCCAGAGAGAGCCGCTGCTCCGTCAGTAGAATTTCATGAGCTAGCAGGGACTCCGCTCTTACAATAAAGGCATCAAGGGTACTCTTTACCCCTCCCTCCACCCTGGGCTGGGAGTTCTTGGTCTTAACCATGATCTGGATATAATAATCTGCCCAGCTCTTAGTATGATAGGAAATGGAGAGGGGATACAGTACCAATAAACCGAGTTTCCACACCAATACCGCTTATGAACACCTCAAACCCAGTATATATGACAATTTAAATGCAATGGACAGTGGAGGTCAGGAATAGGACTGCAGATAATAAAACCTGAGCTGTGGCGTTGGATGCAACAGTCTTGGAGTCCCGTATATATAACTGGATACCTTCCTCAGCAAATGTTTCCGAGGCAGGCAGTAAGGGACGTGGCCCAGCCCGGCCTCCCTCGGCCCCTGACGGCCACAGACGGCCCGCCCTTTGCCCGGGCTTAGCCCGCGCGCGGTCCCGCGACGCGGGGGCTGCTGCTCTGATTTATACGCCTCCTGGCGCGAAAACCGGCTTCAGCGGCTCTCCTGCCGCAGGAGCTGCTGGGAATTGTAGTTTCGCGTCTCCCCTCCGCGGCCGCGAGGGATGACAACGCGGCGGCGGGAGACAGGAACAAGCAGGGTAGATTGGCGTCACAGGGATCACAGCCCAGAGGGCGAAGCACTGATGAGTACACTGATGCAAGGAAACCCGCTCTGCCGGGGCTGCTGCTCTGATTTATACGCCTCCTGGCGCGAAAACCGGCTTCAGCGGCTCTCCTGCCGCAGGAGCTGCTGGGAATTGTAGTTTCGCGTCTCCCCTCCGCGGCCGCGAGGGATGACGACGCGGCGGCGGGAGACAGGAACAAGCAGGGTAGATTGGCGTCACAGGGATCACAGCCCAGAGGGCGAAGCACTGATGAGTACACTGATGCAAGGAAACCCGCTCTGCCGGGGCTGCTGCTCTGATTTATACGCCTCCTGGCGCGAAAACCGGCTTCAGCGGCTCTCCTGCCGCAAGAGCTGCTGGGAATTGTAGTTTCGCGTCTCCCATCCGCGGCCGCGAGGGATGACAACGCGGCGGCGGGAGACAGGAACAAGCAGGGTAGATTGGCGTCACAGGGATCACAGCCCAGAGGGCGAAGCACTGATGAGTACACTGATGCAAGGAAACCTTAGCCATTCAAAGATTCCCTTTAATACCTTGTTGACAGTATGAAGATGTCTGAACTAGGTGTATTAACCCAATAAACCAAGTAACAAGATAGGAACTTGTTACTTACAGGTTACACGAGGGTATCTGCATAACAGCAAAACCCATGCACTTTATTTTTATGATTAAGGCATGTGAGCTGGAGGTTATACACGGTAAAGTGCAGAATGCACATTAACATTAATTGCTATGACTCTAGTCATTTTTGCCTTGCGAAAAATACGTCTCTGTTTTAAGCTAGGTGGATCCTACCAGCACCAATTAGAAACATACACTGAATCCAGTCCTCATCTCATCCTATATTTGTCTCCTTAACTTTTACATGCAAAAAAAACCCACTGATTTTATCACACTAATGAGTGCAAGAAGCATTAAGGGAATATATATTAGTGATGCAGTCCCCATTATATATCACATCTTTTACTACATGTTGCATGGCATATGTGTGCCTATTTCTGCAGTATTTTACGCACCATATGAGTCTTGTATAGTGCATCCTGAGATGTCTGTATGTCTCTGGGTGAGTTCAAGGTGTGAATGACTGGGTATGATTGACTGTTTCATAAAAGGTGTTTGACTACATGCTCATCCAATCGTTCACCTTAGTCACACATGTGCCAGATGTAATTATGATTCTTTGGGAAAGTGTGTAAAGCAGGTACACACCTGTTTAAATACAGACAAACCCAAATGAAAAAGAATATGCAATGTGTTGTAGGGTTGGTGAATTTGAGGGGATGCAAAAAAAGGGAATTAACAACAATGGAGAAAAAAGGAGATGCAAAATGTAAATTAGAAAGCTGTTTCGAGAGAAACGGCATAAGTAACTACCACAGAAAGGAGAATTAAAGAAAATAGTGATGTGAAGGGAATGTGGTGAGATGTTACCTGTTTTTCTGACAATTAATAAAAAGCATTCGTAAAGCCAATAGATCTGACTTGCTTAACATTTATGTGATCTTTGCAGTGGCTAAAGTGAACAGGATCTGTTGTAACAACGTTCCCAATCTTTTTTAATTTTACAAAAACAGTTCCACTATTTTTTGTTAAATACAACTGTTACTGGATAGTGAATGCCGACCTTGAGGTTCCTTTGGGGGTCAAAAAACTAGGCTGCTTGGAGCTAGAATATGTCTTTAAAAGGTGGATTTATTTGAGGATTCAAGGTGACAAAGACGTATTTTAAGGGGTGATGTGGCTCGAGAGTGCTACCTTGTAATGGGCACTTATTTAAAAAAAAGTCTGCATTAGGTATATTTTGTTTGCATATTGCTAAAAATATACATCTTGAAAGCACTTGTTTTATCTTAATCAATTGCACATTTTGAGGCAGCCTTATATTGTGTGTAATACATTTTAAAATAACTACTTTCATATTCACAGGGATGTCGATCGCAAGCTATAGCGCTATACAGAAATATCCTAATGTCCCTTATTGAGCCAAACAGAATTGTGTGACTGGTTACGTGTAAACATCTGCAGTGAGCGCATTAACTAGTTTAGCTTTCAGAATGTAAAGGAGTTTATCTTCTCACTGACACCTGAACCTGTATTTACATTTCATTTGAGTTGTGCACGTTATATTTTATGTGGAAGGCCAGCAAATATTTTCAGAAAATTCGTTATTTTTTCTCACATCTCTGACCCTCACCCCCAGTGGATTCTGGATTACAGAATTGTCACCCTTTTTAAGCACCATGACCGCTGGTTCTTTGTTGCATGATGCACCTTCAGAAAATATACACAGCCGTCGTACTAGAGGTCAGGTGACAAACGCACGCCACGCTTACAGTCCACGGTACAATCCTCTTGGGATTTCAAGTTGCGCTTCTTCGGCCACGCACATTTCAGCCTCTCATTTAAAGCGCAGTGTCACATACCTGCCAACTCACACGGTGCAACCGTGTGACACACGATATGGGCTCCCATCACACGATCTCCCGGTGAGCACAGTGGCCGGAAAAAGGAGCTGAAAATGATTGTGAAGAGTTGTTTCCAGCTCGTTTTCCAAGACTTTGAACTGCCAACGTCCATTAAGGGGTGTGAAAACACCCCAGGACATCGGCACCAGCTTCAGCAAGCTTTTTTAGGTCAAGCCCACTTTCCCAGGAAATGTATCCGCCTTAGGCCTATGGCTTGCGGTTACGAGCAGGGGCGCCATCTGTTCGGGGTCATGTCACCATCTGTTTTTAATTAGCGCATTTGCCGCGCTCACACGCCCCTGCTTTTATCGCGCCATTCTTTAAGACCAACTCTCCCTTCACATGCCACATGCACACGCACAACCCTGCCAATGCTCTGTTTGCAATGAGAAACTTGTGAATTTGCTGTCATGCTAGGCCCATTGCTGTTGACTTGTAGAAGGAGGAAGACAGCAGAATCGTGTTTTGACAGTGGCGGCCAAGGCAGAGGTAGCGAGGCCTCTGCTTACACACACGCCTCCTGATTTTCTCTACTGTGCTCGCTTTCTGATTTGGTACTGGCATTAGATAATGCAATCTTAACTTTAAGGCAAGCACCCTATTAATCTTATGTTTGACCTCACAAGCGCATGTTCGAACCCCAGCGCGTCTGCTCAGCTTTTCATCCTACTAGAGGCCAACGGACTAATTAACATTCATTTGGTTGTCAATAAACATCGGTTACTCTGCACTGAGATGCCGCATACTCCAGCCCCGCCTTCACTTGCACACTGGGATAACTCACTTTCGCCTCCTTTCAATTTGGCTCCTGATTTTCTCTACTGTGCTTGCTTTTTGATTTGGTACTGACATTATATATTAGGAGCCAGCAGCAGCGGCGCGCAGGCTGCCATCTGTTTTGGGTCAGGTTTCATTTCCAGACCTTGCCGCTTTCATTAGAAGGCGCGTCCCCTCCACCCCACCTCCACAAGAGTGCGCTTTCATTTTCTATAAAACACAAAGAAACAGAAACGAAATCAATTACGGTGACATCTTACTTTTCAGCGGAATCGTCAGCATCGTCTAATGAGCGGGCCTTGGCGGACAAGCCCACCCTGGAAAGCAACAAGCAGCTGCTAGTCAAGTCAAGTCAAGTCAGAGATACTTATATCGCGCACATATCACTCAGAGAGTCTCATGGCGCTTGCAGAAACTCCGAAAAGAACAGAGGGCCACAGATTAATTGCCAAAAAGCCAGGTTTTTAGCTTTTTACGGAAGTCACCATGATTAGGCATGATACGGAGATGGTAAGGCATTTTGTTCCATGAAGAGGGGGCCAGATAGGAGAAGGCACGGCCTCCCTGCCTAGCTGTACGAATCCTTCGGGGGATAAGCAGGGCAGCATCACTGGATCGCAGGGCCCTGGAGGGTTCATAACAACGGAGCTTTGGCAGCCAATACTTGGGACCATTTCCATACATTTGCTTATGAGTTAAGCATAGTATTTTAAACAGGGTTCGTTTCCTTATTGGGAGCCAATGAAGGGAGTTTAAGCAGAGGCGGGCCGAGGTCCTATATGGGCAGTCCAGGACTAGCCTGGCGGCCGTATTTTGAAGGACTTGGAGTTTAGCCAAAAGATCTGAATTAATGGCATGCAGAAGCGAATTACCATAATCCACTCTGTTCATGATGAGGCCTTGTATTAGGGGTCTGCGGGCCTCTAAAGGAAGCCACTTAAACACTTTACGCAGGCTCTGCATAACACCATAGCATGTGCTAATCACATGTTTTACGTGGCCACTCATAGACAAATTATTGTCAATGTGAAAGCCCAAGTTTCGGACCACGTTCTTATATGCAGGGCAAGGTCCGAGCTTGGATGGCCACCACTCATGCGTCCAATGGTCAGCTGCATTACCGAACAGCATGATCTCTGTTTTGGTTCCATTTAATTGGAGATGGTTTGATGACATCCATTCATCCACCTGGACCAGACAGTCTTTAAAACGCTGCTTGGTTTCATCTGGGTCGGGGCCCAAGGTGATTAGAATCTGAGTATCATCTGCGTAAGATATGACATCAAAGCCATATTGTCTAATCACAGCGGCCAATGGAGTCATATAGAGGTTAAAAAGGGTGGGGCTTAATATAGAGCCCTGAGGAACACCCATCTTTACTGTTCGTTCACTAGCTGTGATGTTGCCCACCTGGACCACGGTTTTGCGATCTCTCAGATAGCAGCTAAACCAGTTTAGGGCCGGCCCCCTGACCCCCATCTCCCAAAGTCGGCGTTCAAGTATGTGATGGGAGATGGTATCGAAAGCCACCGACAAATCAAGCAGAATAAGGATAGCTGACTGCTGCTTATCCAAGGCTAATCTAATATTATCCGTGATCTCAATCAGTGCTGTCTCTGTGCTGTGTGCCGCACGGAAACCGGATTGAGAGGGATCTAAAAGCTCATGGCTCTCGAGATTACTTACGAGCTGCTTATTTACTAAAGACTCCAATATTTTTCCAAAATATGGTAGCAGGGAGATTGGCCGATAATTCAGGAATATATCTGGGTCCGCTGAAGTTTTTTTTAAAATAGGCCTGATTCTGGCTTTTTTCCAACACAGTGGAAAATCGGCTTTTGCTAGCGACTTATTGAAAATTTCAACTAGCCTGGTTAGGATTGTAGGGGCTAGCGAAGGGAATATTTTAGGAGGGAAAGGGTCATCAGGGGAGCCAGATTTAATTTTTGTGATGGCCTCAGTGACCGACTTGAGGTCACATTCCTTAAAATTCTGTAGATAGTCGTCTGGAATCAGAGGGGACTGTGAGAGTACTACCAGGTCTGTGTCTATGTGTGCAGAGGCCGAGGGAAAGGTACTATGGATATTCATGATTTTGGCCTCAAAAAAGTCAGAGAGGGAGTCCGTCCATGTTTGAGAGACGGGTCCTGCAGATGCATTTGTAGGAGTTGTAAATTCTTTGAGAATATGGTATAGCTCCTTAGAGGAATTCTCTGCCATATTTATTCTATTGACCAAATATGATTTCTTGGCTAGCTTGATATCGAGCATATAACCATTATGCATCTTTTTATAGTTATCGCGATTGGCGAGATTTCTAGTTTTCCTCCACAATTTTTCTGCAATACGGCACAAACGTTTAGTGGCCTTAAGTGAATCAGTGAACCAAGGAGAGTTTCTAGTCTTAGGCCTAATGTTCTGAAGCGGGGCAATTAAGTCTATAGTGGTTCCAATAGCATTGTTTAACTGCAATACATCGTAGTCAACACTTGAATCGTAGTTTAGATTCTGTGATATATATGCAAGTACAACCTATAAAATCAATGAGCGAGGGCTCTTGAACTAATTCGGACAGTTAACAGGTCACGTGATTTAAAATCCTTAAAATTCTACACAAAAAATGTATCAGGTGGTATTAGAAATGTTTTGATTTGATCAATGAGCGCCGCTTGCAGGGCAAAACCATTTGAACTGGTCATCAGTAAAATGCAGTTCTAATCACTATAATAAATAAGTCTCTGGAGGTGTGGCTCTTCACGTCATTGATCAACTTTACACATACTTCGCAATTTATAAATATGTCCAAGAAAGCTATATTGCAGACCTTTTGATGAAATGGTTTAAGCTTTTCTAAAGTTATCTATGAAGTACACCTTTGCACATGAATCCCATTAGTATTGGTATACAAGTACATGAATGGGATGCCACTAAAAGATGGCAACCACTTTTGTAGCTGACGCGACAATCCAAGCTGCTTCGGATCACAGAGAAAGTCGCTTCCGGAGGACAGGGACTAGCAGGCACAGTCCATAGGATTTAATATGTGAGGCAAAGGAGGAGGCATGAAACAGAAGAAGAATGAAGCCCCCCAATCAGATGTACAAGCTCTCTGACACTGCGAGTCTGCTTTGGTCCGTTTTTGCAGTCTATCAGAGGGATAGCGGTATGACGAGTCCACTCAAAGTAAGCAAGACTAGTGGTAAAGATGCTAGCCTGAGCATTCTTGGTTTAAGCTTGCAGGAATGGACTACTGCTTAAACATGCTGATAGGTAAGCAAACCCCCCAAAAAAACAGGTGTGAGAATATTTAGTCAAATTGATGCTCTTTTAAGAGCTATTTGCTGGATAACATACTAAAACTGCTACATGCAGTCACAGGATCACAACTGATTAAATGAGGGTCGGACGCCTCAGCTGATATAAAGAATATCGAAATATGAAGCAATGCATATATAAATGAAATAGATTACAAAGATGGACGATATTTTTGAAACAGGAGAATGTCTCACTCATCTTTATTCAAGATACTCACGCTTATAGGGTGATTAGTGGGGTACCTGGTCAAACAGTACCTCAGTGGGGGGCGGAAAGTTGTTTGGTCACAGTGCACATTTTGACCAGTAAAGTACAGCTGTTGGCACAATTGGACACCCTCATACAGCTGAAGAAAAAAAAGCAGTTGCATACCTGCAGTTATGGTTTTTTAGTTTGAAACTCTTCTAGATTCACATGCTTTGCACAATTCTGCCATCTGGTGGTTGGACCACAACTGTTTTTCTAATCTTTGTTATTTTAAGGCGTTGACGAGTAAGGCTGACCCCTATTTTGTGTGCTTTTGATACATGCACAACGGCCACCACTGCCTCATGTAACGTAACTTTTGTTGACGATGTATTCTGAAATTGTGCAGTCTGGATCCTCGGCCAGTAACCCAGCATAAAACCATACTATCTGTCATGTACAACATGCGCACATTGTCTTTGTGTGGTGTCTCCAAGCATAACCCACCCAGCCATCCAGACTGCTTGTGATTCAGAGGTGATTGAATATGTTTCCTAGTCGACGTTCTATCCACTATGTGCAACTCAAACAGTTGTTACATACATTCTAGATTATCTCTGGAGCTTTACAAAACCGCGGCATCCCCCGCCTGTAATGCACTCCCCCGCCAAGCGCGCGCCACTCCGCCGCGTCACAAATTTACTTTCACTTTTGCGGCGGGCGCTCGTTTATTTCAGCAACACAGTTTATTTCAGCAACACAGTATTTTGTGTGCTTTTGATACATGCACAACGGCCACCACTGCCTCATGTAACGTAACTTTTGTTGACGATGTATTCTGAAACTGTGCAGTCTGGATCCTCGGCCAGTAACCCAGCATAAAACCATACTATCTGTCATGTACAACATGCGCACATTGTCTTTGTGTGGTGTCTCCAAGCATAACCCACCCAGCCATCCAGACTGCTTGTGATTCAGAGGTGATTGAATATGTTTCCTAGTCGACGTTCTATCCACTATGTGCAACTCAAACAGTTGTTACATACATTTTAGATTATCTCTGGAGCTTTACAAAACCTCGGCATCCCCACTGGCGCCCTCGCGCGCGCCACTCCGCCGCGTCACAAATTTACTTTCACTTTTGCGGCGGGCGCTCGTTTACCCACCCAGCCATCCAGACTGCTTGTGATTCAGAGGTGATTGAATATGTTTCCTAGTCGACGTTCTATCCACTATGTGCAACTCAAACAGTTGTTACATACATTCTAGATTATCTCTGGAGCTTTACAAAACCTCGGCATCCCCACTGGCGCCCTCGCGCGCGCCACTCCGCCGCGTCACAAATTTACTTTCACTTTTGCGGCGGGCGCTCGTTTATTTCAGCAACACAGTTTATTTCAGCAACACAGTATTTTGTGTGCTTTTGATACATGCACAACGGCCACCACTGCCTCATGTAACGTAACTTTTGTTGACGATGTATTCTGAAATTGTGCAGTCTGGATCCTCGGCCAGTAACCCAGCATAAAACCATACTATCTGTCATGTACAACATGCGCACATTGTCTTTGTGTGGTGTCTCCAAGCATAACCCACCCAGCCATCCAGACTGCTTGTGATTCAGAGGTGATTGAATATGTTTCCTAGTCGACGTTCTATCCACTATGTGCAACTCAAACAGTTGTTACATACATTCTAGATTATCTCTGGAGCTTTACAAAACCGCGGCATCCCCCGCCTGTAATGCACTCCCCCGCCCCCGCCAAGCGCGCGCCACTCCGCCGCGTCACAAATTTACTTTCACTTTTGCGGCGGGCGCTCGTTTATTTCAGCAACACGGTTTATTTCAGCAACACAGTATTTTGTGTGCTTTTGATACATGCACAACGGCCACCACTGCCTCATGTAACGTAACTTTTGTTGACGATGTATTCTGAAATTGTGCAGTCTGGATCCTCGGCCAGTAACCCAGCATAAAACCATACTATCTGTCATGTACAACATGCGCACATTGTCTTTGTGTGGTGTCTCCAAGCATAACCCACCCAGCCATCCAGACTGCTTGTGATTCAGAGGTGATTGAATATGTTTCCTAGTCGACGTTCTATCCACTATGTGCAACTCAAACAGTTGTTACATACATTCTAGATTATCTCTGGAGCTTTACAAAAGACGATAAAGTTGGAATTTTTAATCCTAATAGAAGTTTCGGCTACTTTAAACAAGGTTCACTATGTCGTCCTGGTTGAGATAGCGTGCGTGGTGCCCTTCAAACTTTTTTTTTAGTGTTTTGAGTATCTGCCATTTATTGAAATTTTTTTACCTCTACGAGTACCCTATATGCTCTTTTAACCTGCACACGTCACTTTTTAGGTCTTGCCTGAGACAGCGCTTTTGTTAAAGGGGGA
Source organism: Triturus cristatus (assembly GCF_964204655.1). Taxonomy (NCBI): domain Eukaryota; kingdom Metazoa; phylum Chordata; class Amphibia; order Caudata; family Salamandridae; genus Triturus; species Triturus cristatus. Next base: position 35,390,179 of record NC_140580.1, read on the forward strand.
TCTGGAAGTGCAAACAAGTGCTTTTCAGGCCTCCAAATATTTGTGCATGTGCGCCGGGCGCGCGCACCATTTGGCAGCCTGAAAAGCACTGCCTGATCACTTTCACGGGCGCTTTGATGTCCTCAGTGAGCCGCACGGCCACTGAGGACATCAAAGCGGCCGCGAAAGTGCACACCATTTGCCACCCCCTTCCTGCTTGTTGCCTTTGCTTCCTGTCATGCTACACTCCCTTACTCTCCCACCCAGACCTCTTACACAAACTAACGGGGTGTCTTACACTTTTTTTTGTCATTTCTCATCGTGATGCCCTTTTCCCCCCACTTTTCATCTGGCATAACTCAACCCCCCAATCCTCTCTCTGATATAGCTTTCAATAGTAGCGATATTTTTTTTTCCTTCAACCGCATTTCAAAGGTAGTTCCAAGGGGCCCATTTGAGGCCGAAAAGCGATCTATAAATGACTCACTTTTCTCTGGGGTTTGTTCAAATTCTGTAGGATTTCTTTCACCTCCTTCGTCCACGTCCCGTCTCTATGTCCCATACCTCCTTCATTCATTTACACCTCACACCCTCTACTCCCTGACTCGTCTTCACTCCCTCACATTTTCTGTCTCCCTCTTTCTCCCTTCATTTCTACACTTTCTTCTCTATTTATCAGCAAGTCTTTTTGTGTGTGGCTTTTTTGCAGTTTTATTTACTGCTAACTCGACCCGAAGGTATTGGAGTGCTTTACAACTCCCCCACTTCTTTCCTCTTTAATGATCTTTCGCCTGCCACTGCCTCCTCTATGATGTGCCTCCCAACTTCTCTGCTACCACCCTTGCGCCTTCTCCTGACTAGACACCCTTACTGTCATTTCCTATGTTGCTCTCCCCATCCTTTCATCTCCTGTACCCAGCACTTCTACTTCCTTTCCCCCTTCCCTTCTCGTGACCTCCACCAGGTCAGTTCCCTCTCCCCGCACTCCTCTTTCTTTTTAACTTTTTCCTACCTCACTTACCATCCCGCCTTCTTCTCCTACACTACTCTCCCCCTGCATTAGTCCATCCCCTCGCTACCCATCAACGCTCCCTCCTTCCCCTGCTGTCCCCTTTTCGGAGAGTTCCAATGTTTTCATCTCTCCTTTTATCACCTCTACCCTCAGCCCCCCTCTTCATCTCCTTCCCCCCATAAGCATCACTGACCTGCACTCTCCCTCGTCAGCATACTTCCCTCCTTTACTCTGATTTTATTTATGCTTTTTGCATTGTCTTTATTGCGATTAAAGTCTAAACTCTTTAAATCTGGGGTGATGAAAGACGGCTTGTCGGCCTACTTCAAAGCGGCGAACTCCCTGCACGCATGAGCGGCTTCACAAAGGAAACAGACAGCCTCCCCGGTAGATAATGGGGGGGGGGGCTCTTGTATTGTTGATGAGGACTTTGTTGGGGGAGGGAGCAGATCACCGACAGTTCGTTTTACCAACGCAGGTCCTTAATACACATTTTTTTGCTCAGCCTTATTTCAATATAGCCTTTCGCCTGCTATGGCACTCTTCTGAAGGGCACAGTACTACCCCAGCAGTCCATAGGGAATACATTCGACACTTGTATGTTACTGGAATCGCTTTTAGGCGCTTCTCCTCGGGACAAGCTCTTTTTTTTTCTTTTTACGTACATTGCATACTTACTAATTTTACATTCTAAATCCTCCGATGTTGGCAAGTTGTATAATTGGGGCAGAGGGAGTCAAAAACACACGCTTCTCGGCGCTATTCGGGGGTATGTAGCGCTATATCATTTAAATCTCGCAGCGCTTCGAACAAGCATTTGTAATGCAATAGGTCTCGCAGTTATACGAGTTTGAGCTATTGGCATTATAAATGACAGTGCCTTTTATTTATGTTTTTAAAAAACCAAACTTAAATAAAAAGCATTGTCATTTACAATGCCAATAGCTCAAACTCCTATAAATGCGAGACCTATAGCATTGCAAATGCTTGTTATAGAGGCATTGTTACACCTATCCTCACTGAAATCGGACAACAGATAAAATAATAATATCGGCATGTGGATGTTGGGTGTATCTAAGATTTATTGCAACATTTAGTTTTGATTGAAGTTAACAACGAGGTATCTTTTTCCAGCGCCATTTTAGCTCGCATATTGTCTGTCTCTGCGTAAAAAAGCCTGCTAGATCTGGGAACGATTCAACAAAAGCCCAGGCTCTTTGTTATCTCAGAAGTGTGATAATTACTCCGTTAATTAGGAGAGAGGAAAGACCTCTTTGTGTCCCCAGGCAAATGGCTGCGCCAGGAGCCTGCGCCACGGGAGGGAATCCGGCATTCCAATGGCAGGCTGCTTTGATCTGACTGACAGGAAGTGAGATGAAGGGAGAGACTTTCCCCTTGGAAAATCTTTCCGTAGCCACATTTCTTGTTGGGGAAACACGACACAAGGCTTCAGAATACAGCAAGCAATTCTAGGAATTCTAGGATGTCATACATGGATGGTGAAAATGGCAAAGGAGAGTCATATCTGATTAGTTTGGAAACTTGGAACACACAGCATATATGGGCCGACTTCCGCTATTTAATACAAGTGTGCCACACGTCTTTGGTAGTAACTCATTTCTGCAAACCTGAAGATGACGTAATACTTGCGTAAGTTCAGGCTGAACTGAAGATGTTTGCTAGAACTGGGAGAGACTGTTTTGTGATTATGTTACAATAGGTCTCGCCTTTGGGACTTTTGGCTTTGCCAATGCTTTATGGCTGTGCTACATATCATTGGTCAAAATCATTTTTGCAGATACTGTGCAACATGGCCGAAAAGAAAAAGAAACAAGCATTTGCAATGCAATAGGTCTTGCATTTACGCGAGTTTGAGGTATTGGCATTGTAAATGACAATGCCTTTTATTTATATTTTGGTTTTTAAAACATGAATAAAAGGCATTGTCATTTACAATGCCAATAGCCGCGTAAATGCGAGACCTATTGCATTGCAAATGCTTGTTTTCTTTTTGCAGATTTATGTAGCGCGAACTCGACCCAAAGGGATTGGGGCGCTTTACATGAGTACCAGTTATTTTACACAAGGACACATTATTTTTTTTTTTTTTTGGGTAGGCACAGGGAGATTAACTGATTTGCCCAGAATCACCGGACGTGGACGCCACCCCGAAGCTCAAACCTTGGTTTTCAGACCACATCCTCTCCATCTTCTCGGCACGAAGCCCCGTCCCTCCTCACACTGTGAGATTGCTCTCAAGTTTACAGGTATGGTGTCACTGTCACACCGCATTTGTGAAATAAAGCCCGCAAAGGAGCGTGCCGCTTTGCATTACAAGAAAAGAGTGGGCAACCGTAGTGGTGCTCGCTTCCCAGCGTCACTGTCCGGCTTACACGATGACACTTGTTCAAATGTTTGTGTTTGCCCTAGGTAATGCATTATTAGCGCCACTACACAGCCGAATTGGCTTTCTTCCTATAAAGAGTTATGTCCTGACACCTTTTATTCCCGAGATGGGTTGTCAGATATGGCGAGGACCATCTTCTATTGCCAAGATTACTAATGCAGCTACGGCTGGTAGCCCGTCCATCCCCTATGCGGTGCGCACACGTGTAATACGTGCTGCGCACTGCATCCCCTATGGTTAGAGCAGATAATGTGTATTGAGCATGCGCGAGGGGACTTCCGGATTACAGACGCCAGGACGATCAGAAGAGCCCATGCGCCGATTTCTATGTGTAAAACTGGCTGCCATGTTTTGTCAGTAATCACTATTTCGCATCTTTTGCTTTTTTTAACTTTATGCTACGAGTAGTTCGACTATACTAGCAAATTAGTTTATTCAAAATCAAATTGTTATGTTTACCTTGGATCGTTAAAATCTGCCGGGCTGCTTTTTACAATTAAACAAAGCCTGACCTTTTTTACAACTTACTTTAATGAACGTGTTCTGGTTTTCTTTCCCCGGTGTGGCTTTCGATTCAGTCATTTAGAAACATGACCCCCAATTTTATACTCTACACAAACCAGTGTGCATGTACGTCCTATTTCTTTTACCATGCTTGTTTTATTGCATCAGTTTGTTGATATCTGTTCTGCTCGCAGAAAGGCTGAGATAAAGACATTTGTAGTCGATTAGTCCCGTTATTAAATATTCTCCACCATCTTGGGTGATGCCAGTGGGACTAAAATGTGTTTGGCAACAATAGTACAATAACATGCTTAGATCTAGTAACCAGTAGTAATACAGCGACTTAAAGAATGTATATTTTCCTAGCATTCAATGACGGAAAGTCTAAATTGTATGAAAGTCACAGGTATTATGATGTTGTTTCTTACTTTTAATCAAATAGCAGTAGTCAAGAAACAGCAAAAATCTACACTTCGCATAAGGCACAGAAACAAGCTGGCCAATGGGAAAGTAGTATAGAACACAAAGCAAAGGCAGGGCATGCGAACAATACTCTTGTCTTATACCAAAGCTGCCCTCTTTTCTTGTGTTAAAGTCTTAGTTAAGTGCTGTGAAATAAAAGGCGAATAAGGAAAACTAGAGAAATAGCCAACAATCAGGCAAACAGTTCCTGAGAAAAATCTGACAAATGTCCTTTGCTTGAAGATGATGACAGGCAGGCAGAGGAAGTAACATCTATGGTAAAAGAAAATATTGACCTTTGAAGAATGAATGAAACCATGAATGGAAATCATGATTTTGACAGCTCTCATGAATTAGGAGAACCTTGGTCACATGTGGAAGGGTGACCAGATAAACGTTAGCTATAAAGAGGCTGAATAATACTCGCCTTCATGTCTTTAATAACATTTAGACACTAGGAAAATCTACATTTTGGTGCCGATTCCGATCCGGTAAAAAGGCCCTACGAATCGTCGTACGGAGCATTTTCTCCGTACGACACGTACCCGGTAAACTTGCATTACAACCCAGGAAGTACGATTCGTACAGAAAGGCGATTTCCGTACGATTCGTAGAAAAGACGGTACGGGGGAAATTACCTTACGAATCATCTCCGGAACAGCCTGTACGCGCCGTCCGTACGAATGTAAGCAGCGTTTTCACGGACCAGCAAGTACGATCCGTCCCTACGGCACTCCGTAGGGCTCTTTTTTTACGCGAGCCAAAAACTGCCGTAAAAGTTGATTCCCCAGGGGTACGAGTCGTACAGGCCCCCCCACCCCAGCCCCGAATGTACGCGCCGGACCCCCAGCCCCATATGTACGCGCCGTACCCCCAGCCCCGTATGTACGCGCCGTACCCCCAGTTTCGTAGACTTTTCCCGAAGCGATTCATATGTATTTTTCCCGTACGAATCGTACTTCACCGTTTGTACGGTACTTGTACGATTCGTACGTAAAAAAATACGGATACGAGTCGTACGGGAAAAAAAAATACAGGATCGGAATCGGCACCTTTATGTCAAGAGCTGAGGTTCATTTTATGATTGTTTTAAAGCATGTTCACAACCCATGAAGCAGCAGAAGACATCGGTTTGCAATAAAAGGTATGAAAATATGAACTTTCCACAAATCTGCTGATATCAGAATGTCCTGCAATCTAGACTGAGCCCAAAGGATTTGGAAGCTACTGCTATGCTTGAATAATGGGCACCAAAAATGAAGAATCAAATCCTGCCAATGACAAAACCCGTTTTACCTACATAGCCAAAGAAAAGAAACTAGTTTGCAGGTTTTTAAAAAAAACATGAATAATTGAGAACAGGATATTCTCAGATTATTTGTTTTATGCTCATAAACCTTTAGATATTTTCCTACACACAATTTAGGTTGACATAGCAAGTAAGGATAAAGGGCCAGATGTACAAAATTCTTATTGTGCATTTCCCAAATAGAGATTTCGTCTATTCGGCTACAGTTGATATAAAGTCCAGCACACGAAAGGCCCTAACCAATCAATGATTTCAATTAACCAATCCTGACAAACATTCTCAACAAGAGATAAAGCATGACAGTCATAAAGGGAGAAAGTCCTATGAAACAGAAAGGTGGATGGCAGCGATAGAGCCACCCTAAGTATTGAGGCAAGAAAGTAACATCCCAACCTTAGTCATGATGTACTCTTTACTGAAAAAGGGAATACCGACTTCATCCTCTAAAGAAAAGGAAGAAGAAAAAAGGTGTTCAATCAGAGGAAATTCACAATTAAGGTAGAAAAGGTTTAACTGACCTTTGAGGGACAAAATCCATATCACACCCTATAAGGAGGGGGAAAAAACTACCCGGAAAGGATTGTAAGAAAGATCTCCGCTTCCTTCCTCAGAAGACAGGAACTATAACATTAAAGGAACACATTCCAGAAAGAAATCTTAGATGAAAATTAGCCACTAAACCATCAAAATTGAGGAATAAGATGGCGACATCTAAGAAAAACCAGATAGTAAGACAATGCCCCGGTTGCAAACAGAATTGGTAGATGACCAATGTCTATGGAAAGCAAGGAATATAAAGCATTCCAGATACGAGAATAAATACATCCCCTAAGAGATGAGGAAGAGAAAAGGTGACAAGGTCAGTGGCACCAGACCGGGGGCATCTCGGGGCAGGAGGTGAGATTCAAAATATTGCATTAGACAGACCACCACCACTCATAGCCTAACAAGGAACTAGAAAGAGCCTTGTCAGAAAATTTCGCTGACAAAACACAGCAAAACATAAACTGCCATTAAAAGTCTAGGTCCAAGCTAAATCTTGTCCAGCCACGGATTCTGCCATCCTCTCCAATACTTACTATATGGAAAGAAGATAGTAATAAGGATATGAACACCCCATGGCTAGAAAGATAACCTACATGAAGGCTGCAGGAAAAAGAGAAATGAACATTTCACTGGTTCGTAACGTGGCCACTAACACTCCATGTTCAAACATAGATAATTGAAGTCCCTACAAGGGAACTACATTTTACAGAGGAAAACCCCAAAGTGCCAACAAGGCATACCAGGGTTGATCTCTGTAGAACAGGGATCGTTGCCACAGTGCATCCGCACAACTGAGACAAAGTACTCCTAATAGAAAAAGTACTTGGGTAGAAACTCAGTCCTAGCAACGACAAAAAACATTAGAAAAGGTGTATACAAAGTTACAAAATAACATATGTCCCAGATTACTGGAAACTTAACCTGTCACTGACAGAATAAACTGAACAAAAGTACCTACAGCAAGCAGGAATACCTCACCGGGTGCGCAACAAGGCACGACGACAGTGCTACTGAAGAGGCCATTACCTGAATTATAGAATCAGTAGTGTCCATATCACAACAAATAATCAGTTTAATCGCCTGTTGGCTGTCCCGTATCAATGGGACAGCAGCATTCTGTGTCTCTTCTGGAAGGGAGGGCAGCAGGAGCTCTAACGAGTCCCATATGCAAGGGAGAAGTGTCCAAGGACACAAGAGGTATTGAGAGAATGCAGTGGTGATCTAGTGGGGCGAAGATATTCCTGCCACAGCTATCCAATTTCCTGGTTTCAATTTCTGGGGGAACAGAAGGGAATATATTAATATTTTGGGCGGCCAAAGCAGCCTGCACCACAAAACTATGATGAGTTGGGTGCCTAAGGAAACACGTTAGATCTCCAGGGGCTGGCCGATGTCTGTGAGAAACGGTACAATCCACAGAGGCCCCCGTTTCAGGTTTAGCCTGGGACCCCAACAGAATATCATAAAGAGCCCCACTAAAAAGAATCACCTTCTCTACCAACTGGTTCTGATATAATACTCCAAGTAATGGATCTGTTGTCAATTCCACAGAGTGGTAGAAACCCATCAGAGTATTTCCACTAAGGAAGAGCCCACTTCTGTACCCAAACTAGGAGGTGACAGATGGCCTAAATCTGGGGAATCCAGGGAAGACTCCAAACCACTAGCTTCCCTTAAGTCAATCAACCAACTAGACTCTACAGGAGGTTGAATTGTATCAGAAATGGGCTGGAAAAACTCTCCATTACCCCCAACATCATGTTCCTCTTCAGAAAAGCAGAAGGAAGGCCGGAGTGCTGCACCGACGCCTCTTCGACACCGTCCGGCACCGAAGAGGCAACACCTCTGCTTTGGAGTGGAAAGAAGATGAAGCGTCGACCAGCGCCGAAGGTGCTGTCATCAAAGTCGTCAGGTCGGACCTTGACGCCACTGCTGGAGGACCATGCCTCGACGCCAAAGGTGGTAACCCCGAAGGGCTGTTCACTGGCAGTGGAATGGATTTTGAATCCGGTAACCGGACTGACGTTGAGGGCAAACCCACCGGCGTGGACACAGTCACAGTGTTGTGCATCTCCTTGGGGCCCAAGGGCTCTCCAAGGGCGGGGGAAGACCAAAAGAAACTATGGAGAGAGTTGTAATATTCTCTCAGTTGGGTCTGTGTTGCCACAGCTCCAAGGTAGGTTGGGAGTCGTGGGGTAGACTCATGCAAAGAATTATCAGCCGACAACTGGTAGCAGGCCTTATGTGACAAAATTGGTCGATGCCGTGACTTCGACCAGCTGTGTAGAGACTCACTGTTAGACGTCGAAGGCGAGTGAAGTCCACAGCAATGGCTCCTGGATCGGACCCGCGGTCGGCCCTTGGAGCGCGAAGAGGACCGATGCCGATGAGACGTCTTTGAAGACTGCGACAACCTCTCCTAAGCACCACATACAAATAGAATGGGGGTTCGTGGCTGACATTTTTCGTCCACAGGACTCACAGGCTTTAAACCCAGTGGACATAGAAAAGGCACACTGTTCCTTTCTATGAAATCGTTGAGGTAGGCCAGAGAAACCGCTGATCGGATCCGCATTGGAAGCGTGGAAAAGAAGCAACTGACATAAGCGCATCAGGGGTGGGCTTATATTGACTCCATCAATGTCACATCCAGAGGACAACGTCGCTGCGGAGTTGCTCGACACCCACTAATGGCGCGCAATGGTACTAGCCTCGAGCAGCGGACGGTAGAACAATAGGTTTCCTGTCACAGGGAAGTGTGATCACCTCCCAGACAGGACATAGTGTATTGGGCTAGGGGCGCTGCCAGTGCCATCAGACTGCTTTGAAGAGCACATTTGGCATGCTCCTTGCATACTCCAATTTGGCCCTTGGCTCCCACTCTGGTGCGAAACTGGACAAAGGACATGGGAGTATCCTCCTCTCTGTCCATCCCCTCCACAGGTAGGGACCCCTGAGTCATCCAACCCTTTCCCTAGGGTACTTAAGGGCTTACCTGGGGGTAGTTCCTTAGATCGTCATGGGACAAGACTCAAGCCTAAAACCACATCACTCATCGACCGTCTGGACACTTGGACTTCACTGGACTTCGTCTGGAACCAAGACTGCATAAAGGAAGGCTCCTGCTGCTTCCGGTCTCGCTATTCTGCAAGTCTTCTCTGTTGTCTGTGCCTGTGCTTTTTCCAGGATCTTCAACAGATCTGTAGCCATCAAGGACACCCAAATAAATCTCCCTTGGAGTGAAGGAATAACTCCCCTGATTCTGTAGGCACCGCCATAAAGCTGACAGGTTTGCTGCTCCTGACGTCCCACGGATTTCGTAAGGCTCAGCAACTCAGGTGGTGATTCTGCAGCTCCCTTGAGGCTTGACCTGTCCTCTGCAATTCTGAGGCCAGCATCCCTCGTCGGAACCGCTGGTACCAAACCCCTGTGCACCCCCTTGACTTGCAGTTGCCAAGGCTTGTTGGCTCTGCACTCCAGAGATCTTCAGGCTACAAGGAGCTTCAGCCTCCAGCATCCCTTCCTGCCAAGTACAGCAGCCTCACCACATCCTCTGCACCATAGGCCTTCCTTATTGGTGAGCTGCTCAAGGTCCTCTTGCGACTCCTGTGCCTTTGGCCTGTGGGTCCTCTTGAGGGTCTTCTTCTGCTCCAGTGGGCTCCCCTACTTGCTCAGGGCCTGTTCTGACTCTCCTGCTTGTGGTGAGTCTCTTGGACTTTGCTGTTCCAAACGTTGCTCCGTCTTCGTTCTCCATACTGGTTGCTTGTTGGTGCTTCCGCTGGACAGCAACCCCCTGGTTCTCGACTACCGATGTGGGACAGCTCATGCACAGCTCCTGGTCTTGCTCTGCATCGCCTGGTCCTCACAGCTGCAGCGACAAGGTCACCGTTAAAACTTATTGAGCATTGCTCTTCTGTGCTTCCTGGTCACCTCCGAGTGGCATAGACTCTGTCCCCTCTGCTTACAGGTTCTCCTTTTCAAGAATCCACCCTTGGATTCCACCGGACTATTGCACAGTCTTCTTCAGCGGCATCTTCTTCGGAGCCCTACATTGTAGTCTATAGCGATTTCCAACGTCACTTGGCGCCTATGCACCCAGCTTCTCTGGTGTAGGTATCCTGGTTCCCCCATATCCATGGGTAGGGTGACTCTCCAACCTTCTGTCTTCCACAGGGTTTCTTCGGGGTCCACTCGGAAGGCTCCTTCTTCTTTTAAACTGCAACCACAACTTTCCCGTTGACTTATTTTGGGCACGCGGATCTGTTTCTACTCTGCACATACCCTCTGTGGGGTTCCTAGGTACTTACTTTGGTTGCTTCCTTGTGTCCCCAGCTCATCTGAGTCTCCTGGTTCAAGTCCTGACTTTGGTCGCAGTTTGCAATCCACTTTTTTAGTATATGGTTTGGCCTTCCCTTGGAGACCACTATATTTTGTGCTAACTTACCTATTTACAATTGAAGTATTGTTGTGTAGATATCTCTGAGTAGGAGATATACCAATGTGTTAGCAAATGTGTAATAAATAGGCATATTTTTATATATACACTGTGTGGTTCTTTTTCGTTTAACCTACACTACATCATTAAACTGGTAAAACAAGCTGCTTAACACTCCTTCAAGATAAGCCTGAATGTTGCTCTCCACAGCTACCACTTTTAGAGCTTTCTATGGTTATCAAAGGCCACTAAAATCACCATATGGGTTGCCTGGATTAGTGCAAGGTGCATCACTAAAATAAGTGTGCATCATATACTAAGCTAGCCTCCTACAGATGGCGATAGTGGCCTTTTACAGTAAGTAGTTCTGAGGCAGGAGAGATGGGCTAGCAGATGTTGGAAGGTGAGGCGATGGATTATTTGGGTGCTATAAGGCTATGGAGGATGATCACTGTGTTTTTATCGTAGCAGGTTTGAGAAGTTACCTAATTTGTGTTTATATGGAAGTGAGGTTGCATTATTGTTAATGGCTATGTCCTGGTTGTTCTTTGGGTGAAAGGTAGGGCAGGTCTGTTGAGGTCTGAGATGAGTGAGGTTGGTCAGGAGATAATTATTTGCTTAAAGAAGGGGAAGAGAGATCAGAAGAGTTTGGGGAAGCCTGTGCATTTGGATAGTTTTCCAGAAGATGTGGTTTGTCTGGTGACAGGTTGGTTTGGGTATGGGTACTTGGGCTTTTGAGCTTGCAAACTGGTAAGCTTTGTTGAATTTTCAGTTGTTGAATGCACTGCAGATGGCTTTGGTAATCGTTGGGTGTCCCTGCAAAGGAATTAAGCTCTCATTTTTGTTGTATTAGGGCTGTAACAGAGGCTGTTAGGGGTTGTTCTGTGGACATGATAAGGAATTTGGGGATCTGGAGGTCTAACTGTTACAGAAGGAATGGGCTTGGTTGGTTGCTGGATGCTTATCTTTTAATGTGTTATTTCTCAGTGGTGTAGCATGTGACCTCTGTCGTATCTAAAACTATAGACATTCTTGTTGGAAATGACCATTGTTTGCATGGCATTTCCCCAGATTTGTACCTTGACTGTTTTTGTTGGCCAAGAAACTCTGTGCACTCTACTCCTAACCAGAGATAAAATGCTTGTGCTGCCCCTTCAAACATGATGAAATTGGTACACATCTGACTGTGATATTATTAGGTTACCTATAAGTTCCTAGTATGTGGTAGCTGATGCACCCAGGGCCTGTAACTTAAATGTCGCAAGTGGGCTGCAGCACCCATTATGCCATCCACTGCAGTGTCACTGTAAGGCATGTCTCTAGGGTTACCACTGTAGCCTGGCTGTGCAGTTTTAAAACTGTAAAGTCAACCTGTCAAAATAAAAAAAATTGCCAGACCTAAACCTTCCTTTTAAATGTCAATAAGTCACCCCTAACTAATCCTTATTGCCTGGAAGGAAAGGTGCATGATATTTTAACATAGGAAATGTAAATGTTTAATGTCAAACATGTCCTTACAGTGAAAAAACGCTTTAAAAAATATCATCCCTTGGTGGCATCCCACCCCTATTTTTTTTCTTGGATCATAATAGGCATAAGGCCACCACAGTGTTTGACCAAAAAAAGCTATTCGCACTGTAGCCAGGTTGGCTCTTCCAAAGCATTGGGATACAGTATTAAGTTTAATAAATGTTTATCTCACAGCTCCAAATTACATTTATGGGCTTTTTGAAATATTTATTACAATCCTAATTTACTGGTGGATTACGATTTGTAATAAATATTTTGGAAAGATTACTTTTAGAAAGTGACCTTTGCCCTGCCTGAAACTTTTTGGAAGCTAAATTTGCATTTTGCTATCTCCCATCATTCAGTCAGTAATTCTCATTTCAATGGATGTGAATGAGGTGTGAACTTCCTTCCAGTAAAGACAAAAGGCCTTGGGTGTGGGGAGGTGTTGTTGCCCTTGATAGGAAGACGTGTGGGCTGGGCCCAAGGACTTGGGTAACTGTAAGAGGCCTACTCTGTCACAAATAGATGTAGCCAGAACTCAGGCCAGCTCCCTTCTTTTGTCCCTGCCCCTTTCCACACCCAGACTGGCCCACATTACAGTAATCCTCTTTTTGATATCATAGTGTCAGATCGTGCTGGAGTGTCAAGACCTGCTAGACAGGTCTTCTGGGGTTTTCCGTATGGCCTTTGGGGCACACGTCTAAGAATGGAAAAAAGATGCTAAAACAATTCTTGCATACCTACGGTCTGGTTGCTGATGTAGTTAACTTTTGTTCTAGAAGACATTGGTCTCTGAGTTTCTAGGGGGTACAAGGACTGCCTAAAACTGAATTTTAATGTAACATGTGGGAGGACACTAGGATTATATAGTACACTACCCACACAAATCCCCAGCCCTACGATCCCAAGGCTTGTGTGGCCAAAGACGTCGTCAGCTTTAAAATGCCTGACGTGGAAAAGGTTATCCCTGGGAACCTTTACATCATTCGTTACAGTGTTCCCAGGAGTTATTCCTACTCACTAGCTTGTGTGGGACATACATTAGGCATCTCTAGACACTCCAAAAAAAAATTAAAGTTTGTAAATCACTGATTTTCACTCTTAGAGGTAGTCTATGAGCCTTGAATGTGAAGGTCCGGGCAAAGTCAGTGTTTCATGCTGGCCACATTAGAAGATGGGGTGTGATGCAGGCAACAGGTTGGTACCAGCCAAGAATTTACCTTCGCACTTAGGAAACTTTTCTGGTTCTTTTTCTCATCAACTGTGAGGTCTGGGGTCTTCTACAGCTTGAGTTCAATGTTTGTGTCGATACCAGGCGAATTCTATTGGTCCAGCGAAGTCTTTGTTCTAGACAGCATTCAAAGCTATCCACGAACCGGCAAGTAGCAGTAGTCTATGTTCCTTGGACTCTGTTCCCAACAACCGTTATCTTTTGACTTTTTCTTGAAAGTTGCAGTTCTGTAGGGAGAAAGAGTACACTCTTGCATCAGCCAAGGGTGCAGTACATGGGAGACACTTCTTGGTGGTTAGGACTCGATTTCATGGGTTACATCAGCCAAGTCCATGGCAAGTCCGGTGGCTACTGGTTAGCTGGGCACTTTGCAGGTGCAGTCTTCATTAGCTTTTCTGTCCCTGAAGCTTAACACGAGGCCAGCAAACTAGTCTTTGGAGTCCACTCACTGGTCCTTGGCATGAGTGGGAGCAGGTCTAGCCCTTCGGGGTCTCTCGCCATGAGATCGACAACATAGCAGCTCTTTTCTTTGACTTGATTTAGGAGTTGCAGTCTTCTTTGGTGCAGCCTTTCTTTCTGAGGTCTGCAGGTTCAGTAGGAGCAATCTTTATTTTGCCCTTTCCGAGTTTAGCAGTGTTCTGAGACTGAATGTCAGGAGTGCCACTTGTATGCCAATTTTAGGTTTGTAGGGGGGGTCTCTGGCCAATGGGGCTACAATGCCCACAGGGCAATCCTAATCATTCTGGCATTCTAATCTGTGAGATTGGCACTAAACAAACCTACTGTGCATCTATCTACCGAAATCCAAAATGTTGGGACCTTTCTTCCCTGGGTCAGAGCTATGGGCATACCCCTGAGATGTCTTTAGTATAATTAGCCACTTCTCATTAAAAAAACTGTTCTGCAATGAGCTTTCCCCCATCTGGAGTAGATGCCATCCTGTATACCTACAAAAAGGAGCGGGCAAGCTAAGGGTTGACTCACATTTGCCTCTCAGAGAAGCTGAACCTTCTGTGGCCACCGCACTTGGGCCATCCTGTCAGGAAGAGGTCAAATCACATCCCTCCAGTCGACCTTTTGTTCCCCTGCCTGGGAGCACTTTACACCTCCTGGCAGGAGTGCAACAGGCTGGCTGCCTCAGGTGACAACTGCTCTACTCTAGCTAATCAGCAACGGCTACCAGAAATTTGGGGCAAGAAAATGGTGACTTTCTGAAGCCACCTTTCCATTACAAGTTACTTTAAATCCGACTTCATCCTTAGGGCGGGTTTAATATAACAATTAACTTGATACCTTGGAGTACTATGTTTGGCATTCCCAAATGGATGTCAGCGTGGGCTAGTGTAACTCCATCTCATCCAATGGGACTACCAGCCTTGCTACAGTGAAATTTTGAGTTTTCACTGTCAGGACATATCAAACACAAAAGGAGCATGTCCTTCTTTTCAATATTTAGCACCCTGTATTGTGGGCTACTAAGGAGTTCACTAAGAGTGGCTTATAAATATTAAAAAGGATGGGTTTTTTTACTGGGGAAAAGGGTTTATTTTGCCATGTTGAGTTGGCAACGCTCACAAGCTACTTGACTAAGCTGCAGTAGCAGTCCCAGAGTCATGTTTTCACCTTGTCACTGTAGTGATAGCACAATAAGTCCTTCAGTCCACTAGTGACCTTTAGCTTACCAGCCCTGTGTAAACTTTTCACCATTTACTAGGGACTTCCAGCTAAGATGAATATGCCAATCAGGGCACAGCCAACTGCTCATACACTTTTGAAGGGTTAGAATACATGCACTGGGCCCTTGCCAGCGGGCCCCGTGAGTGCACTTCAGAGTCAAAAAACCTGCAGCATCAGCCAACAATTTGGGAGGTGACCATACAAAAAGAGCACTTTGTTACAAATGTAATACACCAGTGATATGGAGACCAAGAAAGGGGAATACATCAAATTCAACAACATTAAAGATGGAAGAAACAGCCTTAAATTTGCAAATGCCTTACTTCTCCAAACAAACATGTAGAACTGAACCACAACTGAAATATCTCAATTAATTTTGGCAATTTACTTCTAAACACAAAAATCGCAGGGTAATAAACTGGATTATGCAAAAACATTAGAAACAAAAAAATGGGGAACGGTACTTGTAAGTATTAGGAGATAGAGCTAAAGGTAATAATTAATTAGTAATAAATAAGGGTTATGGTAAAATGGGTTTAATGTTAAAGAATAACGTTCCAGGAAGGAAGGTGGGACTAGGAGATCTCACCCTGTAAATTAAAAAAAAGGGAAATTACAACATTAATTCAGAATTCCTGAGATAGTTGGAAGTTTATGTAAAAATAATGAAAATAAAAATCAGGAGTCAAACCTTAATCTCTTTAAGTTAAATCACTGAACTTCCAAAAGGCACTTCGATGCCATATTGATTGCAGATTGTGTGGTGCCTAACAAAAATGAATGTGCCCTCATGTAACGCAACTGGTGCTATGTAAAGCGCTCTGATACCCGATTCGGGTCAAGTTCGCTCTATATAAAACTCTAAAAAAAAATACAAGTGCCAATTGGCAATAACAATAGCAAATCTCACAGTGATTAATGATCCTAAAAATAACACAATTAATGAGTTTAAATGCCAACTGCCCCTGTTTAGGACAGACTCCATTCAGTCAAAAATAAGATGGCTCAACCTGTTTTTACTTTTGCTGTCCAAAAACACCTCTTGCTATCTTGTGTAGTGTGCTTGAGCAGAGTAGTGTATAAACTGAGTGTAAAAACCAAGGCCTGTTTTGTCTCATTCTGGATGCCTTGGTAATTACAAAATCACAAGTTTCAAGCATATTTTGCTCAATTCCATGATTTCCGTACTCACAGTTTTCTCCAGGACCCTCTTGAAATAAACAGTTCTGACATATTAGCACTTTAGGTGGAATTAAGTGTGGTAAAACCAGTCGCAACGAAAGTTTCGGCCTGTTTTTCACCACTTTTTCAGGGCAAAATTTGGAATTAAACCACGTATTTCCCAAACCAGTTTTTAATTTTGTTGATACAACTGCACTGTGTCACTTAGAATGATGCTTCAAGTACTATCATCTGGTCCGCAGCAATGTCGGCTTTCCTGTCACCTCCACCTTCTTGATTACATACAAGTTTCCTAGATTCTTGTGAGAGTAGTAAATCTGGACCTAGATTATTCTTAACATTGCAATATCTAGTCCTGTCTATCCGTTAGAAAATCATGTCCACAATTCCTAGGATGCAAAGAATAAATCTGGACTGGATGAGCTACTCATGCAAGGACCTACTTGAGGCTTCTGATTACGTTGTGCAGGTGATACCATTAGTTGAAGAAAAAGAGGGGACATTTCACTGAACGGCTGACACCCTTTATAACCCAAGCACTTGGCCACAACTCCTGTTGTTCGTAGAATCTTAAACTACGGAAGATCCCCCACTTTAGCCACTATGCTTGCATTCAATCTGTTAGGAGTAAAGGTTGCAGTTTTAGTAACAAGTCATTCTTCGTGGCTCGCTGTTGTAAGTAGTTTAAGTAGGCATCAGGACACGTCTTCAGGTTGTAAGATAGATTTATTAAGATAGCACAGCAGAGATAAAGCACTTCGCTAGCTGACCAGACCATCAACTGCCAAGA
Source organism: Triturus cristatus (assembly GCF_964204655.1). Classification (NCBI taxonomy): domain Eukaryota; kingdom Metazoa; phylum Chordata; class Amphibia; order Caudata; family Salamandridae; genus Triturus; species Triturus cristatus. The sequence goes on from NC_140580.1 coordinate 35,407,225, forward strand.
CTGGAACATTCACATACCAGATAGAACACTCATAGGTAGTGAGGGAGGTTGAGGAGACATAAACACAAAGAATGGACTACTGACCCCAAGTAGCCATAACAAAGCAAGCACATATATACAACATATCTTCTTCCTTTACAGAAAACACAAAAACGCTTCAAACACCCAACAAAAGCTTAAAGCATGAAAAGGAAAAGCATGAAAACATAAAACATGTAGGAGCTCACAGGCAGCTGATGAACAAGCCATTCAAATCATGCCACAGAGCAATTTACTTGTGGGCGATAGTCACAAAGAAATATCTTTGTAGTGTGTGTAGCAGGGGGTCCCAACCTTGTTATGGGAAGGCATAACTCAACTACCCTGTCTAACCATATAGCTGGTCATCAGGCGGGCCCAGGCTGCAAGTGCTGTGTTCCTTGTATAAGGGACCCCACTCAATATCGCACAATTAGCTGGCTCTGCCAGATGGCAACCCGAGGCAAGCAGCCTTTATCATGCACCTGGGATGCCGAGCCCATATATGGTGGGGTTCCATAAACCTTCACTCCTGTCAGGGTAACTCCATGTCATGTTTGTGCCCTGGACACTTACAATGTATTGGTCTTGCACCCTTGTTATCTGTCAAGACACAATCAGAGAACATTCTGCCCCTGTACTGGCCAGTAGATAGGTCACTGCTCTGACCAGTAGATGCGTGAGAGAGGAGTAGTGAGAGGGATGTTCTGCGCTAAATGAGGTCTTGTGTAGGCCTTGTGTACCCTGGGATGCCACCTACTCAGGCCATGATTCCACCTTGCTGCATGAACCTTTGTGCTGCCTCAATACTTAATTAATGTGTGCCAAATCGATAGGCTGGCATCTCTGCTCCAGCCAGGGCCATGCGTATTACTACAATGAATTGAATTGCTGTCTTCTTTGTATGCCCCTTATAGTGACCCAGAAGTCGTAAGTCCCCATGCTCATTTTGGTTGTAGTGGTTGATCATTGTATTGTTTGCACTGGCTCTTAATGCACTATCGCAGCAAAGCTCCTCTGTAATGGGGACCAGGGCCGTTTCTAGGTGTTTTGCCGCTCTAGGCGAGTATTGAAAAATGCCGCCTCCTCCCTTTTTCTCCTAATTTGCTAAATTGTTTCTCCGTTTGATTTCAAATTTTAAAAAATCCCCCCTTTTGCCGCCCTAGGCGGCCGCCTAGTCTTGCCTAATGGTAGAAACGGCCCTGATGGGGACAAAGATAGCCAGAGATGGGTGCCCCACACCAGTGTCATCACTCTGAACACCCACTTCATAAAGTGTGTGCACCATGATCATCTGTGGCTTTAGCCGGGTCGAGACTCCCATGGGAGAGGCATTCTCCATTCTAAGTGAACAAAAGCTTCTGTACAACTCAGTAAACAAGTAAATGTCTCTCCCACCTACGGTGACCTGATGACCCCATGTCATCGTGGATTCTACGTTCCAGTTCTGGACTTTACTTTTACAACTGACTGAGTGTCTTCGGGAGCATTAATGAATTGGTTCGATTGAAATGAAGCAAGGCTACAACTCTCAAAATGCACGAGATTGATGGGATTTAAAGTTCATATGCCCCTGATAACATGGAGTTACCTGATAACCTAATTTGTACCGCATAATCTTCCTACGAGGTGTGTTAAATGTTGCCGTGCAGGATTCATTACAGAATATGTTAGCAGCACTTTATGATCAGGCATGCTGCTGTGCGAGGGTATATTTCTCCATATGCAAAACAAATGTTAAAGGCGCTGTCGGTGTTCATCAGTACTTACTGCACTGACATTTTCCCTACATAGAATCGGGAAAAGGCAAGGTAGTACGTTTAATGAAGCCATCTGTTTAATACACAAATGGGATTGAGTGAGAAGGTGCCCTGTCACTGCTGGGATTAAACGGCCATTTCCACCACTCACCTCACGCGAGCGAGGTAGTCTCCTAAAAGAATATCTCCGCCCCTTGCAGGACGAAGCACACGTCAGCTGGCTGTCTGCCCTCGAAGCCCGAAGCCCGAAACCCCAGCCCAGCCAGGTCCATTTGCTTGGACTTGTTTCCAACAAAGGTCCTGTTCTGGTTACAGCTGTCTGCGAAGCGAACTCTGTGTGTGTGTGTGTGTGTGTGTGTATTCACCTTCCGTTATGCAACAAACACAAAGAAACCCTGTGCATCTGACCGTTTTAGCGTGTCCTCCCCATTTGTCGCAGGGCCCCGAACTCTACAACACAAGAATGCCATCTGTATGTGGGTCTAGCATCTCTGCTAGAGGTTCTTACGTGTGTCATCAAGACTTCGGTTCACAGCTGATGCCAATCCGAGCGTATAGCTTTGAAACTCTTCTTTGCACAGTTTAAAACCACAGAAGATACATTCACTTTGGTATTGATAGCTTTCAAAATACAGCTTGACTAGAACATTTTTTTTCAAATATGTGCAAACTCTTTGACCTGCCAATTGCAAAACGTTCAACTAATAAAACACTGTAGAGAAAATGCATTGTTAATATGCTGTGAATCGTGTGTTCTTTTTTTTGCATAAAAGTGCCCCTTTGGAGTGTAACTGAACACTGGAGGTTCCCACTGCCCCCCCTTTGTATTAGCAGAAGCGTTTAACAATGCAGCCCCCAATGGCAGATGTCGTCCTTGTTCCTCCGCCTTACTTGCAACGTAAACCCACCCGTCAGCCAATCACAGCAAACGTTGAGTCTCTTTAAAAAAAGAAGGTCCGGGCGTGGTGTGACATATCCATCCGCGCATGTAAACACTGGCCATAAAAAAGCGAAGCTTTTGCCCGATAAAACTGTTTTTGTTTTCCCCTCAAAATCAACCGCTGCAAAGGTCCCAACAAGTTCGATTTAAATTAAACTGTACATAGAAGAAACATGTAGGTGTTACGTGGGACCACAGTAGGAGGTCAGCGGTCGACAGAATAATGAAAATGACAGTTGTAACTGAAGTGTACTGTGGTTTACGTGACCACATACTTACTTTTATTTCAAGATTTCTGAATTGAACATCAAAGAACTCAACTGAGAAAGTTAAATATTAGCAAGTAAATATGAAGGAAAAGAAGAAACTGAAAACCGTAACGCAATCACATCCAATAGCTTTATAAGGAAATGTATTCAGTAATGAAAGAAAATGTGCATGCAGATTAAAAGGCTCAGTAACTATACCTTCTGACGTTAATATCCTCAATTCGTTATTAAAGGATACACACGCAGGCATTGTCGGAAGCCTATATCTTTCAGAAGCTAAAAGACTTAGCCAGTTGTAGAAAAAATCGGCGTTTAAAAATTATGAGACTAGAACGATTTTGTGGTTAATTTTTTTTTTTTTGAAGAGTAAGCGTGAAAGACGCCTTTTGTGAAAGGGAATATTTTTTCCTAAAAAGAAAATGTAATGCATTGCGACAAAAGTTCAAATTTGATCCCACATTGAAAATGTAGTGCGGATGTGTGTAAAAATGGAGGTACTCGTTAAGGAAGGGGGAATTAATGCCACACGTGTTAAAGAATAAATGCGCCTCGTGCTATTTGCAAATCAAATCAGTTATTTATTAAGCAAATGTCGGATATGGGAGTGTTTGCAAACACACCAAGGCGTCTGTCGAAATAGAGTTCGATGGGGGCCAGGTGTGTGCATGAACTCTTTTTTTTTTTTTTTTTTTTTAACTCTGCAGCATTCGTGGAAAGCAGAACAGCAGCTCCCAGGGTTTTCAGAATGTGTAGGAAGAAAACGATATACCCTTTGACTCAAAATGGCTGAGAGATTTAGGAGGGGACTAATACAGGAGCAGTTCCGGGACACCCAGATCTGACGTGCCCTCACCCCCCCCCCCCCCCCCCCGATTTTTCCGGGCAGAGTAGTGTGTGTACTGTAAATTATTCCATGGACGTCAATTCACCGAAATGCCAGGGGTAGCGGAAGTAACATCACAAGCCCTTTGACCACTTTCACATACACACAAATTCACACATACATTCTTGCACACATACTCACCTCTTACCCCCAAGCACCTGCACAACATGCATTTAAAGTTTTTTTCTACTTACCTCAGCTTCCACGCAAAGGCATATTTTAGCTTATTGTGCTCCATTTTTATTACACTATTAGTTAATAATATATTTTATTTATTCACTATTAGTGTAATAAAAAAATTGACAGAAAATAAAGAGAGTGGAGCCCCAGTTGCCCCTATGTTCCTGACACTGAATTGGCAACCCATGAGGCCATGGGTCGCAAAAGCAGTGAGTGTAGAGGTAGCGGCAAACCCTGCCGACCCCTAAATGACGTCCATGAATTATTCACGGTTATACTGAAGGCATATATTACACGGGTCATGTGGTCAAGCTGGTATGAGGATTATGGGGTACCTTCTCCATTGCTCAGTACCAATGCGGATGCACAGAGCAGCCCTTTGTGTGGGCACCGGCGTCCCTGCTTACTACTATTAAAGAAAGAGACAGGTCACAGGCAGAGACAGAGCGGAGCAGTTGCAGTTCACATCTAGTTAGCAGGCATGAGCAAGAGAGAGAGAACTCGCAGCCGAGGCAGGCCCAGCTCATGGGTATTTTAGAGTCAGCTGATACACACACACATCCATGGTAGTGTGAAAGCACAACATGGGTCAGAAAGAGTAGACATCCAGAGCAGATCCAACTCGCAGCCAAAACACACTGTTGACCGAAGGTATCTGACAGCGGAGGCTAATTTCACAACTGCGAAGAGACATTTTACGCTAAACGCTCACAATATGGGCATGCAGCTCTCAGCCTGTGCGGGAGCAGCTCACAATCTGGGTGCAGCCGAGCACCAATGCATAATTGCAGCAGATGGCTTACATACCGGTTGTGGCACACCATGGCACAGCTAGCCTGCAGCCAGCATGCGACCCATAGCTCTGTCAATTAATAGCTGAGGCCAGCTGCCATGATTGCAAAACTGGAATCTAATGAAACCCATAGCCCAGGATGCTGTAGATACAGAGACGAGAATGTGTAAAAAAGTCAGGGAGATGTGTCTGTCCCAAGCTCCCTCCCTAGCCTGCAAACTTAGTTTATTGCGCTTAGAGCACAGCAATAAACTAAGGTGAGACGTTCTGCTTAACTCACTTCACAGTTTACTACAACTGAACATACTGTTGCAAAACACATACACTTCTCTCTGGATAAATAATAACTCATGCCAATGCATTGCTGCATCATAATAAATATTTTGTCCAATTGCTGGTTGGTATGCATATAGTGGTGCACATCATCTCACGTTACTTCTGAGTGCTGTATAGTTCAAATTGCAAGCCCGGAATTATGGTGTACTAGGAAGCTCATTGTCTGTAAGGCATAACCTCTACTTCCTGTAGGCTTCACTTGCTACTACCAATTCGGTGGTCTAATCAAAGGCAAGCCTGTATAACTCCTTTTTAAGAAATTTCCTGAAAGGCGGATAGTTGGATTCTGTGACTGTCCTGAAGATTGGATGTCAATCATTCCACAAATTTGGGCCCTTAAACTCCTAAGGATTTGCCCCTGTGCTTTAGGCTATTTCGGTTTTTTGTGATATATTGTAATTGCATTTATGTAGTGATCACTGCCTACCTCCACATCCCAATAAGGCATTACCTGACTGGAAGTTCCTGGTTGGGGTGTACTGGGGCAGGATTTTGTACAAGCCGCTGGTTTTAATCCTAATACGATTTATACACAGCAATGATAACTTTAAACTTGAGTTTTTCAATTACATTGAGAGCCCATGTTAACACAATCTACATCTCTTAAGGTTGCATGTAGGATGGAAGGAAAAAAGGGCAAGAACAACTTCCTTAGGTGTACAACATAAGAACTACAAGAGTGGCGGAGGGAGAGGGAGGTTGGTAGGGTGGCTGATATTGCATGTGTATGACACAGTATTCTTATGTTTGGGGGGTCATTGTTGGTATTACCCCTATTTAATGCATTTTGGACAGTGTAAGCACAATAATCCCAAAATGTTGTAATCAAATCTACAAAACTACAAAGCTTGAATACAAATAAAAATAAAAACTGAACTAAATACATTTTAGGACATAAAATTCTCCTGCACGGTGACGGACATTCACCCCTACACGGAGTGCTCCAGCTGCATGGATATGCGGATCCCCGGTATTGATTTTTGGTCACGGGCAAACATGGATCATGTGTGTGCACCATGACTAAAGCCTGTCTCATGGTATTGTGTCTGCCTAGACCGGGAGGGGCGCACCAAGGCCTACCCTCATGAAGGTAGAGGGCTACTGCTCTTACCTAGATGTAAGTAACACATACATAGTCGTGGCAGCATACAAGTTTTGTGTTCAGTAAAATCAGTAATGTGAACAGGCCTTTTTACCAGGAAACAGCCTTTACCATGCATCTCTTACCTCACATACCTTTTCCATGCAGTTATGTACCACACATAAGTATTTCTACCTTTATCACACAGTACTTTACCATGCAGATAAGTATTGTTTTTTTAATGACATAATGTTTATGCTATTTAAAACAATAGTGGTTAAGGTTTGGGTAGAGGTAAATGGAGATAAGGGTGATTTAAGGGTTTAGGGGTGGGTAGATGTAAAGGGATTTAAGGGTAGTTTGGGGATTTATGGGTAGGTACAGGCAAAGGAAGGTAAGGGTCATTTTAGGGTTTAGAGGTGGTAGAGGTAAAGGGAGACAACAGTGAATTAGGGTTCAGAGGCAGGCAGAGGTAAAAAGAGGTAAGGGTGGTTTTAGGATTTAGGGATGGGTGATTTTTAGAGTTTAGGGGTAGGTAGAAATAAAGAGAGGAACTTTTTTTAGGGTTCAAGGAAAAAAACAATTATATAAATATAAACACACGTATATGTGTATATATGTATATATATATATAAATATATATGTGTGCGCATATAAATATTCACACACAGAATATATCTCCATAATTAACTTACTCTTGGCCTGCATAAAATGTGTGTAGCGCCACAGCGCGTGATACTTGTGTGCATGAGCTGGGTTGCACGTTCATGCCTGTGGATGATTTATAACATGGAGGCCGGTTGGTTCCATTTTGGAAGCTCAAGGCCTGGAGAGGTGAGGACTGCACCCCCCAGCCATGATATATGCTGACAATTGCTGAGATTTCCGGGGGCTGGGGAGGGACACACACAAACAGTAAAGAGAGAGGAGCGAAGCATCTTTTGTGCACATCCACAGGCTCTAATTCCAGAAAGAGTTACTGGTCAGTGGCCTGGGCTCCATGTCAGGAAGATGGCGGGGCTAATAAGGTTGGCACTTCTAGAGAATCTTGGTAGAAAAGACAACTTAACACGTTGAACCTTTATGGGGCATATTTCAGTGGAGGCTGACAGCCAGGTGTGATCCCTGGTTACTCCCTTGGCTTGTAATGTGAGTCACTCAGAATTAGAGCCATTTCTGCTGTGCAGACTGTCCCTTTGACAAAGGGAAGTGCAGAGGAGAGAGCACATCAAAGTATCTGACACTCCCAACACAAATTTCAAAGGCCAGAAACGAAATCACATATGTGTCTGGATTCTGACTGTAAAGGTGGGAGCAGTGGCCCCATATTCTGTTCAACACCACCATCTTATCAGAACAGGGAAGATCGCCAAGACATCTTGCTGCTAGAATCTGCCCCGGGACATTAGGAGTAAAGGGCTTCAACCCTCACGGTTGAGCACAGTAGGAACTATTTGCCCTGTGGCCCTCTCAAAAATCAATGGGGTTTCTACAATACAATTAAGCTACTCAAACGTGGACCTCGAAAACTTACCTCGGAGTATTTACTATATTATCATGTTCTTTCGATCATATTGATTGCAAACTTGAAATAAAAATAATAATGCTATTCAAAAAGCCCTTTTATCAATCGAATGAAATTAGTGATGAGCACTGTCAGCGTCAGGGGCCATCGCCGTGAAAATACAAAAACCTCAAAAAATAATCAAAAACAAAATAAATAATGTAACCATGCGCGGTTGCGGGTTTGTGCGAGATATTATCCTAACAATACAAGTTGGTGGGAGCCTTTTCAAAAGGGTTTTCATAGAATTTACCCATCAGTCCCACACTCTTTCCTCGCTGGAGTCCATTGAGTTGGGACTACTTACAAGTGTGCGGAGGTATATGCAGAGCGTGATGTGGTTCCGGGGGGCTGGAACGGGGGAGAGGCCGAGTTAGTTTGGCGAGAGAAAGGAGGAGGGAGAAGGAGCCTGAGACTGGGGAATTTATGGAAAGGGGTTGGAATACCTGAAAAGTGGGTGTCACTTGAGGGAAGAGTCGTGGTGGAGGTTACGCGGAGGTTGAGGGGTCTGAGTACCCGAAGGGTTTGGTAGGCGTACCTGAGAGGAACTGTAAATACCTGTGGGACTTTTGAGTACCTGGGGAGGTTGGCCCTTAGGAGGGGATCCGTGATCCGGTAGCGCCATGGTCGGCGGTATCGGGGCAGAGTTCGTGCCGCCCCCGGAGTGCCCGGTGTTTGAGCCCACCTGGGAGGAGTTCGCAGACCCCTTCGCCTTCATTAGCAAGATTCGGCCGATCGCCGAGAGGACCGGGATCTGCAAAGTACGGCCACCGCCGGTGAGTGAAAGGGCAGCGAGGGGGGCACGGGGATGCAGCGAGGGACTACCGGGACCCGGAAGGAGAGGGGCCCAACCAGGGGAGCATCTGAACTGTAGTGAGTGAGCTGGTGTAAGGGGACACAAAAGGGTGAAGGAGACGGGGAAATTGCCTCAGGGGAGAGGCTTAAGTCTACGTAAGCCTGGGGGACTACATTCCCACCCCAAACTGCTTGATGTAGACATGGGCCGGCTTTACCACACCGCTCCTTCCGCCCCGGCGAGGCTGTCGGGTGAAGATGGCGTCGTCCTCGGCCTCTTTGTGTGCTCTGACCTCAGTACATGCACTCCAGAGTCAACGGCCACAACCGCCACCAGCCCGGGGGCTTAGATGCGCGAGCCCCGGGGACCACCCTCAGTAAACAAAGGGATGGTCACACAGCACAAGGGTAGGGGCGCTGTACCTAACACACTGCAAGGGTGACATGGCCTACGTTTGCAGCCTGTTGGTGGGGGTTCGTACCTATTCACCTCCCACCCCCAAATATTGATCTTCCAACAGTACAACTCTTAACTACGTGTCTAAACAAACTATTCTTGACTCAGACATCGGTATCTTAGTTATTTGGCCCAGACAAACTCTGTTGTTAGACGCCCATCACAGGCCTCCTTTCGAGCTACAACCGCAAATTAGGCATACACTAGGCTCCTCGCTTTTGTCCCTCACACCAGCTCCCAGACTATTTGATCGTCACCAGCTTCTCCATCTGCTCTCCTGCAATCATAGGAGGACTACTTTGCTCCCCCCCATGTCTCCCATCATCCTCATTGCTATTCCCCTTCTTAGCAGCCACTTCGCTATACGACCATATCACACACTAGGACTGGTGCTATTTTACCCCCCCCCCCCCCAAATAACGGCCTGTTGATATTTGCATTCTACATGTGCGAGTGTTGCCACTTGTCCCTCTGTGTTCGAGCACTTTCTGTCTTAACGATCCCTCACATACCCCAAAACCTGAGGCTGCTTCCTTTTGGCCACCACAAGTCTGGTTCCTGCTTCCCTGTGCCCCCTTCCGACCCCCAACAAACCCGGTTGTGGTCTGCACCCATGAATCCGGTTGCCTCCACCCATCTTTCCTACCACCCATGGGTACCACCAGTCCAGTTAAAGTCTGCGCCCATGCCACCAAATCCGCCACCCAGTTTGCTTCCCAACCACCACGATCTCCGTTGTTGTCTGTGCCCTTCCACAGCCACCATGAGCTGGGTTGAAGTTTGGCCTCCCCCTTCTTCCAGCTACCCGGTTTGCCATTTCCTTCTACCCCCACCACAGAGAAAGGTTGCTGTCCACTCCCCTAACAGACAGGTTGCTCTCTGGCCCACCCATCCATCAGTTACCTGAGTTACTATTCTCATAGAGTTAGGTTGCTTTATGCCTCCAACCTTCATGAACCTTGTTGCTTTGGCCACCCCCTTACCTCACATGGGCATTGTTGCTGTTTGGGGGCCACCAATAAGCTGTGTTGCTGCTTCTCCCCCGGTTCTGTTTCACCTACTTACGTTTGCTGTTTGGACCTCCAACAGCTAGGTTGGTGTTTGTTGCCCCCTCTCCTCCAATGAGATGGGTCGATGTTTGTCCTCCCCAGTGAGCCAGGTTGTTGTATTGTGTTGTGCTTCCCCTCCACGAATTTGGCTGAGCTGGGTTGTTTTATTGTGTTGCCCCACCCACGAGTTTAGTTGGTCTTTGGTTGCTCCCCCCATGGGTCTGGTTGTTGTCTGGCCCTCCCCATGAGGCTGGTTGCTGACGTATGCACCCCAGCCCCCGCTGCCTGGGTGCCCCCTCCTTACCAGGTTGGTTGCTGTGTGGGTGCCCCAACCATCCTTTAAGGCTGGGTTGATGTCTGGATGCCCCCCTCCCCAGCCCCTACAGGCTGGATGCTCTCTGGGCATGTACACAGGCTGGTTGCTGTCTGGGGGGCCACTTACTCCCCCACAGGGCTGGCTTGTCGTCTGGAACCCCCCCCCCTCTCCCGGCTGGGTTGTCGTCTGGAACCCCCCCCCTCTCCCGGCTGGGTTGTCGTCTGGAACCCCCCCCCTCTCCCGGCTGGGTTGTCGTCTGGAACCCCCCCCCTCTCCCGGCTGGGTTGTCGTCTGGAACCCCCCCCTCTCCCGGCTGGGTTGTCGTCTGGAACCCCCCCCTCTCCCGGCTGGGTTGTCGTCTGGAAGCCCCCCCTCTCCCGGCTGGGTTGTCGTCTGGAAACTCCCACCCGGCTGGGTTGTCGTCTGGAAACCCCCACCCGGCTGGGTTGTCGTCTGGAAACCCCCACCCGGCTGGGTTGTCGTCTGGAAACCCCCACCCGGCTGGGTTGTCGTCTGGAAACCCCCACCCCCTCCCGGCTGGATTGTTGTCTGGAAACCCCCAGCCCCGTCCGGCTGGGTTGTTGTCTGGAAACCCCCAGCCCCGTCCGGCTGGGTTGTTGTCTGGAAACCCCCAGCCCCGTCCGGCTGGGTTGTTGTCTGGAAACCCCCAGCCCCGTCCGGCTGGGTTGTTGTCTGGAAACCCCCAGCCCCGTCCGGCTGGGTTGTTGTCTGGAAACCCCCAGCCCCGTCCGGCTGGGTTGTTGTCTGGAAACCCCCAGCCCCGTCCGGCTGGGTTGTTGTCTGGAAACCCCCAGCCCCGTCCGGCTGGGTTGTTGTCTGGAAACCCCCAGCCCCGTCCGGCTGGGTTGTTGTCTGGAAACCCCCAGCCCCGTCCGGCTGGGTTGTTGTCTAGAAACACCCCTATCCCCCCCCCCGTCCGGCTGGGTTGTTGTCTGGAAACACCCCTATCCCCCCCCCGTCCGGCTGGGTTGTTGTCTGGAAACACCCCTATCCCCCCCCCCGTCCGGCTGGGTTGTTGTCTGGAAACACCCCTATCCCCCCCCCGTCCGGCTGGGTTGTTGTCTGGAAACACCCCTATCCCCCCCCCCGTCCGGCTGGGTTGTTTTCTGGAAACACCCCTATCCCCCTCCCCGGCTGGGTTGTTTTCTGGAAACACCCCTATCCCCCTCCCCGGCTGGGTTGTTGTCTGGAAACACCCCTATCCCCCTCCCCGGCTGGGTTGTTGTCTGGAAACACCCCTATCCCCCTCCCCGGCTGGGTTGCCGTCTGGAAACACCCCTATCCCCCTCCCCGGCTGGGTTGCCGTCTGGAAACACCCCTATCCCCCTCCCCGGCTGGGTTGCCGTCTGGAAACACCCCTATCCCCCTCCCCGGCTGGGTTGCCGTCTGGGTTGCCGTCTGGAAACACCCCTATCCCCGGCTGGGTTGCCGTCTGGAAACACCCCTATCCCCGGCTGGGTTGCCGTCTGGAAACACCCACCTCCCCGGCTGGGTTGCCGTCTGGAACCCCCCCCCCCTCTCCCAGGCTGGGTTGCCGTCTGGAACCCCCCCCCCTCTCCCAGGCTGGGTTGCCGTCTGGAACCCCCCCCCCTCTCCCAGGCTGGGTTGCCGTCTGGAACCCCCCCCCCCCCTCTCCCAGGCTGGGTTGCCGTCTGGAACCCCCCCCCCCCTCTCCCAGGCTGGGTTGCCGTCTGGAACCCCCCCCCCCTCTCCCAGGCTGGGTTGCCGTCTGGAACCCCCCCCCCCCCCCCTCTCCCAGGCTGGGTTGCCGTCTGGAACCCCCCCCCTCTCCCAGGCTGGGTTGCAGTCTGGGAACACCCTCCCCCCCCTCTCCCAGGCTGGGTTGCCGTCTGGAACCCCCCCCTCTCCCAGGCTGGGTTGCAGTCTGGGAACACCCTCCACCCCCCCTTCCAGGCTGGGTTGCAGTCTGGGAACACCCCCCCCTTCCAGGCTGGGTTGCAGTCTGGATGCGCCCCCTTACCCAGGCTGGGTTGCAGTCTGGATGCGCCCCCTTACCCAGGCTGGGCTGCCATCTTGATTCGCCCTCCCGTTACCCTAAGCTGGGTGCCCCTGTCTCTCCCCCCCCACCACCCCCCCCCCCATCTGGATGCCCCTCTCTATTTTTCAGCCGTCTGGATGCCCATCTCTATTCTCCCCCCCCCCCCTTCCCCCGGGGTGGGATCGCTTTCTGGATGCCGCCCTCCCCCGCAGTCTGGATTGTACCCCCCCCCCACCGGGTGGGAATGCAGTCAGGATGCCCCTCTCTCCCTCCCCAGGCGGGATTGCTGTTTGGATGACCCTCCCTCTAGGCTGACTTGCTGTGTGGAGGCTCCGCCCCCCCCCCCAGGCTGGGGTGCTGTCTGGGTACCCCCTCATAACCACCCCCCAGCCGGGTTTCTGCCTAGGCACCCCCTCACAACCTCGCCCCTGCCCTCCCCAAGCTGGGTTGCTGCCTGACCCCCCCCCCCCCCCCCCAGGCTGGGCACCCTTTCACAACCTCCCCTCAGGCTGTGTTGCTGTCTGGGCACCCCTTCACATTCTCCCCCCAGGCTGGGTTGCTGTCTGGGCGCCCCCTCCCTCCACCCCCTCAGGTTGGGATTCTGTCTGGGTGCAACACAGGCTGGGATGCTATCTGGGTGCCCCCCTGCCTCTCCGCCTGGGATACTCTCTGGGTGCCCTTCCCCCCCCCAGCCAGATTGCTCTCTGGGCATCTCCCAGCACAGGGTAGCTGTTAGGGCGCCCTCCCCCACTGGCTGATTTTATGTTGTCGGACTTAAGGGTCCTGTCCCCCCCCAAAACGAGTTTGCTTGCTGGCTGGCTCAGCCCTTTCCTGCGAACCTCTTAGCTGGCTGGGCCCCCTGCCCCCACATTGCTGGTTAGGAGTATGCACTGCTGTCTGTCCCTTTCCCGGCGACGTGCTTGGTTGCTGTCTGGGTGCTCTCTCCACCCAGAGGAGCCGGGTTGGTGTCGGCCCTACTCCCTCCCCAAAGCAAGCTGAGGTGCTTCCTGCTGTCTCCATCACCTTCTCCTCCTGCATTCAATTCCCCCACCCCCAAATAGAAAAATAAGATCCAGGTCATTGTTTTTTCAATGGTTTTGGATTGAGTTAACTTGTGAGAAACTGCTGATGCTAGTAGGTGTGGTTTGGGCTGCCTGGGAAAAGGCTAAATTAAATAGCCTAAAATGTTAACCTATTTGAAATTATTATGGTATCTTTTAAAATATGGCTTTCTTGGAAGTGCCATCAAAAAGGGACTACTTCAGGTATTGATCTAATACTATTCAGTTACAATATGAAAATACATTGTGTTTCTGGAACAAATCCCTAACCCAGGTCCAAGTGCCTCAGGCCCATGATCAAATCTTTGAGTTTTAAGATGTGTGTGGTTTGAGGTACTGGATACTCCATTTTGGAGAGGAAGTGAAGGTGGGCAAAAATAGGTGAATAATTGGGTATGTGCTCTTTTAGGAGAAATGGTTAGGCCCTCAAATGCGGAGGATATGTGGTAGCTGAAAGAAATTGGTGAGACCAGCTATGAGTCAAGCTTTTTGGGAAATTAATATTGGGGAGTCTTGCTTGTTCCTCCATGGTAGTGATGTGTTTGTCTTTCTCTTGTTTTGGTAGATCTTGCCTTATTGGTGCTCAAATCTGATTCGAACTGCAGTCTATCCGCAGTCGTTTAACATGTGTATTAATATACTTGTGTACTGTATAAAACATTTATGTGCATGTAGGCACTTGTTTTGTTGCCACCATTGTGTACAACAACATACTGAGGAAGAGAACAACTTTTAATTTAATTGCAAGTAGTTTGGACAGATCTTTGTTACATAATAAAATTTATTTTGTTGTAACTTCTTCATGGTTACCAACATGAGCTACTTTTGTTCATCTCCCTGTTGACCAGGTATGGGTGTATATTTAGGAATGTAGATATGTATGACTTGGGTGTATGTACCTTTGCTCTGGGGAGGATTTGTATGGGTGTGTTAGTTAGAATTTGGATCTATGTACATTTCTAGTGGAGTGCACTTTAATGCATGTCTGTAGTGGGTGGACATGGATCCCACTGAAACAAAGAAATGTACTTTAATGACGGGAATGGATGTTGAAGCTGTTAGTGTAGTGTGTTCAAAACTTCATGTAACCTTCACAGAAATTGTTTAGGATAAACCTTGCCACGCAGAAACCTAGAGGGTATACACCTCCCATCTGGACAGTCTTCTACCAGCGGCAGATGGGTTGTAGTGTTTCCTCTGCACCCTTCTAAACATATAGCCACTTCTCTAGAACGCCACTGTCTATACCCACCCTGCAAGAAGTGTCACTGCCTTTTGATTGTTCTTTTGTGTGTTATGTTTTTGGTTGTCTTAACGCAGGTCACCCTTTAAAGTTCTACATTTTGCTGAAAACTGTGTTTGTTGTAGTTAAACGTGTTAGTAAATGTATTCAGTTCAACAGTGTGCCTAGAAAATCTTCTTGAATCAGATAAATGTAAACCATACAAGCTGTGTTTTTTGGCTCGGTAATCTGTAAGCAAGATCACTTTTATATGGTTATCATAGGAATAATGAATGTTCGTCATTTCATTGACTTATTTCCTATAATTAAAAGTATTCTGGTAATATTTGCTATCTCTTGCGTTCAACACTGGTGTACTCAGGAGAGTAGGAGCAATTATGTAAAGTACACTCCGTATTGTTGGATCGGGCCACTGGAGATGGTATGGCCGGTATGTGAGTGCAAATGAATATAACTTGGGTGGAGGTTGGCGGGGTGCAGCACAGAAAACGGACCTCTTGCTGTGTGAAAAAGGCCTTTCACAGCAAAGCTAGCAGCTGAAAGGCCGTTATTTGTTTTCCCCAGTGTTGTGGCAAAACGCCAGACCGGCATCTGCTTCACAACAAGATGCCCAGCACTCGCCCCAGGCCAATGGACAGGGGCCTAGTGAACCCACTGTGTGTAATGTGACACTCTTCCCCTGCGCTCTTTGATTGGTTTTGGAGTGGCTAAGCCAGATCTCCCCTCTACCTGTCCTCTTGGAAATGTCCTTCCACCTAACTCCACCCGTACCTGGCAGCCTGGCCTCCATTTGTATGGAATCCATCTCAATGCCCAAGAATGATAACGCGGACCCACCATTTTTTCTGGCACCAATGGCAGTCCTAGTTCACCCATGGGCTCTTAGAAACATTCCAGGAAAGCCTGGCAGTCCGCTGAACCATGTGCCCCCACAGTAAAGAAATCATCCAAATAGTGACTTACCCGCTGATGGACCATATGCCATGTAAATAGCAAATTCAAAAAGGAGCTGAAGCACTCAAACAGGGAGCATGAAATGGATCATCTCATTGGTAGAGCTTTGTTCACATACCACTTTCTTACGAATTGTAAACCCAATAGCTGTAAATCATCATGGTGCTCTGAAAGCAGCAGAAAAGCTGCCTTCACATCTCATTTGGCCATCAACGCCCCGGACCCTTTCCGTCACTACCAGTGAGCTGACCACATCTACGAACAGTAGCATACGGAAGCCACTTATTCCGCAATTAAATCGTTCACTGACCCTCTCTCCGGCCAGGACAAATGCTGTATCAACCGAAATCAGCCTTTCTTACTTTGACAACACTCCGTTTGGTGACACGATTAGGTCTGCCATTGGCCAATCCTGAAAGGGTCCCGCTATTCTCCCCTGAGAGACCTCTATCTGCAATTTCTCTTGCACCCGCCTGTCTGTGCTCTGTTGCCGAACACAAATTGTCCTTCCACCTCTACGTCCGGTGCTCCCCCACCCCTTGGGTGGGATGTCCCTGAAAGGTGCAATACACTATTAGCAAGCCACTAGCTGTAAAAATGGTCTTCACCAGTTAAGTGCCCCCCCCCCCCCCAGTGTGCTGCCAGAGATCAGAATCCAGTTCCCCCTATTTTACTTCCGGATATCAATCCTGACAAGATCTAAATTCTTCATCATATTGGGCCTAGGCATATTCTTCCACCCCATGAGTTGGGCCTTATGTACTACATCCATGTATTTAAACATGGCTACACATCGCCCTGTGTATTTCTTGCAGTATACACTGATGTAAATCAGAAATGCTGCAGTCCAATTCTCTATTGTGAGGGGTACTCTTGGCTGCTTTGCCAGCTCACATTTCTCCTCTCTCTAACCATCTTTAGAGCGCACCTCTCTTTGGAGGAGATAAAGCGTCTCCACCCACCTACTATCCCCCTCTCCCAAAAGCGCTTTTTTGTGGCCAATATGAGGTGAGCTCCCAGAGGTTTACTCATGCCCATATAAGGTAACTTTAAAAAACTTAAGCTCCTTGCTTTCAGGCCCAACCATATCTCCTGCCTCTTCTGACCACACCCACCTCCTTGTTACTTACGCTGCTGCACTGACACTAGGTACTGTCCCGCCCCTCAGTGCCTACTCCCACATCCATCACGTATTTCCCTTTACACAGACTTTTCCCCCTACCCTCCTGGCAAGCTGCTCACATCCATGCCTATGGATGCAATTTTTAGTGCCCCAAGTGTGGCCTTGATTTTACTTGGTCCCTAGGTCGGGCCTGTGCTGTTGCAGTCAGGCTTGCCAGGGGCCTCTCTTCCGCCAAGCTCCTATTCCGCCATTCCTTGTTCACTTGCACCACATTGGGCACTTGATTAGTGGACCCCTCCCCCAGCCCGGCTCCTCATCCTGCTCTTCCTCCTCCCCCAGACTATCCTCCTCATAGTCCAATTTCTGTGACCTCCAGTGAGTCCTCTACATCGCCCCAGCTGGGGCCCACCCTCATGTCCGGCTTAGAAGTTAATTCAAAAGTCACCACCGTAGTGCACAGCACAGGGCTGAATTAGCCCTTTCCTGCTGTTTCGCCGATGCTACTCGTCTGCCTGCTGTCTCACTTGCACTAGAGGCCATTCTAGACCTCCCAGCTGTTGGAGCCCAACAAGCTTGCCCTGGACCTTCGTATGTCGCCCACAAAGTAATCCCCCTCCGATGTCAGGTAAACCGCACTGGGCTCAGCCCTCTCTTCCCCTTGGTGTTGACGAGCCATACCCAGCACTACTGAGTCTGGAATTCCATGCCGCCCCTTAACCTGCAAGAAAGATAACAGGACTGGTGTGCTGGCTTCCTGTGCCCGGCCCGACCTGTTTGTTGTACCCAGAAAATTCTCAAACCCCTTCTGGTGTTCTTCCCTGTCCCAGGACCTCTACGCTCTCCCTCCAGCCCCCAACCTGGGGCCCCTGCCTTGTCATAACTGTGAAATCTCAGTCCTCCAGGATCTCCTCATTCATGGCATCCTTCTCCCCACTCCATTCTAGCATGGCCGCCTCTAACGCGGACCCAGGACCCCGCCTTATCCCCACTGCATACTCTCCCACCTCTGTGACGAAAACCTTTCCTGGAAGGTCCACCGCCCACCCCCGAGGCTGTGGCCCTTCACCACCCCATTGGAGGGACCCACCTCTTCCCATCTACGGTTCCACCTGTGCCACCCTGTCCACCTCCCCCTTCGTAGCCTCCTCCCAGTGTCAAAGATATCCAGTCCCCAGTCTGCTGTGTCCCCAACCAGGCATGGGGACCTTGCCCCCTCACTCTCACCCCAGGCCCTCCATCTCATCACTCTCGGCCAGCTGTGCACTTCCCACTAGCTGGCTTAGCATCAGGCTCACGTCTGCCCTGTAGGCTTCCCTCTGCCCCCCACTCCTCGACACTTTAAACTGCCTCCATGAGTGGTTCTGAAGATGCAGCTCGTTTATATAAAACCCTCCCACCACCGAAAGCGCTGGCTGCTCAACAAATGCTGCCCGCTTGTTCCGGTCTTTGCTTTTTGTGGCTCCGTAGATGGTCATACTGTGTGGCAGGGCTGCTCTGCCCCGACAACACTTGTAAAGGCGAGGCCGCAACAACGCTGGAATCCCTAGCACGTCTTCTCCGCCGTCCCTCCGCTGCCCCCACAGTGTTGGCGCCGACTTGGGCCTCAGCCCGGCCCACACCAGGAAGCCCCGTTCATCTCCTTGCAACACTTTGAGGGACTACCCCTCTAGCTGTAGCGCTGGACCTTGCACTGTGTTCTTTGGCCCCCATGGTGGGGAAAAGCCACAACTGCGGCAGCCGCATTCGTCGAGTTGGGCGGACCCCTCCTATTGCGACGTCCAACCTCCCACAAAAGCCGCATCATCTGCCACACGAGTGTCGCTGGGCATGGTTAATCAAAGTAAGACATTTAAAACCTAGCTTGCAATAAATGGCAAAGCACTAACTAGTCCTGAGGAAAACCGACAGGGATATGCTCCCTACCGCTAGGTCACCTGAACCTAAAAGGTGGCAGGGACCCCAAATGATCACCTTAATTCTACCTTAGGCTATAATTGGGCTATATATGTTGCCTAAATCAAAATGGCAGCCACTGGGCTGCACCACCCTCCCAATCTGCCAGGGGGCAGACTTCCCGCTGGTCAGCTGCCCCCGAAACCCCCCTTGAACAGACCGCGGGGTGCATTCTATTGAACTTTTGCTAGTTCAATCATTCAATCAGGGGGTTTATAGAGTGCGCTACTCACCTGTGAGGGTCTGAAGGTGCTGGGGGAGGGGGGGGGCTCCTTTAACTGGGTGCAAAGTCTTTTTTTCCAAGTGTGAATGGTTTGATTGTGATAATTCCACCATCCTCAGGTTATGCTGATATGGAAGAGTGCTGATCATGAAAGCCTTGGACATCTCCCATGGAGTCACATCTAGGTCATGAGGGGTTAGGATGTTGTAGTCTAAAGGGGGGGGGGGGGGGGGAGTGCATTTCCTCTATTTTGTGGGATTCTTGCAGGTTCATGTACGTTCTGGCGAGGGGGAACTGCTTTCAGTTCCCCAAATCAATCTCTTTTGCACTGAGAACTTACTGCAGTTCGGGATGGATTCTCTTGTGCTGTTTGAGAGTGGCATATTGAAGTTTCTTGTACATTGTAAGTGTTGGGTTGTAGCCTCACATCCTATATCACATGTACTATCCTCAGGTTGCCTCATCTACATTACTAGTGGTGGTTATTTGAAAGTTCTGCACAGCAGTGGTGTGATTTTGAAGCCCCAGTCACATTGTTCGTTGGGGGTATTGTTGAAGCTAAGTATATCATATGAGTGGGTTATTGTATCCTCTGGTGTATTTGTTTACCCTATGTGGGTGGAATGCTAAAAGCTACGGTGGAGTCTTTTGTAGATTGTTGGTAATGTTGTGGCTTCAAAGCCAGAACTCTACTACATATGGTTGAGGTTATACTTCCTTAGATTGAAACTCACGTACATTGTGATTGGTACTGCATTATTTAGATTGTAGTGGGTTGGATGTTGAAACTTCATATCAAATCTGCTGTACTTGACTAGTTTGTAAAGTGTAGTCCCAGACTGTGTCTCAGTTGATTCCTTGAGGTTAAGGGAGTTGCAGGTTGTAGGTGGTTGTGTTCACTTTTTTTGTTATTTTTATTTATGTTGAGACGAGAGCAACTTTTATATTTTGTGTAACAAATGTCAAGTTTAAAACCAAGCCTTCACTGAGGAGTCTGGGTGAATGGACTCATAAAGCTGAGTGTGACAGCAGTCCCATTTGTTCCACTGAATTAAATTTTTTTTTTTTGTGGACCAAAAAGGCAGCAGCCAGGTATGATAGATCCACAAGTTGCTTTCATTTTTCAAATCATTACACGTTTTTACAAAAAAATCATGAGTTGCTGTATCTCTTTAAAATTTTTTATTTTTTTATTTTGATAGTAGTCCAGCAATATAATTAACTTCTGGATTCATTTTCTCACTTTTCTTTTTTGTAGATGTAACCGTCCAGTCAAAAATATTTCTAATCGGTCAGGCCTGGGCTCTACAAGTTTGGCCTTCATTACTTTGATTAAATCTTTATATGCTGTTTGGAGGACTCCATGGTGAGACTAGTCGCCTGAAGGTTCTAATTCAGTACAGTCAATCCTTCTGATCTTTGGGCTATGTGCTCCTTCGGCTGTATGACCGTTTTTCTGATGTAAAAAATTTGAAGACCTTTACATGAGATTATCTTTATTATGAATTAATATGGTTATTACTAGTACCTTTTTAGACTTTTATTTAATTAGTTTTACAAATAATTTTTTTAGTCATTTTTTATTTATGTATTTTAAAGTGTTGCCTCCACTGTTTAAAAAAGCAAACAAAAACCTGACTTCTTCTCACAGCAATATTAAAACATCCAGTGTGTGTAGGACATTTGTGTCGGTAAAACCCAACATACCCACCTAAAAAAAACAAAATCGTATTAAGAACACCCCAAAGCCTGAAAAAAAATTGCATTCACTTCAAAAACTTGCAAGTAAGCCATTTCACAACAAATTCAAAGACAACCTAAAAAAAAAGCATTGGCATATCCAGTAGGTCTTGCTTTTGGGACCTCATAAGTGTTTTGAAATGCAGCATATCACCCTAGGTGCTGTGCCGTCTAGGATTGAAGAGCTATACAACTTCTACAAACTGGGTCATGCAGTCTTATTCAGTAATACATGTTTTGCCTTCGGAAACAGAATTACATCTTGTTTGGTGCAGTAGAGAATAGTGACTGGTGTATTTTTAGTGCTGCAAGGTCAAGAGCCTGTGTGAATATGTAAGTTATTATTTAAAATTTGCATCACACACTGTATAATAGACTGCTACAAAATACACAAAAATGTTTAAGATGCAGTGGTGCTTCCAAAATATAGCATTTTGTAATACCCAAACTGTACATGTGTTTAAGTGTGGCATGGGCCTCTATGTATGAATCGGTGTGTAGGTATCCGCGTGGGTGTGTTCAACTGTTTTGTAGTATTTGTATAGCAGTTGCCTCCATCTGTGGGTGCCCAATGTGTTCCTGTATCTGTGTTCATGTATTTGTGTGTATATTGTTGTATGCATACATCTGTATGTGTTGGGTGTGTGTGTGTGTGTGTGTGTGTGTAGCTGTCTATCTTTGTGTGTGTCTATTGACTTTAAACTTGTATGTGTCTATCAATCTGTGCAGTGCGTGCAACCATGTCTCTGTTTTGATGTTTGTATCTTCCTCTGTCTGTATATCTTTATGTATGTTTGTGTTCTATGCATCTCTGCAAATCTCTGTATGGTTGTGTCTGTATATATCTGTATATATAGTCTGTTTGTGCATGCCTATGTTTATCTGTGCGACCATGTTCCTGTGTATGTCTGTCTCTTAGTGTGTATATGTAAATGTCTGCGTCCCCTTGTGTCTTGTATATAAGGTTCAAGAGGTTAAGGCACCTGCTGCAGCTAAATATGAAATTGGTGATGGCAGTTCTAATATACACAGGGATTATTGTTCAGCCAGCTACACATATGCAGGGGTAAAATGCAGAGCCTGTGCTAGAATTGTTGCCACCTTAAGTGAAGCAACATACCCTCTCCCATCGTGAATTGGCCCTAGTTCATGATTCACCAGGCGTTCTGGTGGGTACGTAGCCGACGGCATCATATTCAGCTTTGGAGCCGGCCACTCGGGAGAAAGAGGCTTGCAGGTAGCTGCTCGCCCGTGGTCCACCCAGTGAGTGCGACAGAGCTGCTGCCTTTGTCCAGGACAGGCTCTATCACTGTTGTGTTATGTTATTCGGATTTATAGAATGCATGGTTGCCCCAGCAACAAGGTGTCCCAGAGCTAAAGCTAGCAGTGGCAGAAAGAGCAAGGGAGTTAGTAACTGGAGAATAGCCATGTCGTGATCATTTTCCTAAAGATCCAGTGGTCCTGGGTGCTACGGACATCTAGAGGGATGGAGTTCCAGAGGGCAGGTGCCTATGCCCAGAACGAACACCCCCATCACCCCCCCCCCCCCCAGCTCTTGTACTGCGCACCCGCGGTACACCAGCCAGATGCAAATTCGCAGAGCGCAAGGCTCGAGCGGGAACATACAGAGAGTACAGTTCGCTCAAGATTTGGGGACCCAGGCCATAGAGGATCTTGTGAGTATGCATAGGGCATTGAAGTAGACTCTCTTTTCTATAGGAAGCCAGTGATGCCGTCGGAGAAGGTCTGAAGCATGGCAATACTTAGGTAGTGCAAAGAGTGCGCGGGCAGCCTGTTGAAGTCTTTTGGTCACAGATTTATTAACGCCTAATAGCAACTCCTTAGAATAATCTAACCTTGACATCACGGTTGATTGGACAATCGTCTGCCTAATTGGTGCGTCAAAAAGTCCTAGAATGGCCTTCAGGCTGCGTAGAAGGCCAAAACTGTTACCGGCCACTGCCTTAGCATGCCCCTCAAACGAGAGGACATCAACCACCAGCACTCCCAGGTTCTTGACCACAGACTTTGGGTGAGGGGGAGTTCCAAGGGCCACGGGCCACCATTGACTGCCCCACAGATGGATGTCTCGACCTACCAAAAGCACCTGGACTCAGGCAGGTGGAGCTGCTGGGAGTGGCCTGGAACCTGTTTCCCGATCAATACTACCTGCTGGAACCAGAAGCCAGACGGTTGCCATGCCATTCCAGCACTGGATTCTATGCAGAAAGGACTCTCATCACACACAACCGCCTGATACACTACGAACTGCAGCAGATGAGCTTCCCTCTTACAGGAAACAGATCCAGAACTGAAAAGAGAAGTGCATGCTTCCATCACACACAGCGTGATACAGCACGTATAAGCAACATATAAGCAACAGCTCAACTCCCCTCACAAGCAGAACAGATAAAGTGAGGAAATAAAAAATATCAGCCCACCGGACACAAAATACTGGTATGGCAGGGCCTTATTGCTTGCAGTAAAATGAAATGGGAGTATATGAAACACAATCGCTAGCCTGGACTCCTCATAGAAGCAGAGATCCCTCAAACCACGGTTGTGCAATTCCGCCTCTATTAACTATCGGGCCTAGCCATTGCTGATATTCTTTGCGTAAAGTCAGTGCTGGCTCCCGGGTGCTGCCTGTGCACTATCCACTGCATCACCACCATGAATCCTTCGTAAACCCTGCAGCAGTGGTTGTTTGAATGTCCAGATTTTCAAATGCAGTGGCTATAAGAATAAAAATGAATTTATTTTGAAGTCTCCTAACCATGCCACCATTTTAACAAGGCAGACCGAAGGCTGAGTCCAGCTTCCTCTGAAGCTACCAGTTATGCTCACAAGTTTTGGAAGTAACATGCCCCCGGTGCACTCTGGTTCACGTAGTCGTCAAATGAGTATTTGCACAGTTATCACAGTAATTGTGGATAATACAAACCCAGCGGGTGGCCAGCTCTGAAAATCGATGGGTGAATAGGCCATTCCGGGTATTTATAAAAACAGGGGCAGGCTGTGCTCTGAGCTGTGTGAGCAGGCTGGAGGGGGTCTGCCATGACAGAGATGAGGCGGTATTGGAGGAAGTGATCTTTGCACAGGAAGCAATAAGGGGGCGCCATGGTTGTTTGACACCAGACTGAGAGGCACGCAGCATTGTGAGCAAGGGCTAGGCAGGAACAGGTAGGAACCAGAGAGGAGGGAGGGGAGAAAGACCAAACTCAGTGAAGAGGGGCTCGAAGTAGCCAGAGAAGGAGGGAAGAGGGAGAAACCAGAGAGGCGGGCGGGACCTGAGAGGGTAGAAATCACGAGGAGGCGTGCCTAGAAGGATTGATCATGTAAGGAGGAGCAAAGAGGGAGGAACAGGAGAAGAGGGAGCAGCGGTTGGATGTGGCGTAATGGCTGATCTTAAAGTTAGGGAACCAGGTATGAGTCTCTGCATCAACTCGAGCATCCTGTGATTCTTCACAAATCACTTAATCTCCCCTGCCTGAAAATTGAATGTGTCAGTCTGTAATGCAAATTGGTGGTCATGTAAAGCGCTCTGATACCTTCGAGTATAGTTCGCAGTATATAACACTGCAAAAAAATAAATAAAAAAAGCAGTGTTTGGGACAGCACGGGAAGATTGAGTGGCGGCGAAGCATAATAAACACCGAAGACAGGCAAGACTGAAGCGTTTCATGAAGCTCGAGCATGAAGTAAACAGAACACTTAACACGAGCAGAGTCAGGCCAACAAAAAAGAGTGCTCTCAAAGTATCCTAAATAACCTGAAGAGTAAAAATACATGTAACGGGCAGTCCTCATGGGAAGATACAAAAGTCTAAAAGGAGGAACTATAAAGACTATTCACTAATCAAAAACCAGCATTACAAAGGACAGTAAGAGGAGCCAATTGTAAAGATGGGTGGTGCTTAAAGCTCATGTTGTAGGAACATTATGTCTCGAAGAGACCGCGCATATGCTGCCTAGGTGAGACCTAAAAACTCAGCACACCTACTTCATTGACACCACCTAACATCCTATACATAATAAAACCTTCACACATCCTACCCCTGAAACACTAAAAATACCTTATTTTTTTAAAATTGTAAATGTGATTTTAGTGATGTAAAGTATTTGTATAGTGCTATTATAAGACGGTAATCTTGAAGGGGAACACACGTGTTTTCTAACTGATTTCGATACTTGAGTAATTTTTTTTGTCAGTAGAAGTTGGGCAGCATAATCGTTTCGGCGTTTTAGGAAAATTTGTGCTCTTCATTAACATCCACATTACTCGGTTTCCCCCCTCGGCCAAGAACCTAGTGTAATGGTGTTGCCTCGGAAAGGTACGAAAGCACCGCTCGCTGACTGCAACCTATAGATCATCACTCCGTAGTGGCGGCTGCTCTTTCTAAATAAGGAAGAGCTAGGGTTCCATAGGCAAAATTGGCCATGCCTTTGACGTGTTGTCATCTCATTTACTGCCAGGATCCAGAGTTTGCTTTTTGGGCTTGGTGGCCCACTTGCATTCTGAATGTGGTATTTATGGTGGCATGTGGTCTTAGACAGTCAATAAAACCATATTGATTTTTATTTTAGCTTGATCTACTGGTGTCATGAGAAATGGCATGGAATGTGAATAGCACATTCTGTTTTTAGTGCATGAGGCTAGAACTCGACTTTTTAGAAAAAAAACTTTAAAAAAATAATAATTGTATTGTTTTATAACCGGTACAGTACACATCTGCAATACACTTTGCTGGATCATGAATTTAGTCTGTTTCGGGACAGTGTGACACCTCCGCCACCGGCAGTAAAAAACACTTCATAATTCTATTTTAGGAAACAAATGTGGGATCACACTGCTTCACCTCCCAGCGGGCTCTCCCCTAAGCATTATGGTGGATGCAGTTCATCAAGCGTGTGTACTTGCACAAAAGTTCTTTCGAGTGTTTCACTAGGTTGGTGCAGATCAATGCTGGCCATCTCTAAACACGTGTTTCTGGATTATTATCCGTCATCAGTAGAGATTAGGCATGAAAATATTTGGGGTTGCTGAGCACCTGCGCGCCTGGAGAGGTACTGTGACCCGAGAAGACTTTGGCAGCCTGCTCGACAACCCCAAATATTTTCATGCCTAATCTCTACTGATGACGAATCGCCATCAAAGTGCAGTGCAAAAGAGATTTTTTTTTTTTTTTTTTTTTTTTTTAAACCTTTATTCTTTTAAATCAGTGACACAGCTATTCAGCCGACAACCCGGAGGTACGGCAGCTTTAGAAACACAACACAAGCGAGCGTCCACATTTCACTGACAGGAGAGTCAAAGGTTCAGTTTTAAATAAACACAAACCTAAACAGAAGCAAGGCGATAAGTACTGAAAGCATAAGTACTGAAAGCATAAAAAGGGTTCCCATCAGGGGGAGCGAGCCCCAGTTCGTCCAACAGACACAGGTCGATAGCAAGGGAAAGGAGGGGAAGTCAGAGACTCAGGAAGACAAACACATACCAGCAAGAAGTACAAAGCCGGAAAGAAAGCTAAGGGGAGAGCTGCTCCTCAGGCGGGTCCGGGTCTGGGGGCAGGCATATGCCCCCTCTGTACTGGTTCCATCGCCCCCATACAGCGTGCCATTTCCGAGGGCGCCCTCGAGCACAATACACTGTCTTCTCCCTAAACATGCTCCAATCCATGTTTTCCATCCACGCTGTCAATGTAGGAGGCCTAGTAGAGCCCCACAGACGAGCGATGTCGCGCTTGGCTACCATGTTCCCTAGGGTCACCCATTGAGTCTGTGCCGCGTCGTGGTCAGTAGGACCCCAAACATTCAGGAGACAACACCGCGCCTCAGGCTGCATGACGATGCCCGTCACCTCCCCCATCACATCGTGGATTCGCTTCCAAAACTCCATAATCGCACCGCATTCCCAAATAATATGTAGGAAGGTGCCCACCATACCACAGCCTCTCTTACATAAGCCCTCCTCAGAGAAACCCATATGGACCAGCCGGGGCCCCGTCACGTAGACCCTATGGAGTATTTTAAGCTGCACCAGCCACAGGCGCGCGGGGATCGCGACCTCTTTGGGAGAAGAAACTGCATACTGCCAATCCTCATCATCGAGTTCGAGGCCATCCCTGGTCCATTGATCGCGCAACCCTAGAAGAAGATCCGCCCGAACATTAATTAGTTTCTTATAAATGAGCGAGATCGTACTCTCTGGCATATGGCCATCCAGGATCCGGTCCTCTAACGGAGAGGACTCAGGCACCTTCTCCCTTTCTACAAGGACTGATCGCAAGGCGTGGCACACTTGAGCGTATCGGAAGAACTCCGTGCTCCCTAGCTCGTATTCCTTCTGCAGCTCCTCGAATGACTTTATCCTACCCTTAACCAAAAGGTCTCCAACCCTGGATATGCCGATCAGGTCCCATTTCTCAAACCCTTTTGTATGCCAAAGCTTTCCCAGAATATCGGAGTCAAACAGAGGGGTGGCAAGGGTAAGCTTACCCTTCCAGCCCAGTGAATCCGTCGCCACCTTCCATACATGCACGGCCACCCTGGTGGGCCCCGTAAGAGTTAAGTCCAACGACTTCGAGTACAACGCTCTGTGGTAATTACCCTCACGTAGTAACCATCGGTCCATGGCAAAGCCGGGGCTCAGCGCCGGACCATATACACCATGGTTAATCGCGCTCAACTGAGTGGGCCAATAATAACGTCGAATGTCTGGAAGCGCGATACCACCGTCATACCATGGAAGCGTCAACTTAGCAATCGCTATGCGCGGACGCCCTTCCCACAATAGCGCGTGCTGGTGGCTTTCGACCTCACGGAAATAACTGGCCGGGACCAAGTCAAGGGTATTCTGCAGGGCATAGAGGAAACGAGGAAGAGACATCATTTTAAACAGGGCGGCACGGCCAAGGAGGGAAAGCGGCAACCGCCGCCAGCCCGCCACGTCCCGCCGCAGACGTGCCAAGGGAGGGAGCAAGTTCTTCTCGTATTGTAAAATGGGGTCGGTGGAAATATAGATCCCCAAATACAAAAAACCCTGCTGGGCTATCTGGATCGAGCAGTTGCGCGGGACAGGCGGGACATCCCCACACAGGACATACAAGTATGACTTCCCCCAATTGATTACAAGACCAGAGTTCCTACCGAAAGAAGTCAAGACGTCACAAACCACTATAAGAGATTTCTTAGGCGAGGTATAACAGAATATCGTCTGCGTAAAGTGAAATACGGTCTTCGTGGTCAGGCGACCAACGAATCCCACGTATATCGGGGTGCCATCGTATCCACGCCGCCAGCGGCTCAAGAGCAAGGGCGAACAACAACGGCGACAGGGGACAACCCTGCCGGGTGCCTCTCCCGAGCGCGAACGGTGTCGACGCCCGCCCGTTCACCACGACGCTAGCAAGAGGCCCCTCATAGAGCAACCTCACCCAGCCTACAAATCCAGGCCCAAAGCCGAACTTGGCTAGCACAGCCCACAGGTATGCCCACTCCACCGTATCGAAGGCCATCGTGGCATCGAGGGACGCCACAATAGCCGGCTCTCGCATCGTGCCCGTCCTAGCAATCACTCCATGGAGACGTCTAAGATTCAGTGCAGTGTTACGGTGCGGGATAAAGCCCGACTGATCCGGGTGGATCAAGTCGCCAAGCACCCGGACCAGGCGGTTAGCAAGGATCTTAGCAAGGATTTTCGACTCGGCGTTGAGAAGTGATATCGGCCGATAGGAGCCACACTTGTCCCGGGGCTTACCGTCTTTATGTATGACCACAATCGTCGCCAGCCGTTGATCAAGCGGAAGAAACCCATTCACCCGCGCCTCCACAAACATGGCGCGCAGGTGAGGAGCCAACTTATCCGGGCGAAGCTTATACAGCTCAAACGGCAAACCATTTGGGCCCGAGGCCTTACCGGAGCGCAACGCACGGATAGCACACGCCACTTCGTCTACAGTTACATCGCCATCATCCCTATCAATGGCAGAAAGGCAGGGCAGAGCGATATCACGCAGAAGGTCACACGAGTCCTCAGTCGGCCTATCCGAGACCGAGGTGTATACCGTACGAAAATAGTCCGAGAAACACTGGACTATACCGTCGGGGTCAGTGACAACCTCTCCCCCATCCATCGACCACTCCGGCACCACTCGATTAACACGCTCTTTTTTTATCCAACCACGCCAGCAATTTCCCGGCCTTATCACCAACATAGTACAATCGACCCTGCTGCTCCCTATTGAGGGTCTTGGCAGCGTTCGTCACCAGATCCCTATATTCCAATTGCTTCAAGCTCAAATTATGCAGTGTGGCCGTTGCAACATCCTCTTACAAGGCCACTTCTAAAGCCGCTATCCCGTCCTCTACTTGTGTCACCTCGGCGTCTCTCCGCCGCTTGGCGGCCACTACCAAGGAAAGGGCCTCCCCTCTCAATACAGTCTTAAAAGCTTCCCACAAGGACACCGCAGATTCAACCGAACCCTGATTATCTTGAAAATAGTGTTCAACTGTCTTCAGCAACGCACTGCGCAGCTTGGGGTCATGAAAGTACCAGGGGTTAATGGGAGCCACCCTGCCCCCCACCACCCGGCCAATATCCAGACGGGCCCACACCGGCGAATGATCAGATATGCCCCGTGCCATGTGCCTAGCCTCAGATACCAATGAGGCGTGCGCAGCCAGAGTGAGCAAGTAATCGATCCGAGAGAGACTCCCGTGGGCCCCGGAATGAAAGGTATATTGTCTGAGTGGGGTGCCGTAGCCTCCAACAGTCTACCAGACCAAAAGTATCTATAAAGTCGGGAAGCCACTTCTGAGCACCCCCGGTGTCCCTGGGCGGGTACCTATCGAGCATTCCAGACCCAACCGCATTGAAGTCTCCTCCCACCACTAGCATCCCTTCGGGGAGTTCCAACAAGGCCTTGCCCAGATCAGCAAACGTGGAGGCCTGCAGGGCAGGAGGGACATAAACAGAAACCAATACCAACGTTCTGCCCTCCCACCTCCCCGCCACAGCCACAAAGCGCCCCCTGTCATCAGCGATGGTGGAGTCCACCTCAAATGGTAGGGAAGCTCTAACCAGTATGCCCGCACCCCTGGAGCCCGAGGAAAACCCCGAGTGAGCAATGAATTTATAACCCTTTCTGTTAAGTGCATAACATGTATTCCCTATAAGGTGGGTCTCCTGCAGGAGGACCACATCTGGCGAGGTCCGTTTCAAGAATTGCAGGACTATCCCCCGTTTAATACGATCCCCTAAGCCATTGACATTCCAGCTAATTATGTTTAAGCCCCTATCCCCCATCCCCAAACACAGAGACCTCCACCCCCCCCCGGAGAACCACGATCGGACAATACTGACAACCATTGCTACGCCTTGCGAGAAAAAAACAACCCCCAACAACAACCCCAACATCCCAAATCCCCCCCCCCTCCCTGCACCCCTGCGTCGGCTTACAAAGCCCCCCCAACTTGCAGTGTGCCTGTCGCCCTATCAAAAACAAATCTACAAAAAGTACCCCAAGGGAGGAAAGAGCTCCCATCTTTCCCCCGCCGCCCTCCCATTACTGCAGTAGGGTACGAGTCACTGTCCGGGGCTGAGTCAAAACAGACCGACACCGGAGGTATCACTTCTGTCCATCCCGGTCGCCTTCCGCTCCATCCACGCGGTCCCGGCCGGGCTGTCGCCGAGGGAGCGTATCCAACCAGTCCCCCGCCATGTCCGGTGATTCGAAGAAGAAAGTCCGATCCTCATACACCACACGTAGCCTGGCGGGGAAAAGCATGGCATACTTCAGGTCCATCTCCCTAAGCCGCCGCTTCACCCCCAGGAAACTCTGCCTCTGTTTCTGCACCATCTGGGTGAAGTCAGGATAAAAGCTCACAGAGGCTTTCTGAAAAGGCACCGGGCCTGTCACCCTCGATGCTTGCAGGATAGCGTCTCGATCCCGAAAATTAAAGATCCGGGCGACAATCGGCTGCGGGGTGGCTCCCACCTTAGGCCGTCCACCAGGCACTCGGTGAGCCCGCTCCACCGCAAAAAACTTGCCAAGGCCCTTAGGCGCAAGATGATTCACCACCAAGTCCTCGACGAGTAAATCCACGGAGAGCTCCTCCGAAGTTTCCGGGACCCCAATAAGGCGCACATTGTTGCGCCGGGCCCGACCTTCAAAGTCTTCGAGCCGGCGGGCGGAGAGGTCATTCGCGGTTCGTAGCTTACGAACCTCAGCCTGGAGTTCCGAGACATCGTCCGCGAGACCAGTAGTCTTGAGGTCCAGGGACTTGACCCGCTCATTGGTTTTGCCCAGGTCCGCGCGAATCAAGTTGACATCAACCAGAATCATGTCCACCTTGTGCGCCAGGGTCTCGAATTGTCGCCCAAT
The DNA here is from genome assembly GCF_964204655.1 of Triturus cristatus. Taxonomy (NCBI): domain Eukaryota; kingdom Metazoa; phylum Chordata; class Amphibia; order Caudata; family Salamandridae; genus Triturus; species Triturus cristatus. The sequence goes on from NC_140580.1 coordinate 35,438,367, forward strand.
CGAAGATTGCATCCCATCTATCGCCCCCTTGATATCCTGCAATGATAACTCCGAGGCTGGGGATGAATCGGCCTTCTGTGCTTCCAGCGACTGTCCTGATCCACCAGGCGACCCCTTCTGCTGGGCATAGCGATCCATATTGTTGGATTGGGTATATCCTCCCCGCCTGGTAGTCTTAGACTTCGACTTGTCTGCCTCCGATTTGGTCGACATCTCGAACAGCAGGGCGGTCAGTCGCAAAAAGACGTCCCTCACTCAGCCAGAGGAAACAGGGTCAACTAGGACGTCAGCAGCCAGCCAGGGCCGAGCGGAGGTCTTCCAGACAGCAGGGGACCAGCATGAAGCACTCCCAACCCAGAGCAAGCAAAGGGCGAGAAAGCGAAAGAGAAAGTGCAGCGGCACCCGTCCGCCAGTTCACACCTCCCGAGGCCGCTGTTGTTCAATTAGTGGCTGGGCATCCTGCCAACGCAAGCCCCTGGCATCCTTCGGAGGTAGGCCGCAATCTTCCGCCATGCACAACTTCGGTTCCCGGTGGGCGATCTTAGCCCGGACAACGTCAATCGCCCCAGCTGTGACTCATCTGCAGAATTCCGTGCATGAAAATCAGGATTTAGGACAGGATAATTGCAGGAGGGCGCGAGGGTCGCGGGAGCTCAAGGCTCACGCGGCCATCTTGGTCAAGCGCTAGGCTCCTCCGCAAAAGAGATTTTTACCAAAATTAATAATTTGTACAAATAAAATCTAAAATTAATGTAAGCGCTGTTCATAATTATGACCTTGGATTTTACAATACATTTTTTTTTTAAACCTCCCTCTCCATTGACTACACCCATGCACCAAAGTACTAAGATATCAAGTGATTGGAAGCATGCCCTGTCTAAAACCCACATAATTTACAATGGTGTAAGCTCGTGACCACTCATAAAAAATATGCCTGTGGTTCTAGAAGTGCACATTTGCACTTATCCCAGGTCATTGTTTAACCTTTATGTATAACCTGTTAGTTGAACAAGAGTGAACTTGGTCGTTCCATGTGCTGGTTATCCATAAATTAGAATTTTGTGTCCCATATACAAAATTTCTGTGTGCTTCTATTTCTTGGATAATGTCTTCTGTATGCCTGAACATGGCCAGCGGTAGCGTTTACCTTGTAACATCGGGGTTGTGTGTTTTGGGCATGTTCCCATTGTTGCATGAGATTAAAACCCATCTCACGCAGATCGGATGTTACATACAACCTGAGATCAAAGATGGGTTGGGAAGAGTGCATCACTTTAATCAAATACCCAAATTGTGTGTTTTAGTTGTCATGCCTTGCACATTTGCTTCATGAGAGCTTTTTCTTTCGCTGTTGGACCAGTGTTTCATGGTCTCGAGTTAATTTTTGTACTGGCGTAAAGGCCTCCCCGGTTACCAGTTGGAACATTTCCCTTTTTATTTTATTAAACCCAACTCTTAAAATTGCGGTCATTGTCCCTCCTGTTTGCAGGCTTGTGTTTTACATATCCTGTCACAAATGGAAGCATCTGGCCCTCACTGGAGTGTCTTTTCTCTGCTGATCTGTCCGTCCTTGGTAAAGCTTGATTCATGTGTGATGTTACTGCTTCTGTCTGGGTCCACATTTTAGATCGTACAAATTCTTGTGTAAAAACTTCTTTTACAGTCTTATGAGTCTTAAAGCTGGGTGTAATCGTGTGCATTTTTATTTCTAGAATTTTTTCTAAAGTTCATCAAAGTTTTGAAAATATGTTTACATTTCGAATCTGATTAACCATTTTTTTTTGTTTGTTTTGTACATGAGTGAGTGTATGCCTGGCATTTAGCATTGCAAAGTCTAGCAGGAGACAGAAAAGAGAGCTATGTGATGCGTTTTCTACTCGTAGAAGTCTCCTGCTGGTCTCGAAAGACCTTTTAATTCAAGATGGGCTGTCTGATAAAACAAACGATACCATGCCTTTTTTCGAGAAATGAATTTCACAAGCGCAATTAAAATATCGTCCATATATACCTACATTGAACTGCGTAAACTTATACGCAGAGTTAGTCTTTTTGCTCATCTTGACGTTTCTCAAAATTTCTTTCAGCTCCTCTTTGTTGCATTGCAAAACATCCATACAACCTTGAAATAAATCGTCCGAGTCAAGTAGATAGATGAAATAAATAATTCGATGTGGGTAGACATGAAGAATGTTGGCACCCAACAAATCTGATTGGAAGTTGAAGTGTGTAGTATCCTGCATGTTATAATGTAAGGTGTTTTATCAGCCCTGCTCTGCCAGTGCCTGTGCTCTGACTCATTAGAATGTTGGAGTCTGATGATGCCTCGGAATGTTGGGACAGAGAGAGACTGAGCGACAGTTGGTCATGGGCTGAGCAGCTGACAGGCAGCTCCTGGTGGGGCTCTGGTCTACTTCATAACTACATGATGTCCTGTACCTTACTACATGTTATCTTCATGGAATAAAGCGTCTTGAAATACTACCTCTTGTGTGGACCTTCATCACTACATTTTGTGGCGACGAGGTGACGAAGAACCTACAGCTTCAAGCAAACCACAGGTACCTGACTTACAAGCTAACTTGGATATGGCGCAAATAAAAGAAACTACAGTGGCAACAACCACAATTTTCAGAAGAGGAGGCATCCACAAGATGGTAATTTCTACTTACAAGAAACAGAGGTGTTGTACACAAAACTACAAAGATGACTACAAGGAAGATACAACTACTACAAAGAAAAGTAGAGAAGACAACATAGTACCCTTACACAGGGCACAATTTTATGGGTCTGTTACCCACTTACATTTACTCAGTCTCCCCACATAGGGCGTCTTATGGGTCACAGTCCCATCTTACATTTACGTAGTACCCTTACACAAGGCACAATTTTATGGGTCTTTTACCCATGTACATTTACACAGTCTCCCTTCATAGGGCGTCATATGGGTTACAGTCCCATTTACAGTGCTCCTCACATTCCTGCACAGGAGTAGAGGGCGGTCATGGGTTTTAGTCCCAGTGACGGAAATTGTCTTTTTACATTCTGTAATTTTGATGTTTTGTATAACGCAAAATTTACATTCACATTGTATTGTTATGGTTTATTGGAAATGGGGGGGGAAGTAATAGTTATACTGTTTGTATCTACTTTGCCTCTTCTCCGTTTTCTTATTCGTCCAGTTTTCCTTGTGGTGTCATTCTTATTGCCATCCTTGGTTTCTGGATCTATACTCATTGTTGTCGTCTTTTGTCTCCAGCCTTCCCTTGTTCACACTTTCGTTCTTTTCCTTCCCTGTTTAGGAGGAAATCCGTAACTCCCTCTTCCCTGTGTCTGTGTGGAGGCTGGTGTCCGTTTTCCATCGTGCCTTGTTCTTTCTTCCCTTCCTGCCTGCCTGGCCAGTGGGTGCGTTCGGGGGTTAGTCCTTGGTGCGTCTGTGTCCTTCTCCCCCTGGTTGTTTCCATCTTCTGGTTAATTGTTTTTTCCTCTCACCTTTTCTATGTCTATGAGTCTGGGTTATCTCTGTCGGGCTTCGCTTAACTCTTCCCTTCCTCTTCTTCTTCTTCCTCCTCGTTTTCTTCCACCTGTCTCTTCGCGCTGCTTTGCTTACTACTTTCCTTGATGTTGTTTCTGTTCCTCTGCTGTTCTTCCTTGTTATCTCTTCTTTAGTTCTCTCTCGCTATTTGTATTCACTTATTGGTTTAATGCTTCTGTTAAAACGAAAGGGGATATGTAGTATCCTGCATGTTATAATGTAAGGTGTTTTATCAGCCCTGCTCTGCCAGTGCCTGTGCTCTGACTCATTAGAATGTTGGGAGTCTGATGATGCCTCGGAATGTTGGGACAGAGAGAGACTGAGCGACAGTTGGTCATGGGCTGAGCAGCTGACAGGCAGCTCCTGGTGGGGCTCTGGTCTACTTCATAACTACATGATGTCCTGTACCTTACTACATGTTATCTTCATGGAATAAAGCGTCTTGAAATACTACCTCTTGTGTGGACCTTCATCACTACAAAGTGTCTGTGAAAATGAATTCAAAAAACCTAAATCCTATAGTGACCTACCTAGCCAGCCGGCTCAATGGTGCGATATGAGTTAAGAGATGTGTTTCTCTGGCGTCCAAAACGTCTGAGAAGTGGTGCACAAAAGGCCCATCTCTTGGCATATTCACTAGCTGGTCCTTTTCTACACTTGTTCATGACTCGTTCAGGGGTTGTATCAGCTCAAGTGAAAGTGGCCCGTGGCATACTATGGTCATGATAGGTTTCAAATATTAGATGTGTCTACCATTGCGGCCATGGGGTGTGTGCTCCGGTGTAGTCACTGCCATGCATAGATTACTTCTTATGCAAAAACAACAGTTGATGGACAGAATGCAGAACAATGTCATACATTCACCCCAGTACAGAGATCTGGGCCTAAATCCATCGTTTTTTTGCTCACCATGCCATTCCAGTTTGAACCCAGCCATATGCAAATCAGTCTTGACCCTGTGCCTCATGTGAACAGTCCAGCCCGAACTGCCAAGCAAGGTCCTCCCTGGACTGGAAACAAGCATCCTAGGACCGGTTTCGGGGTTTCACTCCTCTTCAGCCAGGATAGCTTGATTCCAGTGGCATGGAGAGCACGGGACTCACGTCTGAGCATACCCGTCTCACTCAGGGTGACAAATGCAAAAACAACGGCCATGTCTGAACTGGGGTGGTGGAGTGAGCTAAAGAATGATGATGGATTAAACCCAGATCAGTTGACTGGGGGTTTGATGTGCTCAAGTGCTCCGTCCATCATCCCCCTTTGGTATTGTTTTGTTCGCCCTAAGTTGGCAGGGTTTACCCAGACGTGGGTCCGTTGCTCACTTTGCCACTGGATTCAAGATAACCTGGCTGATGAGGGTTATGAACCCGAAACCGGTCCCAGGATGCTTGTTTCCGGTCCAGGGAAGACATGGCTTGGCAGTTCGGGCTGGACTGTTCCCATGAGGCACAGGGTCAGATTGATTTGCATATGGCCATGTCTGAACTGGATTGGTGGAGTGAGCTAAAGAATGATGATGGATTAAACCCAGATCAGTTGACTGGGGGTGAGCGTTTGATTTGCTCAAGCGCTCCGTCCATCATCCCCTTTGGTATAGATTACTTCTTAAGCTTGCAGTCTGCACAAACAATTAGTATAAATTACACCTTGTGTAAGTATTTTCCAGCTTTTCCACATAGAACAGTTTTTGCAGTACCGTACCCTACTGATGAAGCATTACATTTATCTTTAGCTTTGACAGCCAATTCTTTGATCAGTCCGTATAGCCTGTTTCGTGTTGCTTAAGAGCCTCACTTTGTAAGCTAATATGTTCAATCCAGTTCACTGTTCATGTTAACTACTTGAGTCTGCATTTTTTTTGTTTTAATCACTCATTTTCCTGCCTATACCCTGTTTCTTCAGTTAACATATGATTTTGCTTTTATAAGGAACACTACCTATTTTGAGTTATCAGTTTCAGTATACCACAGATGCAACAGGAATGTTGCCCTTCTCACTGTGTTCCTTAATCACCAAGTCTTCTGTAGCAGTTTTGACCAGTAAATAAAATCTTTTCAAAGGAATGCTGCAGAATTCATGCAAGACTTTAGCTTCCACCATCCCTAAGCATAAATGCACATAATCCTCCATCTAGCATTGCTTGTATGGTACCCAATCGGTGCAGTACACGAAAAACCAAACTTCAGCTCTCTCAGGCATTCCATGGTAGAGATCTAAAAGTGTTTGGTTTTTCCATAAGAAAAATCCCTGCATTTTATCACAGTTCTTGATTTTCAACAAGTAGCTAGATTGGAGAATATGAAACCTGGTCATTTACCCCAGCTACAGTCTACCAATTAACATTCCAGTTGTTAGTGGTCTTCCTTGTGGGTTAGTATCCGTTTCCGTATTGAAATGTTGAATTATCCGGTGGCCATTGTCATTTAATGATCACCAATTTATGCTGCTGGTTTGATAGTGTTCAATGTTAAATTGAAATGATTTTCATTTTCCCAAAATATTTTGAGCTGCAATATATTTGTTTGACTTGTAAAGCAATGACTGAAGGGCAGGCGAACAGTGCATTTGGAATTGCTACTGCTGAGCCAGAGCGAATGGACAGTGGAACCCATGAAGGTAATATAGTAACTGTTAAGTAGGTTATTAAAGAGCAAACCATTTATTGAGAGCACACAACTGTATCTCAACAACTATTCTATAGGTCTTCATATTAGGATAGTCATCCCATTGATCCAAAACGAACAGGACCCTAAAATGCTCAAATGTAGAGTTGGTTTTGCTGCCTGTAGGCTATTTTCTTTTGATGCTTGGCTCATCAGTTCTGTCATCCAAAATGTCTCCCTATGTCTTGCTATGCACATCTTTGTCACTGCCAAAGATGTAATCCATCTCTTCTAGAGGTTTATCAGGTTGCTAATTTATGACCTATTCTGATTAACAGTTGAGAGAATGAAGCATTAAAGTCTGTCACCAGAGTTTTTCATGCTCTTAAATATTTCTGTTCACTAGTTTTTAGTTTAGATTAAACCCAGGGAATTTAATCTGGGGTCCGTGTAACCCTAGGGTTCTGTGATACCTACTCAGGAATTCCATGACGGTTTAGAACATTTAATATTAGTAGGTTAGTTAAGTGTGTGTGGGTGCATATATGTGTGTGTGTGTGTGTGTGTGTGTTAAATATATATATGTAATTTTTAGCCTTCTATTTCGAATTCCTTCACACGTACAGACTATTTTTAAATTTGCAATTTTACATAAAATATATATGTGTGTAAAATTGTGAATCTAAAAATAGTCTATGTATGAAGGAATTCAGAATGGAAGGCTTAAAATTAAGATTGGTATCCATAACTAGATTTGTGGGTGCATCACAAGTACAGTAAACGGAATCTAAAAAGGATTATTAGTGACCTCAATTGAAGTACTGGTATGTGCCAACAAAAAGAGACCAATCATTAGGGGCAGAAAATCTCCTAATGTGTAGAATATGGCTTTGTTATACCACTTCGTCTTTTAGAAATACAACCACATTTTGAAACGTTCCAAACTTCCTAATGAAATTTCGGTTCTTATATTTTTTTATGTTGGTTTTTGTTTTGTGGATTAAATAAGATACTTCATAATTTGTCTAATGTTTTTTTATGTGGCTTGTGTCGGTGGTCCCCCACTTCCAGTACTGATTCAGCCCGAGTGCACAGAAGTCAAAATATTAACAAATGCTGAATTTGTCTGTGGTGCAGTACTGCTGGAGGTACATCCTTCAAGCATCTCGAGTGCCACCACAAATAACCAGTCTTGTTAAGTGTTTATAAACTCTGCAAATGGGATAAAGGTGGCGTCTCGCTTTTCAGAACCTCCGCTAGGTGTCATTGGACACTGGTAGGCATACGTACGTATAAAATGGCCACAGGCCATGTGACCCAAAAATGTCTTTCTGTGCTGTCTAGTGTTTGAAAGGTCGAGGGTCGGGCCTTTCACTAAAGGCGACCTTCGTGCCCCTATATGTTGGCAGGGCCTGTGTAGCCTTCACAGCCCATGGCTCAGGGAAACACAAACCGCGACATTCCGATAACAAACCGAAGTGCAAGCCATCATATTGAGTTTACTTGAGGAGCCCTTTTGAGCAGTCTCTGAGATACAGTACAACACAGTGACAATTGTCTCATTAAAAGTATAATACCTTGCCGTGAAATGGCACGGCTCGTCACGGTTAAGATAAAATATCTTTGAGGTGTGACTTGGAACTAGCTTCCCCTTTAAAGGACGAGGGCACTTGAAATAATCATGAGCCTGCTGCTGGTCATTGCCACCATTCACTAATTAACGAATAGAGGCCTCATTGAAGTATCTCTTGTCCTCTATAGATATGCCACCCACAAACTAGCAAAGACTGTCAGATAGGAGCAGCAAACACATTGGAAAAGGTGCAGAATAAAAGTTGTCCCCAGACATACGAAAATAAAATTGCTTTAAGGACACCTTTCAGACGCACATGTGTATTCTATCCTTGTGTGGTGTCCTTACATATTGAGCTGTATGGGTGTGTTTTTAGATACCTCTAAAAACAATGTGATACTTCCATGTGCTCAGATCTAATTCAATGGATTTCTTTTGTTTCCAATGGCTTCTAATTCCTATTGTTCAGAACTCTTTCTTAACCAAAATGGACGTACCTTAGCTTCGGTGAAGATTGTCGGGGACTCCTCCCAAGAGAGGGCATTACAGAAATAGGCGGAGATCTATTCGGAAAAATTTGTTATATTTTCCATTGAAATAGACACAAAACATTCCACTAACATGTAGTTTTACTGATAATAGCGCATAAAAAATGTTTGGAAATTGGGTTTCAGCAAAAAGTTTGAAAATTTGCACATCACCAAGTAAAGTGTTCTTATTTGTTTTGATCCTATAATAATATTTTTTTTTCACCACTGAATTACAAAAATGGGTCTTCATAACTAATGAAATATATTTGAAGTTCTCTCAGCAATTTCAGTTTAGTGTTAGAAAAAAGCCTGACATCTCACAGCCTTTCATTTCACATGCTTTGAACAGTTCATTTGTCACACAGTTCACTTAAAAAAACCCTCTAACTACAGTCACATAAAGAAAAACAAGCATATGCAATGCAATCGGTCTCGCCTTTGGGACCTTATATGTGTTTAGCTATGCAGCACATTAGCCTGGGTGCTGAAACATCTACTGTTCTTTAACATGGAGGGAAAGTAAGCACCAAACTGCGGAACACACCAGTTATGGGAACACATGGAGAGAAATACTGCCTATCAGTGGGAAATTGTATTGTCCAAAGCTCTGTTTTTAATATAAAATCAGCCCCTTCAATTGTCATATCACTGAAAATAAAAGATTTGAAAAAAATATTATTGTCTACGGGTGCTCGTTTAATACAAGTTTCTATGGCCTAGAATCTAGAGTATGCTAAAGTGATGCTGGTATTTTAATGACCTCTGCTGGTTATTTTCTATCAAGAAAGTTAAATAGAGGCAGTTGCCAGAAAAATAAAGAGTCCCTGAGTAGAAAGCAATTCTGATATTTTACTGACCTTTACTGGTTGTTTTCTATCAAGACATTTAAATAGAGGCAGTTGAACAGAAAAAAAAGTCTCTAAGCAAAGGCGGAAGCAGACAAGTCCTAGGCCTGATCTCCAGATCCCACAAAGTACATACAACAGATCTTCCAGACTAGGCTAGACCTAATAAATGAAGGCTGACAAACTGACTTTTTTACATCTGTCTCTGTAAGCCAGCAAATGTGACAAGATAACAACATTTAAAGGCTTTTTTATTGCTCTTACACTTTGTGAGCAATAAAGATTCCTTTAAATCTTAACTTGTCACATTTACTTTTTGTTCTGTGACTGTAATTGGAGGATTTTCAGTTCGCCAAAAAGGGCTAGTAGTCCCTAAAAATAGCTTGTCCTGAATAAATTTTGCTTGACAATGCGAGTGGGTGAGTGTATATTTTTCGATTTTCGCCGTATGCATGCCCTTCACAAATGGGGAGACCGAAAAAAGGTAGCAACGATGTTGCCAGAAAATGGGAAGCCTATGGGCAGGCTGTAAGCCCAGGATGTAGATACTTCATGTCTCTGTTCGAGACTGCGCATTCGCACCGTTTAGAGCCAAAACCTGATGAGGTTCAAAATCACATACAGATGCGAGACAAGGATCAAAATCCACCAATCCTATTTTGTGTAATCTCATGGGGAGGGTCCGAAAATCCCTGTATATGGTCCAGTATTCGCACTGAGGTAAGAGGGGGGGAACATTTTGTAGGGAGCGATAATATCCCATATTTGATCCTATATGGACTGTGTTGGTTGTGAGATATTTTAAGACATACAAGATTCTGGCCATTTCCCCTCAATGTAGGTGTTCAAACAAGCATACTTTAGGAAGCAAAACGTCCTTTGTTGGAAGTGGAAATCAAGAAATTCAAATAATCAGAGGCATGTATGGTACCAAGTTTTCCAATTGCATCTTTATTTTCAGAAAGTTATAAATCTCTGAAGAAGGAATCTTGACCATGGCAAAGGAAATGGGAGACTTGGAGGAGCCCATTTTTAGGTCTCGCCTAGCGTTGCTGCGCACAAGCGGAGCTCGCTCGGTGAGATTTATTGTAGATGAGTTTGAGAAAAGGGCTTTAAGCCCCGCCCCATATTTCCATTGGCATGCGTCACCGTTTATGGTAAACTGTGGGCTGTTATTGAAAATAAGCTTTCTGGGGTGCCTCCTTTTCGCCTTTTGGTCCGGCCCATCCGGACTGGCTCGCCTGCTTCACTGCTTTCGTGAAGCAGTTTCTTATCTCAAGGAAGCGCGAGATCCAGTCCGGATGGGCCGTCCCAAAAGGAGACAGGGCGCCGCATGTTTATTTTTGCATCGCTGAAAGCTCAATGCAAAAATAAACAGCGTCTGGCTTCAGTGTTTATCATACCATGCCATCCGTACACAAAACTTTGCAGTGGCTTGTCTTGCCTTTGCTCGTCTGTGCGGTTTAAAACGTCTTTCCTGTTGTGCCTGTCACCTAGTTAAACTAGGCAGGCTTACTTGTATGTTGAAATCACCCACTTAAAGACTGTTTTGTGAACACTGTCCTTAAATTGGCTTTCACTTGTGTTAATGCTTTACGATCTGTGAACACCTTAAGGCGCGTCCTTCAACATGTTGCTTGTTTTACAATGCCAGAGGTTACAAGAAGAGCACATGCAGCCATCAAAGCAGCCGGCTGCTACCGCACGTGACGTACACGGGAATTCATGCAAGCTCTACACTTCTAGTTTTCCGTCCCAGTTTATCAAATTGCACAATCCCGGCTACAAGAGATGGGGCACCAGCTTCACTGCGCACCTTCCCCGGGTGGTCCAGGACTAGAAGCGACATCTGGGAAACACCGGGGCCTCCAGCACACACCTGTCAGTCACTCATCCCCGCCCAATCTCTGAGCAGCTCCTGTACCTAGACCCGCCCTCCCACGATACCTCTGACTCTGTATCCACAGCGTCCTCTCATTGAGCGAGTGTGGGGCCCTAGGAGTGTTGCGACACAGGCAGACAGAGCCGTCTATGCAGGCACAGTCAGAGGGCACAGGCACAGCAAGGCAGAGCAGCACATGTACAAGTGGACAGAGCAGAGTGGACAGATACAGGCAAGAAGAACCGAATGGGCAGGTACAGGCAAGCAGAGCCGAGTGCGCAGATACAGGCATAGAGGAGAGTGTAGAGATGGGCAGAGCTAAGCGCTCAAATTCAGGGGAGATTGCGCAGATACAGGCAGAGCTGAGTAGCAGTTACTGACCGGCAGAGACGAGGAGAGGGTCAGGCAGACAGGACGCAAATACAGACAGACCAGAGGAGCAGGCAGGCAAAGCAGGACGTGGCCCCTGCACAACCTGAACCAAGTGCGAGGCGCAGGCATAACAGGCAGAGCGAAACCATGAATAACTTGCAAGACTGATCATAACATTAACACAGACAGGAGAACGGGCAGTGAGACAACTGAGCTCAACGCTTGCTATCTTCCGGGGCCCTAAATATTGCACAGCGAGCCCGGACCGGCAGCACCGAGGGGAGATGCTTCTGTGTCCAGTGGAGTGTCAGAGGGTCGGGTTCAGGCCAGGACCTTTAAGATGGGGGACCAGCGCACACACACGCGGACGCGCGTGCACACGCACGCACCTGCAGGCGCGAACACGCACATGCACGCGCGCACACACGCGGACTGCAAAGGAGACTCGTTCATGTGGCGTGAAATCTCCTCGTGGACCAACTCTTGGGGCCCCCAGAGCCGGGGGCCTGGATGAAACGGGGCACATTTCTGCATCTTAAATGTAGAGTTTTATGAACCCCACTCCGATTGATACAAGCTAAGCGACAGACACAAGACAGAGGGGGCACGGGTGCTGGCAACTCTGGGGAAGAAGGAGTGGGGAGGTTTAACAGGCGGCGGAAGGGGGGGCGGGGAGGGGGTGTTGGCATCTCTTGGAGCAGAGACCAAACCTGTGCCTTGGTTGGCATAATGCCCTGGGATCCGCCCATCTATCCACAGACTGGCAGTTCCGGACACTCATGACACGTGGGTTATGTCCAAGGGAGAGGTGAAAGTGCTTATCTCCTGTTGGTCTGCAGTCCACTCAATGACATATGAGGAACAAGCATTTGCAATGCAACAGTCTCGCATTTGCGTGAGTTTTAGCTATTGCCATTGTAAATGACAATGCTTTTATTTATGTTTTGATTTTTAAAAGCCTAAATAAAAGGCATTGTCATTTACAATGCCAATAGCTTAAACTCATGTAAATGCGAGACCTATTGCATTGCAAATGCTTGTTATAAGTTGTACGATAGAAATTGCCTAGAGTTTCCCAAAAACAGATTCAGGTTCAGAGGTTTATTTTAATGTATGTTTAAACAATATCCAATTATTGCAGTTAAGTCTGGAAGCATTTATCTAGAGATTTCACCACGAATATGGTATCTTTTAGGATTGGATAAGAATGGGGCACTTTTAGGTGTTTTTAGAGTGAACACATTTTTCAAGGATAACAGTTTAACCTGGTCTGTTTCAGTGTCGACCCATAGGGGATGAGAGGGAAGATTTGAGTTTAGCCAACAAATAGTTTGTCTGACAAGGAATGATGTTTGAAAATGGATAAAGTTTGGAATCCCCCAAACCAAGTTTGAATCTATCAGTTTTGACATTACGTAATGAAATCCGTGCTTTTTTTAGTCCTTCCAAATGAAACTGGCGAGCAAGATATCAATCTTTTTGTGGAAGTTTTAAGACCATAGTAGTGGAATCATTCTGAGAATTGTTAATTTGGGAAGCAATCATCATTTTAATTGTTTCTGTGCATCTGCTGCACGCCACTCCCTATCCCCCTACGTAATGGCGGCCGATGCGGGGGAGCGCGAGCAAGACCTTTGACCCACGGTCTGAGGCCCGCTCTTCTTCCCAGCAGCTCCGCTGTGCCCTGCCCTGTGCCGTGTTCGGGCCCCACCCTGGTAGGGGTCGAGACCCGGTGCCGGTAGCTGCTGTGTCTCTGAGTTTGTTTTTCTCCTAATTGTATTCATTGTTGCCTCTGCGTTTGTATTTTATTTAACTTGCTGCCTGCACTGTAATTTTGTCTCTTGTGCCCCTCTCACTGGTGCCCTTCCAGTTTCCCTCTTCGCATTTGTCCCGCTGTTCCCGCCCCGCCTCCCAGCTGCTGCATGCCCCTCCCCCCACTTAATGGTGGTCGCGCTGAAGGCAAGCCCGTCTGTGCCCATCCGTGACCCGACCGCGGCCAGCACCTGGAACCCTGGTTCTCCTAGGCCCCACCGCTATAATTCCACCTCCCTCCAAGCACTCAATTCCGGGAGACACATCGACTGCGAAAGATCCTCGCCGAACATCACCCACGGACAGTTCTCGTGCAGACACTGCCGTAGATCCTTCACCATCGACAAACCCCCACAACCGTCGAAGGCCTGCACCACCGAAACCCTGACATGCATCCTCCTCAACGTGCGCTCCCTGCACCGACACGCCGTAAAGATCTGGGACCTGATCGACACCCTCCCGCCCGACGTCGCCTTCTTCACGGAAACCTGGAGCGACGCCACCTCTGGCCCGACATCGCCACTGCCATTCCCGGCGGCTAAAAGATCCAAAGAAAGGACCGCCCCCACCGCCCAGGAGGAGGACTCGCTATCGCACACAAGACCCCCCTCAGACTCTCCACATCCGGCATGAGTGAACCCCACTCCAACACAGAACACCTCCACTTCCAGACCAGCCCCAGGACCGCGCTACGCGGCACCCTCATCTACAGACCGCCGGGAGCTCGCACCCAGTCCGCAACAACCATTGCCGAGCTCACCGCACCCCACACCATCACCTCCACGGACTACATTCTACTCGGGGACCTGAACTTCCATCTCGACATTTGCAACAACCCAGACTCCACCACTCTCCTCGCCAACCTCTGACTGAAGCAGCTGGTCAACACGCCCACTCACAGAGCTGGACACACCCTCGGCCCCATCTTCGCAGGAGGGACAAACATCTGCTTCAGCCACAACACCCAGCCCCTTTGGACGGACCACCACTGTGTCCGCTGCCAAAGAATTTCACAGCTGGATCTCCTGCTGCGCCGACAAGCTTGCACCCCTCCGCCACCCCGCCAAACAACGCCCTCTGAAGGCCGCCTGGTTCGCCACAGAACTACAAGAAGCCAGTCGCTCCTGCAGATGCCTAGAGAAAACCTGGTGAAACCAGAAAACCATGGAAGCACGGAACAACCACAGGTGCGCCCTGAAGGTCAAGGCCCATTATGACCACTTCAGCGAACAAACACCACCCCCGTCGACACCGCCTCTGATAAGCCAACCATCATGACCTCGAATCCCGCCACCGTCTAACACGTCTCCGCGACCATGAAGAAAACCCACTCAGGAGGCCCAACAGACCCCTGCCCACCGCACATATTTCACAGGTTCGCCGCCGCCATCGCACCCGAACTAGGACGGACTATCAACGCCTCCTTCAGATCCGACATCTTCCCAGACGACTGGAAGCGGACGGAGGTTAAACCCCTCCTCAAGAAACCAACGGCCGACCCAATGGACCTGAAAAACTACCGAGCCATCTCTCTCCTCCCTTTCGCAGCCAAAGTCACCGAGAGACTCGTAAACGCCCAGCTGACCGTCTTCATCGAAGAGAAGTCCATCCTAGACGCCTTCCAGTCTGGATTCCGCAGCAACCACAGCACCGAGACCACCCTCCTCGCCGCCACTGATGACATCCACATGCTACTCGACCAGGGACACACTGCGGCCCTTATCCTTCTAGACCTCTCCGCAGCCTTCGACACTGTTTCACATCGCACGCTCACAGCCAGACTTGACGACACAAGGAGCTGCCCTCGACTGGATCCAATCCTTTCTCTCCGGAAGAACCCAGAGGATCAGACTCCCTCCCTTCCTCTCCGAACCCACCGATATCAACTGCGGAGTTCCCCAAGGATCATTGCTCAGCCCCATGGTCTTCAACATCTACATGGCCCCCCTCGCCGCCATCATCAGACCGCATGGGCTCACCATAGTATCCTACTCTGATGACACCCAGCTCATCCTCTCACTCACGAAGAATCCCGAAAACACCAGACTCAGCTTCCATGAAGGAATGAAGAACGTTGCTGGATGAAAGACCGCTGCTTAAAGCTCAACTCAGAGAAGACCGAGGTCATCATCCTCGGACCCTGCACCTCAGCCTGGGACAACACCTGGTGGCCCTCCGCCCTCTGGAATCCACCCACCTCTACAGACCACACACGAAACCTTGGCATCATCCTCGACTCCTCCCCCTCTATGAACCGCCAGATCAACGCCTTTGCTTCCACCAGTTTAAACCACCAGTTTAAACTGCCTACGCATCCTCCGCAAGACCTTCAAATGGATCCCCCGACTGCAGAAGGACCGTCACCCACGCGCTCATAACCAGCAGACTGGACTACGGCAAAACCCTATCCACCGGAATCAACAGAACTCTTCTACAAACTCCAAACCATCCAGAACACCGCAGCCAGACTCGTACTCGGGACTCCGCGTCACAAACACATGACCCAACACCTACGAGACCTCCACTGGCTCTCCTTCGAGAAGAGGGTCGCCTTCAAACTCCTCACCCACGCCTACAAATCACTCAACAACATCTGACCCAAATACCTCAGCGAGAGAGTCTCCTTCCACGTAACCAAGAGGAACCTCCGCTCCACCGACCTCACCCTGGCTGACGTCCCCTGCATCCGCAGAAACAGAGCAGGCGGGAGAGCTTTCTCCTACATCGCAGCGAAGACCTGGAACGAGCTCCCATTGGATATCAGACGCTCCCTGACCCTGCACACGTTCAGGAAGGACCTCAAGACCTGGCTCTTCAACTGATCCAGAGCTGCTTACCCCCCTCCCCACCCCCCTAGTGCCTTGAGACCCTCAGCAGTGAGTAGTGCGCTTTTTAAACCCCTGATTGATTGATTCTCACTGGTGATAAACTTTGGTGCCAAGGCTTCCAGCAGAGTTTTAACTTTGGTTAAAAGAGCAGATTCATTAGGCCATATCGTTTCTGCCAGGTCTCTCATAAATTTAATACCTAGGTATTTTACATGAGAAAGCTTGACATTTTAGAGTTGGAACTTGGGCAATATGTGATAAAAACATAGTATGTTAAGGGGGAAAATGTCTCGGTTTTATATAAGGAAATATCCAGAAATAGATGTGTAGTTATTCAGCAACTCCAATACTTTGCAAACTGCTTTCTCTGCGTCTTTAGAAAAGACTAACACATCTGCATAACTAGCCAACTTACAGGTTCTAGATAGGAAGGGAATCCCCCACCCGCAACTCTCAGGTTGTTAAGAATAGTACGGAGCAATGGTTCTATAGTTGTTTAAAAAAAAAAAAAAGAATAGGGTGACCAGGGACATTCCTGCCTTGGTGAAGCAGGAATGATTTTGATACTTGGGCATCTATTTTGATACAAGCTGATTGTGGTTAAGGGACATAGTCCTATAGGTAAATCGTGTACCTTGATTAAACTTATCCAGGACTACCTTCAGGAGAGGCCAAGAGACATTATCAAAGGCCTTCTCGGCTTCTAGTGCCATAGCCATGATTGGGGAGGGGCGTGATTTAGCCTCCTTGATAACATGGCTACATATGTGTATATTTTCTGTGGAAAGTGTGCCCTTTACAAAACTAGTTTGAGTGGGGTGTATGTGGTATTTAGTACTGAAATAGGTTTATACTTCGACGTTAGCATAGTCATGGAAAAAGGACTCCCACAACAGTATAGCCCTTTCCATGGGCGCCATCATAGCTTAGTCATTATTGCATTACTTGATCCACAGTTTATCGATTAACTGTCATACAGTATTAGACCTTACATTGCCAACATTATACATGTCATATTACCGTATATCGGTTTTTCTTCATAACATTTATAAAAATTCCGCCGTGTATCTGCTTTGGCAACTCGGTGTATACACTCGCGTGTCTAATGTTCCTAAGCCATCAGGATGTTGCTTTCATTCTTAAGGGAAGTCATGATCCTAAGACATATTGCTTTCGCTGACATCATTTCAATCAAACACTTTATACATTTTTGACATATTTGACATTTTTAAGCCGTGATGGGCTTTTATTATGACCAACATTCACAGATGTACTGCCAATTCTTCCCCACTATTAATGCCTTTTGGAAATTTAGTCTGGAGATCGATTATATATCGAGACTCTAATCTCCGTAGTTTCTGTATTCTGTCTCCACCTCGTGAGTTGATGGCCACAGAGTCCAAACCAAAGTATTCCACTAAATCTCCATTGCTGTTATGCATGGCTGCGAAGTGTCTGGCTACTGGATAGGATTCATCTTTATTCACAATGGCCCGCATGTGTTCCAAGATGCGGACCTTAACTGGGTGTATGGTGCTGCCTATGTATCTTAGCCCACAAGGGCACACTAAGCAATAAACGACATGTGAGGTGTTGCAGGTAATGAACTTAGATATTTTTTTCTGTTTTTTAATGTCTGGACTCTCATATCCCAGAACTCACTTGCTTTTGCTGACAACGGGTCGTCTTTCGCATCTAAGGGGTTAATATGTGCTATACACAACTTTGTGATTATCTGCTTTAAATAAAGAGCACATTGTTTCCCCACTTTATTGTGTTCAAGGAGGTTTGTGACTTGGTGTTTGTTTGACCATATATGTGCACATTATTTACCTGAGAATCTTGTTGAATTCATATTTTAGCAGTTTAATTTTGAAGGTGATACTGTGATCAAGAGAACATGTTCCTTGTAACTCCAGCTTCTTGATGGTAGACTCCAGATCAGCCTTTCTTAGAAGTTCCCATTCTTCACAGCCACAATAAACCATATTATCCCTCTAATGGTGGCCTTTATTGCATTCCGAATAGTACCAGGGGTAAGGTCCAGGGTAGTATTGTCTTGGAAAAATGAACTAGGGCTGCATGAATGTTTCTTTGCAACTGGGTTTTCTAGGGCACTTTCTTTCACCCTCCAGGTATTGGTTTTTGGGTGTGGCTTAGCAAGCTCGGTAATGAGGGAAATGCAGACGTGAGCAGAGCTGAACATAGGTTCAGTAGTGGGATGCAAGGAATAAAGAATAAGATTACTAGTAAGCAGGTAATATATTCTTGACAGGGTGTTATGGGGGTGGGAGTAAAGTGGATTTACTGCCTCGAGGGTTGCGAAAGTGCCAAGTATCTACTAGATTTGTTTTTCCTCGCACAGTTTGTGCATTTGAAGTTGGTGTTTGGACGGTTTATAAGTGCTAGCGGACAGTCTGTCTAGAGTAGCATCACATGAAAGATTATAGTCTCCACCTAGGATTAGTTAGCTTTCTTTAGAAGAAACAGATATTTGTTTATTAAGATCAAGCCAAAAAAAGGGTTCATCGTTTTTGGGGGCATATATATATAACAACATATTTAATAAGATCACCTGTACTGAGATTTGTTTACAAGTCATCTGCCATTCTCATCCTGAGAGAAGGTATTGAGTGTACCTTTTAACTGTCTTTGAAACAAGTGCAGTGTGCTGGATCCCCTTCAAAGAATGATCGTCTGATGGCAAAACAGTTTAAAGAAGAGAATCATACCTGTCCAGAGAGTCTGAAAGCGCTACTGGTGGAATGTATTGTTACTCTAAAGCGCGTTGTGCTTTGTTGCAAATTATCCTGCGGCTCAGCCTGCCGGGTAGCTCGCTGGGATTGGCAGTATAGTACTCATCCAAGCAGGATTGCTTCCTCACAGACAGCAATAGGAAAGCCACAGCCTGAGATCAGCCGTATCATTGTACCATTGTGTGAAGTGGTACAGAAATGATCTGGCGTCCACGGGGAAAACGGGAGCTGCTCCTTACAGAGCCATCCTAGCAGTTGTCTCATCGAGTCCGGAGGGGGCTCGGCTGGGTAGACAACTTATGGGTTGCACAGAAGCACACATAGCGAGTTACATAGGAAGCTGATTATAAGGCAGTCTAATGGTCAGTCTTCTCAAAGCCTTGATGTTCGGGAACCGCCTTTGACTAGCTGTCTCCTAGTGGAGCGCCAATCCTAGGTGGCCATCTTCTTCGGGCCAGGCTATGCGCCCCTATTATGAAATTTCACAAAAAATCACTAAATTAAAATGCCTTATAACTTAAACATAAATATACTTGTCTGTAGTGCCCAAAAGGATCATCTGCACACCACATTTCATGGAAATCTGACTGGACATTGGTTGCTACGCAGGAGTACAAAGTCTGTGGAAAAATGCCTTGGTTCCCTAATGTGTTTTTGGACCCCTTTTTATCTTTGCTCCCCCTTGACCAATCACTGCAAAACGTTTCTTCCTCTGCTGATGTAGAAAAAGCTTTAGGTCTATCTCCTGGATTCCACGTGTTAGGTCATGAGTCCTAGAGTTCATGAAATTCATGTATTAAGCCCTTATTTAGTTATTTTCTTACCCCCAAAAAATTATTTTCAGCAGTTGCTTTTTAAATCTTCTGCTGATCCTGGCATTTACAAAAAAATCGTTTATTCATTTGGGTCAAAGGGCAACACTTTTGTAGCTTTAGTATTTTTATATTGGCTGTAATATTTATAGGATGATACCACATCTTCCTTTTTGAGCAGATTAATAAAATGGCAAAATATGTTGTGAAATTTTTACCTTTCAGCATTTTCTAAAATACGCATAATACTAAATAAGCCTGTCCCTCCGCTTTGCGGTTAAACCTTGATTAAACGTTAGTACTGGATCATATCTGTTCTCTGATACGGCCCCAGGACTGCACACAGCATTGTAATATAAAAGCTGAAGTACAATAAAAGTAAAACTGAGCAAGTATGTGATTATGAACCTTGCTTTTCAGTTTCAGGGTCTCTTTGGTCTGCTGGGTCTTTGTACTGTGGATATCCATCGGTTAAGATTGGTCTTAATTGTTGACACATTGTTTTGAATAAATCTAAGATATAAAAGTGCTTCTTGATCTTTTGACTCCAGACTGGAGAATGATCACCTAAAAGTACTTCTCCCACAAAGCTCCTCTTGCATTTAACTTTATTTGACAAGGTCTATGTTAATTGTTTAGTCAGTGTATTTTTGTAAGTGGAACATTTTGTGTTGAGGGTATGTTCCGAATGATAACTACTTCTCTTGCAAGAAAATAGGAAACCATGTCATAATTTTCCTCTTCTGGTATTAGTTTAACAAAGCACCCTTATTTTAAATCTTTAATATTGCTGTAACCACTCAATGTGGATCTGAATTCACTACAACTTTTTCATGAAGATCTTTTTAGCTCAGTCATTGGCCAAATTTGTGCTCTTACAGAAAAGAGGAACAGAGTGTATGCAAGTTCTGATTGTTTCGTATGTCAGGCTACCAACGTAGTAATTTTGGCATGGTGACTTTGAGCTAAATATCTAGCATTGTGGTTGCATGTACATAGTGCTACACATCATTGATAAATGCAAATAGAACAATTGATGGACGGAATGCAGAACAATGTCAAGCATTCACCCCCAGTACAGAGATCTGGGCCTAAATCCATTGTTTTTTTTGCTTGCCATGCCATTTCAGTTTGGACCCAGCCTATGCAAATCAGCATATAGTAGAAGTGTTTTGTAGTATTGGCTGCTCTAACTCCGTACTTGATCTTGATGTTGGTTGTTTTAAAAAAAAAAAAAAAATGTATTGGCATTTACGTTTTACAATAACAAAGCTTGGTTGGATACAGTTGGCTGGATTGCAATACTCTCTGTTTACAACGTGGTACAGCGCTATTCGTACTATGATTGGTCAATTATTCTGGTAACAGTGAGGCGCCATGTCAAGTGATTGCCATATAGAACTGGGGCACGAAACTGTGGGGGGGTGGGGGGGGGGGGGGTTCATGGAGTTCTGGGTGCTGTTGTCATATGAAGGATTGGGGCGTTCTATACCCATTAGTTGGTACATCTGTGCACTACTGGGGGTAACTGGAGACATATGGTCGGGCATATTCTGACATCTGGCTTTCAGGCGTGTCGCAATGTATGGTGCTAAGCACTAGTGGTTCTCTGTGGACACCGTGGGGGGAGATCCGGAGCACGTATTTGCAGACTGAACTGATAGTTGTGAGGTCATCGATACATGCGTGGCACAATCTGGGTTATCACGGGGCGGTGACTGTTTGAATTGGTGCAGTAGGAGGGCCCATTCCATGGAGATTGGAAGCTTGCGTATCCCTTTCACCTCCTCCTCTCGTAGTGTTTCTTCCTCTGCTGCTGCCCATTTGTGTACTGCTCCCACCCATGCCGCTATCGGAGGGCCTGTGGGGGATTGCCAGTGCATGGCTATGCCCCGTTTAGTTAGCAAAATGGCCAGTGAGATAAACCGAATGGGCACTTTGTGTTGCTTCTGTTTCTGGAAGATACCCAGTGCGCAGGCCTCCCAGGTGGTCATGTGTGTGAGCCCGGTGAGCTCACTAAGTTATTTGTGAATATTTTGCCAGTATGCTTGTATAGTAGGGCAGCTCCAGACATATGATAAAAATCTGCTCCTGTGAGTGACATCTAGGGCAGAGGAACTGGGTGTCAGGATAAAATCTTTGGAGGCGGGTTGGTGTCAGATATGCCCTATGTAGAATATAGAATTGTATATTTTTAAAGCGTGCGTTTCTAGACACCTTCTTGGGGTATTCTAGAGCCCTCTCCCATTCTTTCTCATGTAAGGAGCGCCCTAATTCTTCCTCCCAGGTGGTCCGTAGGGTCTCTAGGGGTCTATTCGTAAGTTCCCTTATGGCTTTATACAGCCATGTGGTCAGGTGTCGCCCCACTCCCATATATAAGATTGTGTGGATGACCGGGTGTGTGGCGGGTTCCCCTGTCGAGAGATCATGATATAGTCGGTAACTGTCGAGTAGTTGGCGATGAAGTAAAAACTGGCCAGGGGGGAGATCGTAGTCGTCTGAGCCGTTGGAACGGTCGTAGCTGTCCGTCCTTGAATAGCGACTCTGCTTCGGTAATACAACAGTCCGTCCATGTGCGGAGCATGTTGGGCGCGTAATAGTTTTCGTGTTTGGGCCATCCGACCAGCGGCAACAGCGGAGAGTATGGGGGCTTCCCCAGTGACCTACGGTGTATTCTTTGCATGCACTTGCGTGCCACCTCTACTTGTAAGGGGTATGTCCGTCTCGGTGTAGTTCCTGGTACTAATAGGCGGCGTAGTTCTGGGATGGGCACCAGATCGGTTGTGGTGTATGTTTCACCTACGTGTCTGCCAGTCTTCCAGTAGGATAACCACTGCAGTTGTGCCGCGAGGAAGTAGGATTTGAAGGACAGGGCGCCTAGTCCCCCCTTGCGTAAAGGGTAGTTTTAGTTTTGCTAATGCTATTCTATGTCTGCTGTTTTCCCATATTAGCGAGCTGAGGAGTGAGTCTAGGTCTCTAAAAAAGGTTCTGGGCGGGATTACTGGCAGATTCGTGAAATAGTACAGCAGCCGCGGGACTGTTATTATTTTGGCTAGAGCCACCCGGCCGATCGGGGCTAATGGGAGGTTCCGCCAAAATCCCACC
Source organism: Triturus cristatus (assembly GCF_964204655.1). Lineage (NCBI taxonomy): Eukaryota > Metazoa > Chordata > Amphibia > Caudata > Salamandridae > Triturus > Triturus cristatus. Next base: position 35,461,017 of record NC_140580.1, read on the forward strand.
GCTGACCTGATACCGGACAATGCCCTACGGTGATTGCCGTCAAATATGTCGGCTGGGGAATGATAGAGACGAATCCCGAGGTATTGGGGGGCCGCAGCATTCCAGGCCTATCTAAATGTCCTGGGGGGGAAGGTTGGGATGTAATGGGTATACTGTGGATTTATCCCAATTCACTCTCAGCCCGGAGACGTCGGCAAACTCTGTGAGCGTTGCCCAAATGGGTGTGAGATCCACGGTGATGTCTCGCGTATATATAGAAGAAGGTCATCGGCGTACATGGAGACACTGTGTATGGTGTCCGCTATAGGAATGCCCCAGTGTTCCCCCTCCCGGCGCAGCTGTATAGCCAGGGGTTCTACTGCGAGGGCGATGAGTAGAGGCGATAACGGGCAGCCCTGCCTCGTGCCCCTTTGCAGCGCGAATTCCCGTGAGTTGTACCGTCCGATGCGAATACGAATGAGTTTAGTGTATAAGAGCCGTGCGTACGCCGTGAGGGTGGGACCAAGTCCTGCTCTTTGTAGGACCGAAAACAGGAACTGCCATGTGAGAGTGTTGAAGGCCTTCTCAAGGTCCAGGATAAGGCAGGCTGCCCGAGGATACGCGTTGCCAACTTGATCTTGAACATGGAATAGTCAGCATATATTCTGGGATGTGTTCCTGCCTGGGACGAAGCCGCATTGGTCTGGGTGAACCAGCGACCGTATGATTTTCGAGTATCTGTCCGCTAATATCTTTCCCAGAATCTTAGTCTGTGGACAGAAGTGTTATGGGACAGTAGGAGGCCATTAGCTGGGGATCGCGGTTTGGTTTCAGGAAGGTCACGATAACGGATTCCCGGAGGGATCTCGGCAATTCTCCTTTCTCCAAGGCGATCGCGAACATCGCCACCAGTTGGGGGATCAATAAGGGGGAGAAAGTGGTGTAATACTCTAGGGGGAATCCGTCTAACCCCGGAGCCTTGTTACGAGCTAGGGCGTGAAGGGCTTGGATAATGTCGGTAGATTATATCTCCGTACCCAATGTTGTCCTGTGATTTTGGGGATTCTCAGGGGGTCGAGGAATTGGTCAAGTAGGCCCTGCTCGGTCAGTGCTGGATTACAGTAAACCGCCGAGTAGTATTGATAGAACGCCGAGAGGATCTCATCCTGGGACCGTACAAGGTTTCCGAGGGGGGTCTATTATTTCTGTTATGGGTCTCACGTCAGTGTCCTGTTCGGCTGTTTGGAGATGGAAGAAAAATTTAAAAAAGGTAACTCTGTTGAGATGGGAAGGAAAAAATTGGAAGAAATTTCCCAGGAATTGGATTCATTCTCTGACTATCTTCTTAAAAGAGAGACTGAAAAACTCAGAAAAGACATCAGGCTATTCACACAGGAATATGCTTATCCCTATCTGATAACCAACTTTTACAACATGCCGGATGGCCCATATAATGGTACCCCATGATGGTGAAACAGAAGGATTACCACGTTCTCAGACACCACTGATTCGGACGGAGAAGGGTCTGCTAATTATGAAACGAGTTATAACCCTAATTACCAGCAATGACAGGAATCGTTTGATAGACCAGCTATGCCTGACCATGTTTTAGGCAACTGCAGAGGGAACTATCGCCCCAGAACCAGAACACCTCGTTAGAGGAATTTCCATTAAGCTCAGGGCCAACCCCAAATGTACATACAAACCAGACACAATCAGTATTGGAAAACATAACCAACATACCTGTGTTTAATTTGTCTGCCTCCAACGTTGATTTAGAGTCAGTGACCCTCCTGTCTAGGGGCCTTTCTTTTGTTCCCACGACTCCTTTCAATAAATTTGAATTTATGAAAGATCTTTACTCCTTTTTAAGGAAAATGAGGTAAAAAAATTTTTTCTCACCAGACCATCTCCTGACACCACTGACAAGCTCTCAGGACTTAAACCTCCATCAGATTTTACCCCTAGCCTTGATCTTGTAGGCCCGGAAGTGGGCATTTTTGAGAAAGCCGTCTTGCTTAAAATTGCTAAAATCATCAAATTTGTCCCTAAACCTGTGAGCAACTTGTCAACTGTTGAAAACCAATCTTTGAAATCTTTAAAAGAAAATGAACAACTGACCATCAAACCCTGTGATAAGGGAGGGGGTATTGTTATTTTTAAAACTTCGCCTTACATTGAGAAAATGGACATTCTTCTCTCTTCCGCAAGACACTATAAAGGCATTGTGGGGAACCCCGAACCTAACCTCAAACAGCAAATCTTAGTCATGGTTGAAGCTGCGGTTGAGGCTGGCTTTATCTGTACAAAGGAAGCAGAATCTTTGACACCCAGCTTTACTCGAATGCCCATCATTTATGGGGTACCTAAGACTCATAAGAATACTTCTAACCCGCCTCTAAGACCCATCGTATCTACTATTGGATCGGCCACTGAGCCGCTCTCCAAATACATTGATTGCTTCCTGAAACCTTTGGTGAGCAAGTTTGAGTCCTATGTGAAAGACACTGGTCACTTTATCTCAAAGATCGAGAAGATGCCTTATGATTGTGACAAGGAGCTCCTGGTCACCTTGGACCTGGAGTCCCTTTATATGAACATCCCTCAGGAAGGAGATGTATCTGTTCTTCAAGAGATCTTGTCCTCTGAAATAGAAATGACCAATGCTCCATTTATCATTGACTGCCTAAAGGTGGTTCCGAGTGAAAATTATTTTGAATTTAACAACAACCATTTTCACCAGATACAGGGCGTAAGTATGGGGGCGTCCTGTGCTCCCAGCATAGCCTTTCTCTATATGGGACATTTTTAACAGATTAACATATACAATGAAATGGCTGCCTTTTATGAAAATGTTCGAGCTTGGTCTCGATTTATTGACAACGTCTGTATCTGGAATGGGGATCAAACGTCCCTGGATGAATTTGTTCTTTGGCTCAATGCGGCTGACACCTACCTGAAATTCACTGCCCACTGTAGCAGTACACCAAACCGACAGCCAGAAATACTTTACTGCAATATGGCAGTTATCATCCGAGATGCCAAAGGGACAGCATACCCTTAAGTAAGTTTCTTCGCTTGCGGAGAAACTGTTCAGATATTAAAGACTTTTTGACATAGGCTGATGTCCTTAAGGAGAAATTCCTAAACCGGGGCTACCTATATAAACTGATCAAAGACTCCTACAAGAGAGCTAGATATTTCAACAGAGATGCCATGTTTGAAACCAAGGAGATTACTCCCTTGGATAGGTTGGTATGTGTTACCAAACATTCCAATATTAATCACAAGGTCAGACAAACCATCAATTCATTGTGGTATCTTTTAAATATTGGCAATTGCGAGAACAAAATTCCTACACCCCTCTTTGCCTTCAGACGAAACAAAAATCTTAACCATCTAGTCAAAGGGAGAATTCTGGAAAAAACGGGCCCATATCAAACCGCCATCTCGGGCCTTGAACCTGTTATGGGGAACCATCGCTGTGGCACCTGCCAGGCATGCCCTAATGCGATTGTTGGTCATACTAGTCAAGATCAATCGTTCAATCATTTTACAGGAAATAACGAACTGTCGTACTCCCAATGTGATTTACATTATCACATGTCCTTGTGACCTCATATACATCGGAGAGACAGGACGTGAATGTAGAACCAGAATAGGTGAACACAAGTTTAACATTGGTATCAAAAAGGTCTCTGCTCCTTTGGTCAGTCATTGGCTTGATAAAGGCCATACTGAAATGGACCTTAAGTGGTCAATTTTAGAAAAGATCCATACCACTCCTGGTAGAGGATCGAGCCGGATCAGAAGAAAAATAGTTTTTTTGGATTTTTTGCTTGGATTCTGTCCACCAGGGTCTTAATGAGCTCTGCCCCTGGGAAAACGCGATTATTTGATCTGTTTTGCACTTCCGATGCTGACTGGTTTGCCCCCATTTTTCAATAATTATCCAATTCTGTTTGGGTTTTTTTCCTATACCTTAGGGGTACTCTGTTCTGTGCCTTTCCATCTTGAACCTACCTTTTATGCCCTTGGTGCTCATAGGACGATGTAATAGTATTTCCATACCTAGTCCTAGACTCTCTCATGAGGGTTTCTTTTTGACAGTCGTGAGGCCATATACAGCGTTCCAATATGGCCGCCGTACTCGCATGAATACTCTTTACTTTCCTTTTGCTCTCCAGTCCGCTTTCTATCTTTAGACTAACTGTAGTCTGTTCTCCCATTGGAGAATATGGAAACCAGTGACTCCTTAAGGCGGGGCTCCGTCTGAGAATTCACCTTGGAGACTTTTTTATCCCGCCGAAACGCCGCTGATCATCCGTTCCATGGTGGAATATTTATCTTATCTCGGGTAAGAACGTACCGTATGACGCGACTGCTCGTGCCTCTATCATTCCTTACCCTAGTTTTTCCAAATTGCGGCGTCGATAATTTAATGAGTTTCTATTTTGCCTTTATACACCGAGGGCGAGCAGTATTACTCCCTGGCTCTTTTGGTCTGCCCCATCCCCTGGAGACACCGTGTAAGTGCGGCCTTGTGTCTTTGCTACCTGTTTCCTTACTGATTTCCGTGTTAAGGATAGACGCTATCATACTTTCCTAATTCAGTGGCCGCACCATTATACAAGTCTTTGGGGGGGGCCTTGGATACAACTTGCCCGTGGCTTCATATTAGTCTGGCTATGACAGCTCACCGAACACTAGTGGTGTGTGGTGATGTTTCTCTATCCTTTTGTTTGGATTTAGAGTTACTGACTCTCCTGACCTCCAGAACCGCCATTCTGACACGTGACCTGCGTTGTGGGGCATACCTCACCAGTAACCTATGCCTGGTGGATACCGCGTTGTGCTGACTCTCCCGCCCTGTTGCAAACCTTGGGTATGTTTTATTTGTATGCTGTTTTGATGAAAAGTATTTCTTAGAAGTACGCACTTGTGAAGTGTTCGATCCCCCTTCAACTACCTCCTATTTTTATTTCACAGAACTTTTTCTATCAACTTTTTGCTGCCCTTTAGTGACTTGTCCCAGGATTGCATTGTGTATCCGGGTTTTAAACTTCCCGTTTGGCCTTTGGACCGGATTCTTTATATTCCTTCTCGTGTAAATCTTTGCCTCCTGGGTATGTCCTTTACTATAGATTATGGTCTCCTCCTCTCTTTTGGGCAAGTTCCACATTATGTGGATGTTTGAACAGATTCTTCTTGAATGATTTTTTTTCAGTTCTGGCACGTGTTTGGATGTCTTTTTGGATATAGACCTAACTATCCAGCGAAGATTCATACATATTTCCGTATCTACCCTGACTTATTTTTAAGTATGTTCTCTGAATTATGACTGTTGAGTTCGTTTTCACCTATTGTTGGCTTGAGCATGGGTGATGTATATATTGGGTTCTATCTATCTCTGAATTTCTATCCACATAAACTCTGTTTGTTCTAACATGGGTGTGGTTTATTCTTCTGACAAGTATCCTCTCTGAGATCCTCCAGTTTTGCGCACCTACTCTGCATCTATTTTGCCTTTTATTCTCTTAACCTATATCTTATTGTCCACTACTGGAGCTGATCTTTTGAAATATAATTACACTTAAATATATATGTATGTCATATATGTTTTCGGATTAATTTTAGGAGTGTTCTGTGTCAGTCTGTCCCCCTCCCCCCCCCCCCCCCCCCCCCCTTATCTACCGGCCTTCGCCCTGATGAAGGTGGGGCCCTGATTTGGGTCTGACACCGTAACGCGCGTAGGCGTTTGAATTTTCTGCGTACCTTCTTCCATGTTACTCCTATTTTCCAGCAGGATGACGCATGGACAAACCTTCCATTTAACATCATTTGGCAGCCTTACCATCATGACCGACGTGTGATATTGTGGTGGTTGTTGGAATGAATGTATATTTGTATGAATGTAGTGATGTGTGGGACACTGAAAAATATTGTGTATGTTTTTTTTTTTGTTACCATGTATTGCCTTTGTTTCGCAAAGATCTTTTTGTAAAAATATGTTAATAAAAAGAAATATGTTTTTTTGTTAACTAAGGTTGTGATCTCATGGCTTAAATATCAATTGGGCTCAGTTCCAGTTAGTGATTTAATATCAAGGGACCTATATATTAGGCCCATTACTATATAATTTAGGCAGGTGTTTCCTTGTGCTCTTTTGACTTACTCTCCCCTGTTCTACCTGCCTTGTATTGCATTCAGGGGTCCCCCTTTCTTAATTAGCTGTTTGGCTAACTATGCCAATAGTGTACCAGGTTTATCCCGCTCTTTATGCATCCGGGTTGCATATGCTCTAAAATTGTATCGCTAGAGGTCGGCGCAGGCGGTTTGGTATTCTGTCTTGACGTTAGCCACTAGTGTCGCTGTTTCATCGGAGGCGTCATCTCGTTTAGTAGCTGTGGCGAGTTGCTTTTCAGCTTTGGTGAGAGCCTGTTCTAGTGTCCGTTTTACCCCGGCTATTTGTTTAATGCATTCTACCCGAGCCACTACTTTGACTGTGTCCCACTCCACTAATGTCGAGGACGCTGTCCCTGTGTTATTGGCGAAGTAGTCCTGGATACTTTGTCCCTGTTCGTGCTTGAAGGCATGATCTGTTAGGCAGTCCTGTGATAGTCGCCATGTAGGGACTGGGGGGTGTGGGGGTCTCCAATGAAGTCGCAGGATGTGGGCGTCATGGTCAGAGACAACCCTACCCTGGTAGTCAGTGTGTTGGACTCTGGGCAGTATCGCCGCCGAACATAGGAATCTGTCTAGACGGACCCGCAGGTTATGTGGGACGGAGTAAAACGAATATAGTCGGGTTTGTGGGTGTTGTATTCTCCATGCGTCTGTGAGTGCCCACTGTGTGACCCAGGCCTTAAAGCGTTCTGTTTGCCTATATGTGGATGAGTGTGTGGGTGGGGGATGGGATCGGTCCAGGGTGGGGTCCAATATACAGTTGTAATCTCCCCCTAAGATCCACGGTATGGAGGCAAATTGGGCTAGAACCCTTGTGAGGAGGTCCCAAAATTTGTCCTGCTCGGTATTCGGGGCGTATATGCTACCCAGTAGTACTGACTGCCCATCTAGGAGTCCCTCTAATAGGGCATATCTACCTTCCTTGTCTACCTCCTGTATGATTTCCTGGAATGGGGTCCCTGGACGAACCCAAATCAATGCCCCACGTGCGTATGCTGAGTATAACGTGGCACATATGGTTCCGCGCCATTTGGTCTGTAGTTTGCCTATCTCCGGCGTGGTGAGATGCGTCTCCTGCAGAAACGCAATCCGGGCATTCTGGCGCTTTGTATATGAGTATAGAGCATAACGTTGGCTCGGCGTGTAGAGGCCTCTGGCGTTGAGCGTGAGGATGCTGATGTCAGTGTTCTGTGTTGCTATAGCCATGTATAGTTGTTATTGCGCGCTAAAGTGGCTAGTATCAGCCGGGGTGTATTGACCAATGACTCCCAGTGGCGTGAAGCACCTATGTGATACATAATGTCGCCAATATGAAAATTTCGGGTACCCTGTTGTGTGAAGTTTCATTAGGGGACGGGATGTTGCTGAACGGGGGTAGTAAACAGTACAGCTGGGGTCGGGAAATAGTCCCAATACCGGGAACCCATCGTTGGCAGCGATGCGTCCAAACCTACTCCCTCGAAACTGAGAGTACAACAATATGCGGTGGGGGTGACAGTACAGTATGTGTGTGCGAGTCAAGTCGCTGATCGGGCCATTTTTAGGATCATTGGGCGTCGCCTGAGGCGTGTCAGATCGTGTATGTGGCGTGCGCTCAATGGGTGAGCCGGAGCGGTGAAAGTTCTTACTGCGTTCTTCGTGGAATCAACTCCTGACTAGAGGGTGGTTGATTGTTCGTCCAGAATGACATCCGTTGTCTGAGGGGTGACCAGGGGGGGCGTAACTGAGTCCGCTCCAGACAGCGTGCCGTCGCTGTCATCCTCTTCCTCCGATGAAAAGATGTGTGAGGGTTGATCTATGTCCTTCGCAGGGGGGGAGGTCTGTAGGTCAATCACTGCTCGCAAAACCTCCTGTCTTTCTTTCATAATTTGTTCTAGGTCCGGAGAGTCTTGGGTGCGGGTCCCGGTATCTTTGTTTGCCCTGTCACATTGCTGTTTTGGGTTGCGTCTTCTGGTGCGGGGTGTTTTGAAAGGTGAGCCTCGTGTTGTCCCGGTTCTGGGTTGCTGCGTACAGTGTTGATCCGCCCAGTCGTGTGCCTCTTCGGCAGTCGTAGAAAGAGAGCGGAGCCCTTATAGAGAACCTTGAGGCGGGCTGGGAAGAGCAAGGAGTATTGGATATTGTTCGCTTGCAAAAAAGATGACCTTTGTTGCTGCACTGCTCATGCATAGTCGGGGAATATCATTATCTGTTTATTTTCCATGCGCAGAGGGGCTGCTTGTCTGGCTGCTCGAAGTACTGCATCCCGGTCTCGAAAGTGCAGGAATTTCACCAGCATCGGTCTGGGGGCTGCTCCCGGTGGAGGCCTTCGGGCCGGGACCCTGTGGGCGCGTTTGATGGAGAAGAATGCTGTGCGGTCAGATGTGGGGGTGAAGGTCTTCACCCATGCCTCTAGGTATTCCAGCGGGTTCGCGCCTTCAATCCCCTCCGGGAGACCCAGCACTCGGATGTTACAGCACATTGAGCGCCCTTCTAAATCGTTTGCGCGTTCCTCCATGGTGGTGAGACGGCTCAGGACGTCCTGCAGCGTCTTCTCGTGCGCCTTGACGGTGGGCTGCAGGTCGGCCACTGTCCTCTCTCCTTCCCTCACTTTGTCTGCCAATTTGCGGTGGTCATCTCGGATAAGGCTGACATCCGTCGCGAGGGTGCCAAGTTGTTCCTCCATGGACATTCTGGAGAGTTCGATGGCAGCTAAGACCTTATCCAGTTTGTCCGAAATTGACCGGTCCGATTGAGGTGCAGTAGTCGTGGCCCATGTCCGGGTATTTGGCATGTTCTCTGGAGCGGTTTCGGGGACTGTGGTATGCTGTGTTGCTTTCGGTTTCCCCATTGAGGTGGTTGAGGAGGCTTCGCACGATGCAGGCGCCGTCACAGGTGGTGGAGCGTGTTTCTCAATGTGAAGATGATCTGATGCTGGGTTGTGTGGCCCTGTTGAAGAAATGACGCCCACCGGGCAAGAAATGGTGTCAACGGCCGCTCAGTAGGTGTCTGGAGGTAGGAGGGGGCTCCTCGGTCTGTTTGCTTCAGCGTTCAGCTCGCTTCTTTGCGGTTGTGGGTGCTGCAATGAAAGGCATGGTGCAAGTTGCGTGTTGGTACGGGAGAGAGGTTCTTGCGGGGGCCACCAGTGGCCTAGTAGTCAGGTCGCGTACCTAGTCGGTGTCTCACCGGTTAGATAGGAGCAGGGGGAGTCCGGGTTATATAGCCTCCATTTTAAGGTCAGGCGGCAGCTACCTTGAGCACGTTAGTTCCCTGCTGCAACTGGAGAAGTTCACTTTAATTTTGACACTGGATGCGTGGGGTCCGCTGCTCACCTCTGTCTCGGCGGTGCCTTATGCCCCCAGGGGTCTCCAGGGATCAGGATTCAAGTCCGCCATCTGCTGCAAACACTAGGTGCCATTTTAGGGTCAGGCGGCCGCTGTTGACTGGGGGTAACTCACGCTCCGTTGCTGTGTTGGGGGCAGTAATCGGCCTCCCGGCTTCTGGAGTATTGCTGGATGTTGGTTAGTGCTCCTATCGTGCTCGGCAGGATTGCGGGTCAGTGGTGTAGTGAAGGAATGACCGCAGCAGCCAAAATGGCGGGCCACCGCCTATCGCCGCCGTCGCTGTCTGCCTCCTTACGTGTGTTCCATTGATCGCATCAGGCCACAGCAGTGTCGGAGTGCCCTCTCGCCGCCACTGTGGCTGTGTCCACCTGCGCAAGTGTTGCTGCTGGAGTACGTCTCGGGGCTCCGGTCTGATCTCCCGGAGCTCGCAATCGAAGACTGGCGGGCGCCATCTTGTCCCCGGGAACTGCATCCTAATTGCCACCATTATGTCGTCGGGAGTGCACCCAGTTACGAATTCACGACCCCGTTTGGTGCCGCATGTGTTCCGCCACCTGGCTGGTGTCTGGGTAGATCGGGGCGACGCTAGGAAACGGGCATTATGCAGACCCGATCGTGGAGCCTCAGCAGGACACGACTGCCATCGTAGCTGGCCTGGCCACGCCCCCCATCTTGATGTTGGTTGTTGTAGGTATTTTCCTGTTCTTGCTGTTGAATCTAGCAGTCTTTTTGGTTCACTATTGTTTTCGTTGTTCACTTCTATTGTATAGCTTTGTGGGTTTTTTATAAAAATATATTTGAGCATGCTTTGGCCTTGTTGATGAATATTCTGTTTTGTACCGGTATGAAAATTATATTTTTGGTCTTGTGGTACATCAGTCTGCTTGGAGTCTTTTTCTCTGTGTGTGTGGTGTTTTTTTTGTGAATCAATGATTTCAAACTGATTGGGTTATGCCAAGTCTTTTTGTTGATCGTTTATCACTGTTCCACTAGAAAAATGTTGTACTGCACACACTTATTTTTTCCTTTTGCCGCATGTCCTCTTTGCATATGTTGGTGTCCTGATCAGTATTCTTTCTTGGGCTTTTCACCCTATTGAAAATAATATTTACAAGACAAAGTGTTAATATTGCCGCTAGTAGTGCGAAGCATCTTTAAGACCCTTCCTTACTTGTGGCATTTTCTTTTTATGGCCCGGATAAATCCGCATTCAGGCGCTATGCATTTAGGTGGATACCCCGTACTGCTTGTTTGCTGGCCCCAAGTTGGTAGGTTTTTGCATCCATATGATAATCAGAAATAACCCTATCTATTTTTCTTCTTTTTATAAATGTTTTTGTTGGGGGCCTGTCAATGGCTAAGTTGGCTGGATTCTTTTTACCGGGAGACCCTGCACCGGAGAAGCAGGCTTCTTGTGGTATCACAGTAAAGAAGACTTGGCTGGGCAGGAGACGCCACTGCGCCTCTATTTGCAGGAAGTTGGGCTGACCAACTGCAATACTTTGCAGAAAAAGTACAACCCAAACTGATGGTGATGGCCTGGGCTCATAATTCCCCAGAGTGAAAGGCGAACAAGAAATATAGTGCATCCAAGCCTACTGGCTACTCTGCTGGCAGAGCGGGGAGAAGATTCCTTCACAGTTTCGCAACCTAACCAGAGCTACGATGGATGTTGAAATTGATAGGACCAGGTTGCACTCTGAATGACTAATGTGCGAGGCAGATGCTGAGCCCTTGAGGCTGGCACCAAAACTCTGCTTCCAGGGGACACTGCCTACTGAGTGGATCAGCTGGGTATCTGAGTTGTCGATGAGTTTACACAATGCAAGATGGCCTCAATGGGACCAAAAGGGATGTGTCCAGGCCTACCACCCAGTAGCTTCTGTGGCATGATGGCGTAAAATCTAGATTTTTCAATCAGCGAGGCAATACAAACAGACTAAGCCAGGAGACTGCCTTTGGCTTCACTCATAAAACAAAGCTGACAAGTGGGGAAAGATCCTACTAAAGTCTATAAATGCCATACATACTGACTTGGAACATAGAGTGCAGAAAACAACAAGGGTATGCCTAATTTTGCGACTATATCTGGAACCAAGGGCACTAACCTATAACACAAAACAGTGGTTCATTGTAGACTTGTTACTGAAAGGTGCTAGGAATTATACAAACACATGGATAAAGATGATCGCCACAAGTGGTACATTATTCACAAATTTGTCATTTTATCTCATGAGCTACATACATTTTAAGACCAACCGTAAGCTAATTATACACAATTCAATGTATTCACAAAGTCAATATAACAATCATGTAAAATAATGTGTTCAAATTGTGCCCATGTGATTGACATGAGAGTGCATCAAAAAAACAAGACATTTGAGACTTGATTCCTCAATGTATTTACATAAATGGGGTCAAAGTAGGAGTCTATATGGCATTGACGGTTGGTTTGGGATTTCATGTGTCTCTGTTGTCCGCTTCTTGCCTGACTCCGTGAGTAATGTTCAATGATGGTCAGTTTGTGAAGAGAACTTAACTGGTGTATGCAAAAGAAATGTCCAATATTTAGTTCTGTACTGTTGCTGATTTGGACTTATTCTTTGATTATCTCTACCAGCACATGTCTTGTAGGTGGGACATGGATTTTCTTTCCAAGTAAAACAGTTTAATATAGCAACTGGGTTTACCACGGATTTAGGTCGCCTACAAACCGCTTTAGCTTTCCGTGGGAGACCCTCTGGTGTCTCTCTCTTGGTCAGTCCCTTTCACCCATTAGCTGTTACCATTTTTGTATTTCACCCACCAGACAACTCCAGCTGTTTGGCTGCAAAAGACGTTTAGTGGGCTTCCCAAAAACACACAGCTGGCTTAAAGCCTCTCCATTTCTTACCATTAATTGCCTTTGTCACTCATTTGCTTGCTTGTATTCAGTTGCTTGCCTTTCTTTTCTTGTGTTTGACATCTTTATCATCCTTTCGATTGGATGATTGTATCCTTTCACTACCCGCTTTTAGGCTAGAGTTTTTTTTATTTTTGGTTAATCACTTCATGAGATGGTGCATGTGTTTTCCAGCTCTCTTCCTCGTGCTCTTATCCCACCCCTGAATAACCTCCTCAATGCCAAGTGTTACTCTGTCATGTGCCTCTCCCTCTGTACCCTTACTGTGTTGCCTTCTTACTTGTGCACTGCTTTTTCCCTCCTCCCACCACATAGCTTTATTTTTTATTTCACCCACTCACTTCCATTACTTCTCCTTATCTGCTGCCCCAACAACCCCTATCCACCCTCACCCAGCCATTTTTTTAAATTACTTAAAGATATTTTTTGGGCGGGTGTGGTAGCGAATTGCTGTCTGTTCCTTCACTTTTACGATTATATCTTGTATCAGTAAATCGACAAAAAAAAGGTACCCCCAACATTTATGTGCACGCATGTGTGACCACACATGAATGCATGTGGTTATATGATGACATGGCGGCCTACAGCACTAGATTCATGGCTTTTTTTTTTCCCTCTCTTGACCATCGGTGTACAGCATTTTCAAAGCCAGCAGGTCCCAATGTGAGACCTAATAGCTTTCCCAGGGCTTGTTTAGGTCTCGGCTAGCGTGGGCTGCGCACATGCGCAGTCTCGCAGGCGAGATTTAATGTTTGTAGGTATTTTCTGTAAAGGGCTTTAAGCCCCGCCCCTCTTTCCCATTGGCTGGCGTCACCGTTTATGCTAAACGGTGGCCAGCCATTGGGAAAGAGCTGTTCATGACGTTTTAGTTCGGCTTTTTCGGCCATCCCACTTGGACGGCCTCGCCTGCTTTACTTCTGAAGTAAAAGGTTTCTTATCTTTATGGGGCCATGTGTTTCAAACACATGGCCCCATAAAGACAAGAAATTCTCTTTCACTTTCGGGCCCCTGCCGCGCTTGTTTTCCTAGCGCCGAAGAGGTGTGCGCAGCTCTTTTTAAGCGCTCTAGTGCCGCAAGCTGCGAGCAGATACTTTAAAGAGCAGGCCCTCATGCCTTACTCCTGCGCACAGGCAGCAGCAGGCTCCCAGCTAAGCACTTGAAGGAAAGAAATTTGGACAGGAGGAGGCCAAGAGAGAGTTCACCATAAGATGGTCCATGATTGAGAGAGAGAGAGAGAGAGAGAGTGTGTGTGTGTGTGTGTGTGTGTGTGTGGGGGGGGGTGTTCTCTCTGTTGTAATTAGCGGAAATCTACGAGCACCGTCCATGAAAAGGGCCGAGGGTGGGTGAGGGGAGAGGAACTGTACTTTCTGATGCAGGTTGTGCAAACCCACGAGCACCATCCATGAGAGGGGGGCATCGGCCTGAGTGGGGGATGGGGGGGGGGCAGTGGTGTTTTCTCTGCTGTAGGTTGAGCAAACCTATGAGCACCGTAGGTTTTAGTCTCCGTTGTAGGAGCAGTAGGCCCCGCGCCTCTTTCTCAGATCCCAGCAAAGGTGTTCACAGTTAAACCGCAGACTCGAGAGGGCTTTTGAGGGACAGCGAAGAGGGCACGTGTGCACTGGGAAGCAGGGTGCTGGGCTGCTGGCCGCACATGGGAAGCACAGAGGGGTGCAACAGAAAGATGCACAGGGTGCAAAGAACTACAGTGAGGGGGCCGCAGCACATAGAGGACACGGAGATGATGTAGTGCCTGGAAGCACCGACGCAGCCCTTGAAGCACAGAGTACACTGGTTAGACATAGGTTTCAAGAGTAGCCTACAAACAAGTGGTTCTCTACATGAGCGGGGAGTGCACCGGAAGTGCATGTGGGGCACACCAGAAGCACAGACATTACCCACGAAGTACCAGGTGAACAGAAAGAACAGAGGGTGTATGGGGAGCACGGGGATACACAAGAGGAGCATGAGAGGCACAAGGCGCACGTGGGAAGGCTGGTGAGCGCAGGGCACACACAGAGGGCATGGGTGAACCATGGCACAGCGTGTACATGGAAGGAGTAAAAAGAGAGTATATAAGGGGCTCAACCTGTACATGGGGAAACTCTATATACTTATTGCAAACTGGGCATGAGCACAGATTGTGCACCGGATCAGGGCTAGGCGAAGAAGTCTGTGGGTAGCAGTGCCAGGGTGTGAAGCAATAGTCAAGAACCACAGAAACGGACCGAGCCACCAATGTGGGCCGAGAAATGGCTACCGCCTCCGAGCTGAACAGTGAGAGGGCGTCTGGCGTCACTTCTCTGATATTTACGTGCTATTTACTATTGGATTTTTTTTGCTGCATTTAGCAGTTTTCTTTACTATTTTAATACATCTCCGGTACGTCGTTACTGTCCTGTAATTCCGGACTGCAAACGTGTTTGTAAACACTTCACGACTATCCCAGGCGGAGCCAATGTTACAGCATTCTTTATTTGCACGCTGTACCCCCTAACCTAGCAGCACACGCACGATTCGTCACATTTTTCGCCCTTTTCGCATTTTAAAATCAAGCAATATAAAAAAACGGTGGTAACCTGGTTGGCGTTATTTTCGCACGGTATTAAACCAGGACAGTGGATGCACAATGAGACACCGCAGTCAAACACAGAAAGATAGAGGTTACTATATGGACAGCAGGGCTGTCGGAGATCTGTAGAGGTCTCCAAGAAGGCGGTGGGGGATTTTCCATTCGGTGTTGTGTGGAGGAGAGGGGACCATGGCAGTCAATGTTCCAGACACCAAGACCCCTGCGCTCGTCCTGTCGTCATCCCGGATGCGTGTCCGAGGACGCTTTATTAATAATATACTCAAAGTACAACTCGCTGACAGTGACGTCACGTAGCCAGTGTTGTATGGGCCCCATTGTATGGAAATGCAGAGCGGCTGTTGTTTTAATAATAAAATACAGCAATGAGCAGATTTCACTGGGTCCTGGTGCCTCTGCACCTGCTGCACCCCACGCCCCTGCTCACCGAACCGTGTCATATTAGCATTTCTGAAGACGTTTCGCAGTCAGAGCGGAGTGAGACCCTTGTCTCTGAGGCGCTGCTGGTGTTACAACCTGTGCTTCCACTGCACACATATATTAAGGGGTACCCCGCGACCCCGGCCATGTGATTTTAAATCAGAGCAGAGGGGGCCGCAGGTAGGCCCCGATAATATCAAAACATTCACGCCTGTGGAGCCAGGGTGCGGGAGGGCCGCGTTGGAAGCGCTAAGAATCTGTTGAAAGTGAAGTCACCGATTGGTTTATGGTGGGAAATCTCCCGGCGCTGGTATTGAACCGACTGAAGTAAATTCAATCCCGACACTTTATATAGAGGAGACCAAACGGCATCACTGCAGGATGGGCCCGGCAGGCGCGTGCGTGGGGCGCTGTCTGCAAGCGGACCCCCTAGGAGCCAAATATACAAGTTCCCCCCACCCCCGTCTACTGAAAGGAAGGGAAGTAGGAACCAGGCGTGGGGCCAGGGGGGGGTGTGGCTCGTGCCAGGGAGTGTTACTGAATATCCCATTGATTTCGTGATGTGCTCACCCTGTGTGCTTCCTCCTCACTTCCCTCCGTGATGTGCTTACCCTGTGTGCTTCCCCCCCACTTCCCTCCGTGATGTGCTCACCCATGTGTGCTTCCTCCCACTTCACTCGGTGATGTGCTCACCCATGTGTGCTTCCTCCCCACTTCCCTCCACGATGTGCTCACCCTGTGTGCTTCCTCCCCACTTCCCTCCGTGATGTACTCACCCATGTGTGCTTCCTCCCCACTTCGCTCTGTGATGTGCTCACCCATGTGTGCTTCCTCCCCACTTCCCTCCATGATGTGCTCACCCTGTGTGCTTCCTCCCCACTTCCCTCCGTGATGTGTTCACCCATGTTTGAAAAGTGTGTGTTTACGCACCGCTTACAGGTTTTCAAACCACATAAATGAAAGGCATTGTCATTTTCATTGTCAATAGCTCAAACTTATGCAAAGGCGAGACCTATTACATTGCAAATGCTTGTTTTAATTGTTGACTTTGACTAGGTGAACTGTCCTTAAAGTCATGACATTTTGTAGATGGTTACATGCTTTGGCAGGGGACTCAAATAGACCCCTGTAGTAAACTAATCCCTTTTCTCTTTTGCCACCCTATCTGTTCCCCCTATATTTCCTATGCTTGGATTCAGTTTACTGTCGATGAAAGTTCAGTTCTCACTTACGGGGAATCACCCTTGCAGTTTAGCTATCAATTACATGTACTGTGATTTTTAATGGTGTTGCTTATCTTCTTTTCAGGACTGGCAGCCACCTTTTGCATGTGATGTTGATAAACTCCACTTCACCCCTCGCATCCAGAGGCTGAATGAATTAGAGGTAATGTCCTTGGGAAAAAGTAATCTATGTGAGCAAAAGCGTTTTTTTTTTGTTGTTGTTTTTTTTTTTTTAGTGAAATACATTTTACATTAGCCCAATAACTGCAGTCCCAGATCATTCAGGTAGCATAAATTACAAAAATCATTGAGCGCCTCTCATATAAAAATTTGACATTGCCTTTCCACCCAATGAGAAATTCTCCAGCATTGGATCTTTCATAGAAGTCATTCCTCATCATTCTGAGAGTCTGTTAACTTATAATAGTAGTAAACAGTGTTGCAATGGCCGTGGATTTGTTCAGTAGCACATCACCTCATTTCAAATTACCCAAACATCAGCCGGTGATCTGAACATGTTCAAATTCTTCACCAAGCCCCCCCCCCCCCTTTAATCCAACACAGCTCAGGTGGAATGAAAGAAGAATGAATGGGGGACTTTTAGAGTGCACAGCTAGACTTAAGAGTGTCCAGGCACTAAGAGCACAACTGTGAATGACTTGCATAAAAGGTGAGCTTATGACTGGGGAGGAGGCTAGGCTACATGTGAAAATATGAAACTTACAAACTTTGGGGAACTGAAGTAACTAACTTCTTCTCTACACAGTTCTACAAGACTCCAGTTCACAAACCAGCATACCTAGGCAGACCTGGATGTGCAAGACTGTTGGATGAGGGTGTGGTAATCTTGGCCTGGTTCTTGAATGATACCAGGGTACACAATACAATTTCACAGATAAGCATTCCCACTGACGAATCGGTTTTTAACACCAAAGGTCTACTTGGCTCCTTTGTTGATAATTATTCCAGACTACGACCCTGCCCCTTCAGCTATCCCAGTATCTAGACAACATTACATTTGAATGGGTGGTCGCGGATATTCAAGATCAGTTAAACAGTTCATTAGCTACAGATGAGATAACAGTAGCCATTAAAGCTAAAGCAGGGGTTCAAGTCTGTGGAATAGGCGGCATGACTCAACTTTTATAGGGAATATGTAGGACTGTCTGCCCCTGATTTTTACCCCCACCCCCTTTAAATCACTCATACTAATTTCTGACAATTTCTGGGGAAGGCAGGTCTGCTGGCGTACTGACCCCACTGTTAGAGAGGTTATAACCGTGTTATTGAAACTGGTAAAGTGACTGGAATGCTGCTCATATTGCTGTTTATGATCCATGTTTATATTCTAATACTTTACAAAATTATTGCTGGTGTATTCATGCCTTATGTGGTCAATCTGGGTATATCCGAAATTGGTTTACTTTGCATTACCTTCTCAAGCGCACTACAATGCCACAGTGCCTCTGTGGTAGGACTTTTGTAGATGACGGGAAATTGTGTTTTGAGATATTGCTTAATTTGGCGCAGGAGTTTTTTTTTTTTTATACACTTCACTTTATGCAGATGACCTATTACATGAACAAAAACGTGAGAGTTACTTTGGAGCAAAAATCTGTTAAGTGATAAAATTTGGCGAAACCCTGAAATATTTTGACTTGCAACACCAACGAAGAAAGCAGGTTATGATTTCTAACTGCTTTGGTGGGCTTACTCCAAAAAATACTTGAGTCCAAATTGTTAGTGGCCCAGACTCGATGATCCCTGAGAAGTATGGTATGGCCCATGATGAACTGACATTACTAGTGAACAGTTGTCTTATGCTACCCATATCTACAACGAGCTGTATCACTATTATTAAAATGGTAGTCTTGCAGAGAATCCTGTATTTATTCATTACAATTCACTTTCTTTTGGCACACGCAGTATTTGCCAAGTTAAAAACACCACATTTAAAACCTACTTGATCTAGGGTACAAACTAGGATTTGGTGGGAGGTGCTCACTAGTCCCATGAGGGAAGAGGCTGGCAGTACCTTAGTTACAACTGTGCTAACTGGCTTCACAGGTACAGTTTGCAACTTTTTTTGGTTTGTCCACCTCTTTGTTCCAGACATTTGCAGTTACAGATGAGTTGTAACCAGTGGCACCTTGTAGACCATCTTAAGTATGCGTCCAGCGAATAACTAGACCTGTTTCCCCACTCCATGTATTGCATGGTATGGTCAGTCATGATTTTCAGGACTTTAACTACCATTATTAACAACTATTGTCCCTTTTACTTCCACTGGCTGATAACCAGACTCTGCCTCCTTCTCTGGGGACTTGTTTCAATTGGATCTTGAGCAAAATGAATTTGAAGACACTTGGAGACTTGTTTCTGAGGGAGGGAGGATTCCTATCAGTACATTCCTTTAAGGGAGAGCGGGAAGGTGACACACCATTGCTTTAATTGTTCTATTCTAGACTTAAAAGTATAGCTGAACCTTATGTGGGAATCCTCTCCATATACTCCATCGGAATATGAAGTTCTCACTACATTGCTTACTGAAAGCAACCTTAAACATGTGGTGACTCTCTTTTGTATACAGAAGCTTGCAAAATTCGGTTAGTGAAAGGTTCAGCTGTCGAATAAGCCTAATAAGAGGACCTGGGACCAGAACTGACAGATGAGCCAAGGGAATATCTGTTGAGTCCACAGGAACTCCTCAGAATCTGGGCGATGCATAAAGGGGTCCACCTCTTGACATCCCCAACTCTGACACAATGTGCACAGAGTATTGAGGTGATCAAGCGAGGGATAGGGATTAGGGTAGGAACAGCAGGGAATGGGAGACCTGTGGACAATGAACACAATATTAGTTTAGTTCCATAAACAATAACTACACTCATAGACTTTCGCTAATGTGAACAATACCTACAGACAGGGTTCAAGGTACCGCTGAGTTCCTCTCTCTAACCAGTAGTGATACAGCTCTCTACTTGGAAGAGAATATTCCTGCAATAACAAAACTTAAACAAATTACTACTCCATTCAAACCCATACCTCTGATAACCCTCCTTTAATTCTCAAAGAAGAAAGAAAAAGAGACCCAAAAAGAAAGTACGGTGTTCTTTTAAGTTCAGAGGTCAAAGTTCCCACAAAATGAGTTCTTGAATCCTTGTCCCAATGTCAATGAAGAAATGCTCTCCTGCTAAATTCCTTAAGCAACAAATGTGAGGACCCAACAAAACAGAGCCAATGCAACTTTCATGTCTCTATTCCAGATCCTGTAGAAACCAATGATCTCCTTGGTTAGCTCATATAGAAAAAGAAAAGAATTCCAGCAAACTTTGCCCTTAAAGAATAGTGTTTCAAAACTAAGCAACGGCCACAAAACAATGTTACCTTCAGTTCAGCTGTCTGCGAATGAGCCGGTTTCCAACATCTGAAGACTGATGTTTTTTGCCGCCCAAGTAGCCTAAGAACAGAGCAGCCATTGGATCTTTGCTCCTCTCTGAAGACCGGAACGTCCTCCAAACTCCACGAGGTGTCTACAGTGAAAACGAACAGACAGCCTTCTGCCGCCGAAGAAGACACTTATGTCACAGAAACTCTCTGCCCATGAAGTAGTTTACCAAAATAGCACGGCATCCCAAGAATGCCACAAAGTCCTCACAAATACTATGTATCCAGAAAGAGGAAGCCGAGATCGATGCAGCCGCACTGTCTCGCGTCTTCAAATCGAAAATTACGGATGCTACTCTGTGTGCGTCAATGACTCGTATACCCAACGGCCCCTCCCAGTTAGTAAGCCTTCTGGGAGTTGTAGTCCTCCGCCGAAGTCCAATACTGACCATACGGTAGGCGCAACCTGTCGGAGCCTGACAATACCATCATGTTAACCAGGTCCCATTCAGAATTTAGGGAAAATTAATCCATTTAAGTGTTCTGCATCGTTTACATTGCACTCTGAAACTAATGGCTAAATATAATCTGAAGGTTGATAAATGTAAAGGATGCTGACCCAAAGGGGCAGCCTTCCTGCAGTTAGCGTGGCACTTCCCTGCAGTGGGAGCTATTGGCCGAGGTGTTTGCTTATCTTACTACATTCCTTTTTAGGTCTTGCTGAGCCAAAGGCTCGAATAGACATTTTGTATGTGGGATTTTCAAAGTGCTACCCACAGTCTTTTGGCTGGCCTAAACCTTGAGTGCACGATCACATGCACGTGCACAGCTGCTCCCACTCCCCCCTCCCTTCTCTATAGTTTTGGCTCCTTTGTTTTTTATTACACCCTCCCTTCTCTCCCCGCTCTTTTCACACTACCCCCACCTCATCGCAGCTTGTTTATTTGCGCGGTCGTGTCACTTTTCAGCTTTAATCAGGCTCCTCTGATGCTGGCATTCCCCCCTCCCTTCTCGCTCAGCCCTTCGGCCACGCATCCGTTTTCGGTCACCGGTAGTCAGACCAAGTTTCAGGTTCGATGCAGCCTTTTGCCTGACGGCTCAGTTTCCACTGATGCAAGCTGCATGTTCGCTGCGTTGTACAGAGCACAGATCTATTGAGGCTATGGTGTAAAAGGAAACATTTACAAAATCGCCCTTGTGTTCACCAAGGCATGCCATCAATATCCACAATCAGGAATGCTGATGCCTTTTTGTTCCGGAGCTGCAGCCGACAATGCTTTTTATCGACATTCACACCTGAAATAAATTAGCTCAACTTGCTGGTAACTAGCTGCACATTAATTGCGCTCCAAATTCTGTACATGTGACATCGTAATTGCCAACCGCTTTTTACCATCGAGTCAGCTTGTTTCCGAGAGATCCCAAATATGTTTAAAAATGTTCACAATCAAATAGCAAATTGCTTATAAAAATCTCATCAGTGATAAAATACAGAAGCACTTTTTTTCTTATGATTTTATTCTTCCTCTTTATCCAGTAAGGTGCCTGTAAAGAGATTCCCGTAGGGGTGTAGCCTATTTCAACATAACAACCACGTATTCCGATGTTCCCTCTCAAAATGAGCACAACATGCGTTTTTTTGTTGTAGCATTTTAGTGCTTGTTGCACCAAAATCTACGCAGTGCGGTATTTACCGGGCATTCTCTCTCCATTAAATATCAGCAGGTTTGAAGTGGCGAAATGTATCCAGGGGTTTGAGGGGAGCAGACTTTTCACCCCGTCCCTCATTATGAATGGCATGTTTTTTTTGTTCTGTTTTTTCTTGTCATTGAGCAAACGAGTTTGCACGAGACCGGAAGCACGACTTTAGCAATAATTATGGCCATCAGCCGCCATTTTACCTCGGTGAATGTCGGCGGGTTATAAACTATCAAAATTATAGAGAGCAAACGCCCGTGCAGACAGGCGCAAGCGGATTTTGGTGCGGAAAGGACCAAACCACACTTAGGGGCATATTAACAAGCCAGGCGATACAATTCCAATTGAAACCCATGTTAAATGTGAAGGACGTCTAACATGGGCTTCAATTGGAATTCCATAGAGCATATTATCAAGCCCATTATCGCCGCTTCTAAAGCGGCGATAATTTTTTCGCCTGGCTTGTTAATATGCCCCTTTGTTCCCCTTTTTGGTAGAAAAAAAATCACATATGCAGTTATTTATTAGCTCTAATAAATACGGATCATCTGGTATTGTTTTCATCTTTAAAAACCCCTCACCACCACTGAGCCACAGGGCCTCAGTAATTAGTTACTGGGTGCCATAAAAAACACTTCGCACCACTTGTAACGGCTCTCCCTGCTGCTGGGGAGAGATTGTAAAGTGCAGGGCACACAAAATCGATGTTTGAAATGTTCATAGTAGCACTAAGGTCACAGTGACAAATGTATACGCCTTTTAATACATGAATGTATGTGAGTGTAGAATGCAATCCGTGCCTCGTATCTCTAGCACTTACAGATGACCTCTCACAGAGCAGATTGTGGTGCAAGTGTAGTGTTCCATGTACACTGGCATTCTTCAACACTACGCGGTTACAGGCCATAACTACCTCAGGCCTTCTCAGTTCACACGACGGTACTTTGACAGCAGCTTTTTTAGTGCATTTTACTCGTTTTTTGAACGTGACGTGCACAAAGAAATCAGAAGTGGTCATTTTTGACATAAAAGTAACAAAGATTAATGTAGTTCTGGTTTCCCTATTTTGGGGGCATGCACCTCTTAGCAGTACATTGGTCTGTGGTGATGACCTGTAGAGAGGAGGGTTATCACATCCTGTTATGGTGGGGAGATGGTGTGATTTGTTCCTAATATACCCTAGTGTATACATTATGTATTGTATGTTCGTGACTCTACCTGGTTGTCGAAGGTCAAGATTCTTATCCATGTACTTAACCCCCCCACATGCAAAACCTCACACATTACCAACCAGTTACTGTACTCTGGCATTGATTCTCAAACCTTGGTGGCCACCGAGAGAGAGAGTGAACAAGTGAGGAATACATTCCAGTTACTCATCCCTCAATCTGGCCCATATAGTTTTCTCATAAAGTCTGAAGCATCTTACTGATCTTACTCATTTTTGCCTAGGAGAACCGCCACCAGCTGTCATAGTCAGGGCCGGCATTAGTGCTGTTGGCACTCGGTGCGACAACCAATTTTGTCGCCCTGCATCCTATGACCGCCTCCTCAGATTCTGTCACTACAAACAGGACAAGCATTTGCAATGCAATAGGTTTTGCATTACGCAAGTATGCGCTATTGACATTGCAAATAACAATGCCTTTTATTTCTGTTTTTGTTTTCGTTTCTAAAACAAATAAAAGGCATTGTCATTTACAATGCCAATCGCTTAAACTCGCGTAAATGCGAGACCTATTGCATTGCAAATGCTTGTTACTTGTTGCACTAGTGACTTGCGTAGCTAACGTGCCAAAACCCTACAGAAAGTTAACGGCTATGTTGATTGGTGAAATGGGGAGTAGGCATGCATTTGATGGATGGTTTGATGCCTCATCATGATTATTGGATACACAGTTAAGAGCACTGTAATAAGATGTGTTTGACCTGGCATGTTTTGGCGTGATTTCCCCTGTCTTTTTGCCTCTGACCTCCTTTTTTTGACTGTGTGCTGCATTTAGTTTTTGCTGGTGTTAGGACTTTGGGCACTTTACCACTGCTGACCAGTGCTAAAGTGCAAGTCTTCCTATTTAAAATGTACTGGTATTTGGTGTTTCCATGATTGGCCTATTTGATTTACTAGCAAGTCCCTAGCACAGTGCACCATGTGTGCCCAGGGCCTGTAAATCAAATGCTACTAGTGGGCCTGCAGCGACGATTGTGCCACCCACATGAGTAGTCCTGCAAACAGTTTTCAGACCTGCAACTCGTGTGTGTGTGTAGGTGTGTGTGTAGGTGTAGTTTAAAACTTCCATGTCGACCTGGCAAGTGCTCCCTTAAAACTCCCATGTCGACCTGGCAAGTGCTCCCTTACTTGCCATGCCAAACCTTCCCTTTTATTACATGTAAGGTAGGCCCAAGGTAGCCCAATGGGCAGATGCAGTGTATTTAAAAGGTAGGACATGTACTGTTGTGTTTTACTTGTCCTGGTAGTGAAATTCTGCCAATTTCGTTTTTTACTACAGCAAGGCCTGTCTCTCATAGATTAGCATTGGAGCTGCCTTGTGACATCTTACAAGTGTATCTGCCAATTGGGAGCTGAAAATTGGACTTTGGGGTCTATAGACCCACAATTCAAACACACTTTTTAGAAAGTTGGCATTTTCTTACTTTAACCATTCTGTGGCTCTCCCAGCATCTGAATACACTTTGGTGTCAGGGTGGCAGTTGGGCTGTTCATGCATTCACTCTAGACAGTCACAGAAATGGATCTTAGGTGTGCCCTGCATATCCTGATGGCCCATCACCTAGCTGATGGGCCTTCCTGAGCTAAAATGGTGGGAGGAGTTGACACAAACACCTGAATAGGGCTGTGCCTGTCCTTGCATAAAGAAGTCTCCACCCCCTGTAGTGTGTCTGGAGCCATGGCAGGGAATGGTAGGGTCGTGTGCACTACAAAGACATTTTTGTTTGAAGTTTGCCTACTTCAAAGTCTGAAATGGGTAGAAGTACTGGACCTCTGACACTATAAACTCGGAACACTTCTGGGTTGAGGACATTCTGCCAGAAAGAAGACTTAGATATGCTGTCAGGAGGGACTGTCACTTTGCTGTTTGCTTTCTTGTGTTGGCCTGCTGCTTGCTGCTCCAGTCCTGGAAGTGAAAGGACTGGACTTTGCTTTCTACATCTTGCTTCCAAGGTTCTCCAAGGGCTTGAGTTGAGCTTGCCTCCTGTTAAGTCTCAGGGCCATCAAAGACTTCACATACCAGTACCTGGGCTCTTCTGCTGAGTGGTCTGTCTTGCCAAGTGGTTCCAAATCCAGTTCCTGGGCCCTTGGAAGTGAGTTCTGCTGATCCAAAGAAGAAAACCCTTGCATTGACTCCAAGCGTCCCTCAGACACGGCGCATCATCGCCAAAACATGAAGCATCGCCACGGCTTCAACAGGAGCATGGTCCCTGCTTAAAACGCAGGCCCCAGCATTTTGTCGCAACGCCTCTGAAAAACAGCCGCTGCGTCAGTCTCGAGCACTGCATCACCGAAGTCTGTGACGCGTCGCTTCATGCTCCGATGCAGCGCCATCTTCAACGCTGTGGAATCGGCGCGACTTGACCTTTTGATGTATCGTCCCTGGGCGCTGGTAAAGAACAGACGCAGTGTCCTCAACCAATGCTTCACCTCCACTGCAACAGTTAGGAACAAACACATCACCTACCCTCTAGAAGTAAGGAATAAATACATCGCCTGCTTTTTCGAGGCCTCACCCTCTACCCCCCCACCCCTCCTGCACTTCGCATCGTCTTTGATTTTTGATGCATCTAAGGTACTTTGATTTGATCAAGTGCAACCATTCTTGGAACTACAACTTTATTTAATCTTTAAAAATTCATATCTTGACTTGTGCATATTTGTTGTTTTGGTCTTGTTATATTCAGAAAAAAATGGCTATTTTTCTAAACTGGTCTGGCGGGGTGGGGGTTGTGTGTGTGTGTGTGTATGTACGTGTATGTACGTATATGGCCTCTAAGGCTGGCACAATAAGTGCTGCAGCCCTTAGAGGTTTTTCCTGGCAACAGTGCCCGTGGTACCATTTACAAGGGGCTCACCTGTGCCAGAGAGTGCCAATTGGATTTTGTTTTCAATGCAGTTTTAGGGAAAGAACATCAGCAGTTTAGTCTCTGTCTGTGATAAGCCTAGCTGCTAGTGCCAAGCTACCCAGTGGGTGAGCAGGGGTTATCTTAGTTGTGTGACTCTCTTAGCCTGACTAGAGTGAGGGTTCCTACTTTGACAGGGTGCAAACCACTGCCAACTAGAGACCCCATTTCTTACAGGATTCGCTACAAGCAGCTGGTCCCGTTATTTTGGGGGAATGTTTACTCTCCTTTGATCACCAAAAAAAGATGCTATTAAGGTAGACTGATGTGTATTTATTTCTCTGATATTTTATTTCCATTCTACGCTGCACACTCAAAGGGAACCGTGCAAGAGTGTATTGGGAGGCAGTGAGCCATATGCTTGTGTTTTAGATCCCACCATTGGCACTGATGACATGGAGTCTTACACAAACTTATAATGTGAAAGCCTAGAATGCACATTAGCTCCGCTGTGCTCATGTGTGCTTGTTATTGTAATATATTCATCAGTAATAAGAAACAGCCTATCTTATCGTCCAAGATAATTTCAACTGATCTTTCTAAATAAAGATTTTTTTAAAGTCGTCGTTGACTGTTGATTGGGTACATTATGATTGTGGGGGAACCCTGTAGTGATCATTTGAAGTTGCACACGTTCACCCTGTTCTGTTGAGCCTTTGAGGCCTGGGCCTCACAACAGCTATTATTCTGATCTGAAACCAACAATGGTGGTACTTAACTTCATGAACATGTCTGTGTCCTTTTTTAGGAGGCCAGCAGTCTGCTCTTATTATAAATTACTAATTCAGTGCCTATGTGTCATCTGATGTGAAAAAATAACGTATTTGAATATTAAATGAAACTTGATTTTTCACCTTGCACGTGCCTTAATATTTCTGAGGGTGCTGCTAACCCTTTGTATTGGTGCAAATGTGTATATACTGATCCCCAAATGTAACACATGTCTGCGTTAGTGCATTTTGGATGTAGGACGAGAACAGGTTAAAGGGAGACTTTCCAATTAAGCTTCAGTTAAAACTGGGCTTTGGAATATGTGGTTTAGAACCAAAATCAAGGAAGAATAAGACAAGTTGGGCAAGGTACAGGGAGGGCATAAAGCTGATGAAGCAGAGAAAGACTGAAACAAAGTAGGTCACAAGTAAAAAGAAGATGGCAATTCTAGAAAGAACCACAGTGAACACAACCCTACAGCCATTTGTATGTTCTCTTGAATCTTCAATCGCAGTTTGTGTTCTGTCAACTAAATCCAGTCGTTTTAATGGCAGAACGTTTACATCTCGGAGGCCCCATCATGTTGTCAAATGCACTAAGTTATATGGCAACTCTATTTCACAAAACCCGGTCCTTTTTTAACACCAATCATTCAGCCGGATTCATTTGAAATTCCTGTTTGGTCTGAATGAGGGCAAAATTCAGCATCCCTAAAGTATGAAACACTGCTTTTTAAAAATATTGTTACATTGAGGGTTTGAGCGATGTAGGCGTGCAGCGACTCAGTCTGTGTTTGTTAGTACTGCAGGCATAGTACTGACCAAGTGTTGCTTGTTGAAATCTTGTTACAGCTGGTAACCTTATTTAAGGTTTGAAACTGCAGAGGGCAAGAATTTAAAATTTGGATCAGAAAAACATTCCATGTTTTATCAGGGTTCGTTTGTAGTGTTCGTGTCTAGTGTTGCTATTGAGGTGCCTGGGCCAGGTTATCAGTTTGAGCCTCCAACTCCTTAACTATCACCTCAATTCGCAACCTACATTTTATACAATGCTTGTAAGTGACCTGTCCTGAATAAAGCAAAACATAGTAGTAGATGAGCAAATTTATTGGCAACAATAGATGTTTTTGTGTGTATCTAACAAGAACGCAGTTGCACCTGAAAATTTTGCAGACTTTAAAATAGATACAGCAGCCTCATATTCTAAGGGTTAATGTGTGCTTGCTTCTTTTCAGGCTCAGACCAGAGTGAAACTTAACTTCTTGGACCAGATTGCAAAGTTTTGGGAGTTGCAGGGATGCACGTTAAAGATTCCACATGTGGAGAGGAAGATTTTGGATTTGTATCAACTAAATCGGGTAAGACTAATAATTATCAAAGTGGTCTTGTGTTCTGTCTGTATCAGGAGAAGGGACTGTAGCATAAACAGTCGGTAATTTCAGAATGTCATCTACCGTTATGCGTTTTGAAGTAGTCCCGTAAGGGTCCTAACCTTGATGAGATTCTAGGCCTCAGAATAGTGCTTGACATTTCTTTCATGGGTGAATGACTTGGAAAGGGAATATAATCTGGCTGTAGTGCTTAAATCCGTGTTTTAAGAGGCACTTCTCCACTCATCTCTCAGAAGATTTCTGGATGGTAGGGGTCTCATTTTTACAGAGCTTTGTGGCTCAGTGGATATATTGCAGATAATTTGCAGTCTGTATTTGTAAACGCAATATGAAAACTGTACCTTCCTTCTGCTTTGTTTCTGTACATAGCACTAATTGGCTAAAGAATTCTTGAAATCGTTATGTCCGCTAACATCACTTTACAATATTTACCTGAACTTAGCAGGGAGTTTGGCCACTACTGTACTTAACAACAGGAGATAGCACGTACAAAAATCAGATGCCTAGCTGATAATCTACTCTGGAAATTCTTCTTGCCTAAGATGCTAAGATAAGCAGGCTACTCTTTACATGAGGATTGACTGGTCCTACATCAAAAGGACATATTTAAAGTGCATGTACCAGTCCTTCAGTTAATTGGTTATGGTCACCAGCTAAACCGGCCTAAAAACGATAACCATTTGTGCATTCTTATAGGGAAATATATCACAAAGCAGCTAATTAACTGCACCCACACAGCTACTTAAATCAAAAAATTGATCCTGGTGTCAGACAATCCTCAAGACCGGGGCCTCAAAGTACCTCTACGCATCAGCACTGCAAGGCTTTTCTAATGACAGTACAGGGATTTGCCGATCTCTGTAGCAACAGATGAAAGATATAGCCTTATATTGGGGCTTAAATTGGGTCTTGGCCTTGTTCGTGTGCAAACTATTTGAGCTTTATCCATCTAGCCATTGAATTATCTAGCTTAGGAGTCGACTATCTTGTTAATGATGAGTTGCACTACGCTCTTTCATCCGAAGAGTCTTTGGCTTCTTTTCAAAAGGACAAGGTTGTCCTTTGAACAGTTGCTGCTTTCATTATGAATGTGCTTACTGAGTTTGATTTTTCATGAGAAGACTGTCCTTCGTCGACCACTTTTCTTCTATGGCTGAAGCCATTGTACATACAGTGGATGTCTCTAGATTGATATTTTTCCTGGAAAAGACAAGTTTCTAAACAACTGTTTCTCCGAAACATATTTGTTTCATAGATTCACATGCTTGAATCATTCCAGTTGTTGAGCTGAGAGTCCAATGGTAACATCAGGATAACAATGCAATATAAAACATAGCCATAAGACTTTTTTGTCAAACTTTCTTTATTGATTTTATAAGGTACATACATCGACATGGGCGATAAATTGTCATCCCCCTCAACAAAACGCTAATGACCATTTCAGTGTAATACAAATCGAGTGACCGACCACAAGGCGTATATATGAGATTGAAGCCAAATCACAAGTCTCCAGTGTTATCGTCCTAGAAAATAAAGGTACATTTAAAAAAACTGATAACGTTCAGGCTAACTACACCTGGAAACAAAGATAACATAATTAAAAATGTCAAACATGAAAAGCATGGAGGTTATGGTGGAAGCGCAAAAACTCAGGAGTGGGTTTTATGTGATGGGTGAGAATTATTATTATGTAGCTGTGTTAGATGTTCTTCATGAAGGATGGATAGTAGAAATTGTGTCTGAAACAAATGAAGCGCCCATACTCGAGTGGGGCAGGAGAAAAGGGGGAGTACCTGTGAGAGCAAAGAGTCAGTCAAAATATTGGTCATACTTTCCATTGTAAGGGCCTGCAAGAGTCAAGCATGCCATTGGGATATAGATGGGCCTTCGATTTCTTCTACGCAGCGGCCAGTGCCGCTTTAGCAGCCTCTAAACACACAGTTTGACGTTTAAGAGAAGGGTCTCGGAGGCCTAGGAGTACAAATTCTGGTCTATACGAAATTGGGTACCCCACAATCTCTTATGTGCGCTAAGATTTTGTTCCAATATGGTTGAATAGATGGGACAGTCCCACCATATTTTCCTTGAGGTATCCCAACATCCCACATCCACTCCAGCACCTATCCAAAGTATTTGGATACATCTTCCACAGTTTCTCTGGTTATAGATGCCAGTCATAGAGAAGTTAACAGTCAGCCTCCCGTAGCCCCACAGAGATTTGAATTTATGGACGTCCCAATAAAGGGAATTGCCATTGCTTGGACTCTATACTAGCGGAAGCTCCACCGCTATTGCGGAGGTGCGTCGCCAGCATCGTTCATTATTATCATTTTTTAAACTACAATAAACCATGGTTTATTATTGTTTTCTTTTGTTTCCAGGCTGAGTCATGGGGACGGGGCAAGGGGGATGATAGGCACCAATGGGAAGTGTTGGGCACTGCTATCGTTTTACATGACGGCCAAACTGTCATGCGCACTGCAACTCTCTCCAACCCAGCTGTGTTGCTGTGTTGGAGACAGCAAAGTACAGGCTCCCAATCTCCCTGGGAGCACAAATCCTCAGCACTCAGGCCAATCCTGAAGCTGCTCTCATGCATGAGAGATGCTTCAGGATTGGCTACAGGAGGCCTGGGGGCCTGTGCCTGCAGTGGAGCAACAAGAGGAGGAGTAAGGACCAGCAATGTGGCAGGCTGCAGGCAAGTTTTTGTTTTTTCTCCCCTGTTTTGGTCGAGCCTTGGCAGCGCATGTGCTGCTCTGCGAGGCATGATGTATTCGCGTATGGACTTCAAGCTCCGCCCACTCTCCGCCCACATTTTTCTTTGGCTTGTCGTTGTCTTTTGTAAATGCTGGCTTCTGATTCGTTAATAGGCTTGTTAGTCCCTCCATAGTACCGCCTTGTCTTCATTTGTAACCTCCCATGAGGACTGGCCCTTATTTAGTCAGTAAGCACTATTTTCTTTAATGAGTTTCTCCTACTGCAGGCACAACATGCTTTCCTGCAACACGCCATGCCTGCTTTCACTTTCCAAGCAGCCCGGGACCATGGCGGCTGCTTCTTTGAATTGTGGAATAAGTCAGAAATAGTCAAGCAGCCCTCTGTCCCTAAAATTATCAAAGGGGCCTGGGAGTAATGCTGGAGAGAAAGCCACATTATAATGAATAGGTGTATATGGGGAGGAAAAGTCGTTAATACGTGAGATGAAACTACTGTGTCCAACACATTAAGTGTGCTCAGATAGGCATTGCGTGGTTGATCTTATTTAAGCTTCCATAATGCGTCCCAAATTGTCCTACCCATCACTGTCCTATCCTATCCATGTTTAACGGACTCTCTAAGGGACCATTCCGATATAACTCTGAGTTGGGCCTCTTTATAATAGGAAAGCAAACCTGGTAGCACCAGTCCTCCAACCTCTTTGGGGAAAGTCAGATGTTTGTTGGAGAGCCTGGCTCTTCGTCCCAGCCATATAAAATTAGTAATCCTCTGACAAGCTGAAGAAAAGAAATCCCTCTGCACCTCAACTGGAAGCCCTTGAAACAAGTATAGTACATGGGGAAGTACTGTCATTTTAATGGTGTTTATGCAGCCAATCCAAGTAAGATAAAGTGGAGTCCATTGTTTAAAATCTAATTTTAAACTCCATAACAGGGAGGGATAGTTTGCCTTGTATAGATCTTCCACTTGGGACGTGAACTTTATTCCTAGATAGGTAATTTCTTTTTAACCCTTTGAAAGGGGGAGGCTGCTGCAACCTCTAACATCTCAGTCTGTGGGACCATTAAATTCATCCAGAAAGACTTTTGGAGGTTAACCCGGAAGCCTGCCACATTTTTAAAGAGGAGAAAGTCTGTTTGAAGAGCTGGAAGAGACGTGCAGGGAGAAGTGATAACTAATAAGATGTCATCTGCAAATAGAGATATTTTGTGTTCTGCAGGACCAAATTGAAGCCCTTGAATAGCCAGATTAGCTCTTATCTTTGCTGCTAGGGGTTCGATGCTGTAAGCAAAAAGTAGCGGTAAAAGTAGACACCCCAGGTGCGTCCCCCTGGTCAGCTCAAGAGAGTCCGAGGCTGTGCCATTGATCAAGACGAGCTCTAAGATGGGGAATAGTTATCCTGCATCATGGATTTAAAGTGGTTACCAAACCCGAAGAGACACAGGGTGTCGATCAGGAGTGACCAGTCCACTCGGTCAAAGGCCTTCTCGGCTTAAAGCGCCACCACAACCATCGGGATGCGTTTCTTAGTAGCTTTATCCATCAAAAATGGATTACTTGCCGCAAGTTATCATGGGTCTGATGGCCCTTGATAAATCCTAACTGGTCAGGAGGAATCAGCCCAGGCAGAACTTCCTCCAGTCTATTAGCCAGCCTTTTTGCATATAATTTGGCATCCATATTAAGCGGGGCGATTGGCTTATCAGGTGCACAATATTTAGGGTTTTTCCCTGGTTTAGTAATGACCTTTATTAAGGCATCACTCATTGTTGAGGTCACCACTTGAGAATCTGCTAAGTAAAGTCTGAGCTAAAGGTCTTTAAAAAAGTGAGCGTTAAATCCATCAGGGCCAGGTATTTTATGGAGCTTGAGTGAGTGCATCGCATTCTGGTCCTCCTCTCTCGTAATGGAAACTGTTACGCACCTCCAAGGAGAGTCGTAGAATGTCGAAATTTAGGAAGAGTGATTGATCCCCCTCATTCAAAGAGTCAGAGGTGGAAAGCTGCTAAGTCTCTGAAGATTCCTACTTTCCTTCCTCTGAATGAAACACTGTCCTCTTTCCATCCTGTATCGGACCTATATGGGCCCATTCCTGTTTAATTCCTAACTGGCGTGCTAGGTGAGAATCTATTTTGTTACTTTATTCGTAGGTAGTCTTCCTCTATTAGCATATATAGCCTGAATCTTCCCCTTCAGGACCGTCGCCTTCCTCTGGAGACCAAGAATGGGTCTGGCCTTATGGGGTGGAGTAGGAGGTGTCACTAGGGTCATTAATTGAAAAAAGTTCTTTAATTGTTTTTTGAATTTCAACGTGAAATAAACGATCACTCGTAAATACATTGGGGGAAGTACCACCTGCAATATCCAGATTTTGTCTTAAGCCAAGCGAGTATAACATCTAATGGGGCGTGGTCTGATATACGATTGGCTGTATCACTGCCGATGAAATGGCTTAGTGTAGCTGTTGACTGATCAAATTGTGGTCAATCCTTTAGGATTGTGGAAAAAAAGGTGTAGTCATGTGTGGTAGGGTGAAGTTCCCTCTATATGTCTATTAAGCCCAAGTGGTGTAGTTCTGATCTGGCTGCTTTGGTAAAGATGCCGGTCTGGGATCTGTGTGAATGGGTGGTATCTAAAGCAGGGTCCCAAATCATATTAAGGTCTACCAGCAATATTATCTCCTTCAGCAAAGCTTCCCAGCAAGGAGAGGAAGGCCAAAAGAAATTTGGATTGCCCCGCATTAGGGGCATATATTGTAGCTATAGTACACAATTGGCCGCTGAGTACCCCTTTAACCTTTAAAATCCTCCCATTCTTATCAGTCTTGCTGCCCAAAGTAAGAAATGTATCTCAGGAGTGAAATAGTAATGCTACCCCTTTATGTTTGGAAACATTGGAGGATCTGTAAATAAGTGGGTTGGAGTTGTGATCTAGTCTCATCTCTTCACTCCATTTAAGATGCGTTTCTTGGAGGGCTCTTATATCAAAATGATAATCACTGAGGTATTTTGAAAGCTGGTGTCGTTTATTGGAAGAGTTTAGACCCCTAAAATTCCACGTAAAGCTATTTAAAGTCCTATCCGGAGTTTAAAGTTGAGCCTGTGGATAGGAGTTGCTCCATGACTGATACTCAAGGGTTCAATAAAACTTGCATTCCTTTTCTCCCCCTCCTAAACCTCCCCATCCCATCCCACCGCCCGCATTCCGCACCTCTCCATGCCAGCAAAACTAACCAACTAAAAAAGATTCCGAAATAGAGAGTATAAGCACTTCGATGAACTATCAGTAACATCTATTGTGTAATTAATGTGGTATTGAACACAGCCCTACCCAACAATCCTGATTTCAACATGAACTACATTGCGCCTATGTTGCAGAGAACTGTGCCAACAGGGTAGAGACCTTAAACTTTGCAAATATCCCGAAAATCTCCCACATATCGACAAGCCTCGCAGAGGGTAAACCCTTCATTTATTTCCACCGGGACCAATGTCCCACAGGGAGACCCAGTATGGCAACCGCTATCACCAGAGTATTCAAGAAGTGAGAAGTGGGGGACTGTCAGCAAAGGAATACCCAGGAAGGAAGAAGAGAGCACCACCCTCCTCTCACTTTTATTAGTTTTCCCTCTCTTCTGCAAGATCCATGGTCTAATGGAGCGTTCAGTCTCAGCCGACCCTGGGAATGCCTCTCGGGGAGCATCGGTCCCCTTAGTCACCACTTCAGTCATACCCAATAGTGAGGCAGCCCCACCCAACTCTGTAAAATAATGAGGTTTGTTGTTGAATGTGAAGGCAATACCAAAAGGGTAGGTCCATCTATATTTATTGTGGCGGTCTTTCAGCGCTACAGTGATTGGTCTGAGTTGTAATCTGCGGGACAGGGTAGCCTGGGCAATATCCTGATATAGGGAACATATTGTTCCTTCAAATGTAATATTGTCTGGGTTGACTGAAGGATCAGTTCTTTAATTTTAAACAAATTCAGCTTGGCTGGTACACCCCTGGGTCGCTTCCCTTCACCATCAGCCTGCGGCCCCACTCTGTGCCCACGTTAGATGTGCACCTCCGGGTCATCGCCCAATATGGCAGACAAAAGGCCTACCATAAAAGCTGCGAGGTCAGGGCCCTCACTTCCCTCCGCCAGGTCCCGAACTCTTAAATTATCTCACCAGGAGCGATTCTTAAATCTTTGCATTTAAGGAGGGCGACCTGTAGCTGTGAGTGGAGGAGTTCAGTCTTCCCCTCCATCGGTGTCATCCGTTGGTCCATCTCTTGAAGTTTCGCCTCCATGTCCAGCGCGCAGGACCCAACCGAATCGACATTGACCTGGAGGGAAACTAGGCGTGAATTAACCTCCGCTTTGAAAGAGTTGAATAAAGCTTTAATGTCTGCCTTGACTTCCTCCCGTAACTCTTTCTTAAATTCCGGTAAAGAAGAAAGAAGGTCCTCTTTCGTTAGTTCCATATTGTCTCCTGAGGATGGGCTAATGAGCTTTGGACTGACGGCTGTTGGTGTAAAATAACTTGACCGCTGGCCTGGACCTTCTTAAGCGACATGGAGGCTGGCAAGGGATACAGTGTTAAAGGAATCCAGAGATCGCAGCAATCCCATGTAGGCCCAGACAAGGGTTTCAGTCCGAAGCAGCTCTCTGGGAGAGGACTCTGTTCCACACCTAGGGTAGCAATCGACCAAGTCTCAGCAATAAGCTTGCTCTCTAGATGCCTCTGAAGGTGTAGGCGGCTGTAGTTAAGTGCCCTCTTTTTGCATGGTTGCCCCCACTTTTTGCCAAGCTGCTGATGTACTTTGACTGAGTGTGCCCTGGGTTCCTGCCAAACAGGTACCCAGGGCCTATGTTATATGTTCTTTCCCCAAAACTACATTAAAACAAAACCCAATTGGCACTCTTTGGCCACAGGTCAGCCCCTTGTAAATGGTGCCGCAGGTGCCAAGGGCACTCTGGCCAGGGAAGACCTTTAAGGGCTGCAGGACTTGTTGTGCCACCCTTAGAGGAGTGAGGGAGGGAGAAGGGGGTGTGTGTGGGGGTGTGTGTGTGTGTGTGTGTGGGTGTGTGTTTTTTTTTTTTTTGGGAACTGCTTGACTCTGCCGTACCTTACCCTTACCGCCATAGAGCGCCTATTTGTGTCAGACAATGGGGTCCTAATATATAAACCTATATCCCCCCCGCCCTTTTTTTTGCAGACTGCATGTTTTGGTGAAGAGTAGACATGGCACACATCTCTGTGTGCTATTCCTACAACCCACTGCCCTGGCATAGATCAACCACCCCAATAGTTGGGTTCACTATACCAGTGGTCAGGGTACAGGTGCAGGAGCCCTGTAACCCTACAGTGTCTAAACCAATTCTCAGACATTGTAAGTGCAGTAATGTCATTAAGTGTATATAATGCTGGGAGTTTGTCATTACGAACTCCACAGTACTATAATGGCCTTACTGAAAACTGGGAAGTTTGGCATCTAACTTCTCAGCACATTAAACTCCCACTGATGCCAGTGGGGGATTTAATGAAAAATGCACACAGAGGGCATCTTACAGCTGCCACCTGAAAAACGACCTACCAATAGTGTCGAGGCTGAGTGGCTGTTTGCCAGCTGCCACCACCAGACCAGTTTCTGGACCCCTGAGTCGAGAGCCTGCTGCTCTCTGAGGGGCGAGGGGGGAGGTCTGAAAAAATGCCCATCCTCGGACGAGGTGCCAATCCTCCTCCCCTAGGGTGGGCAGGGTCCACGAAGGGGAAGCTTCAAAGGCTTGCTGCCTTTGTGAGCGTCCTCAGGCCTTTGCTGCTTCCAGCAACTGGCCCCCACCGGTTATGACCCCCACTTTGGGCGGGAGAATTGGTGGGAAATCCAAGTGAGGAAGGATGGTGTGCCCACCTTTGCCAACCCCACCCCTCAGGTGGGGTAGGCGAGGTGAAACACAACTCTCAGTCTCTGCCATCTTGCAGATGGGGGACCCAGCCAACCAGAGTGATGCATATGTCCCCTCCCACTGCTGGTTGGCATAATAGGGGGTGTACCCACCCCAAGGAAGGGACCCATTGGTCCTGACCTTTATTACCTGTAACTCCCTTAAATCTAGTATTTAGGGGCACCCCTGAACTTTACCTACTCGGACAAGAACTGACCAAGGAGAGAAGTACCGAAGAGCCGTGCTGAAACTAAGAAGAGGAGGACGCCCACTGACTTGACCCTAGCCGAATCAGCCTGTCTCCACCTCGAACCTGCTCCAGCGAAATCCGGGTGTATCCTGCAGCCAGCACCCTCGAACACCCAGGACCTGCCCTGCCTTCCACAAGAAAAAATTGGTTCCCATGAGCACTGGATTTGCTCACCCACAGATTCTGGCTCCGGCCAAATCTGCGAGTCTGCAGCACTCTGCACCCGACGACCACGGGCCGAGTTAAGAGTGGCCCAACACCGCGAGGAGTTCTCCCCAGCGATCCTAACCTGAGATATGGTGATCTCTGACCTGCCTTGAAACTCCAAGCAAAGCCTGCAGCCTCTTTCTGGAGGATCCACTAGACCGCGACTGGAGCTGGTAAGAAAACCCAATGCCTAAAGACATCCCTTCACCAGATGCCCCACGGCCTTGGATGGCCCAACCAACTGTGTCCCAGAATCCCCAGGCATTCCAACTTATCTCTCCAACCGGTGGTCACCTCTAGAAAATCTTCATCCTCGAACCTGCAGTCTTTATTGCAACCGGAGAATCCCCATTAAAAACAGGACGCCCGATGCCAAAACAGCACCCTGCACCCAGCGCACCTGCGCTGCTGCGGGTGTACTTTGGGTGCTAACTCTGATCCCCCTTTGCCCTGAGCATAATTCCAGGAGCTTTGCTCCCACAACCCTCTGGCTTTCTCGTGAGCAGCCACCAACCGGAGGCCCCCTATCCCCCATTGGATAACATTGGGCCTCAGCACTCTGCCTCCCTAGTGCCGCTGAGGGTGTTTCAAGAGTGCATCCTTGACCCTGGAGGAACCCTGGTTCTTACCCCAGAAAATCAACTCCCACTAAACAATACCTACCTGCAAACCATTAACTTCATTTTTCTCCATAGGAATACGTTGACTGTTTATCCTTTGAAATTGTTTTAAGTGTGGAGTTGGTTTGTATGGAACATTGAAAAGCTGTCTGTGTACTAAAAGTGTATTACGTACCTTTTGTCTAGGAGATTTATCAGTGTGGCATCTAGGCATATCACAATGATTAGCAAAAGTAATCTAAAAAGTAAGGTACATAGTAATCTGAAAAGTAATTTCGAAACTTTGACTAACCTGTAATGTGAACCTGCATTCAATTGTAAAACATTACATAAGGATTTTGCAAAGCATTTATTTCACTTACCTGCACCAGGCTTGGCTTGGTTCTAGAAGTAAAATAACGAAATAATATTTTTGATACAAACCGATTGGTCTGAGTTCGGTCTTTGAGTTGTGACATCATTTGCTGCCTGAGAGTGTACAACAGATACTTGACACTACCCTCTGATAAAGCCTTACTGCTCATCCACACTACCACAAATTGAGAGTAAGGTGCTATCTACCTTTACCTCAACCTACCTTTGGGGTTCCACCGGACTCTGTTTACACTAAACCTCATTTTGATATAGTATATACAGAGCCAGCTTCCTACAGAGGTGCCCTCCACTTAAATCAAAATGTACCTCTCCAGGGCCCACACGGCATATCCTGCTGGGCAGCTGCCTTTTAATGAGGCCCCGTCTCCAGACCATGTCGCTCGTTTAGCAGGGAGGAGATGATGGTGTCACGCTGTTGCGTTGCCTGCCATGCAAAGCTGGTATCGCAGCCAGTGATCAGAGGCCCCACTCGACCACGGCCCCCATCGTGGAGCCAGGCACCCGGTACCTCAGAACCTTCGCAGCCGTGCCAGCAACAGAACTGCCAGCTAGGGGAGATCAACTTATTTGAAGTATGCTGTGGAATCGGGCGGCCTATGCAGTACCCCGCCACCCGCTCAAGAGTGTCTCCCAGTTGCGCCCCCTTACTGCCTCGCCGATGCCGAATCACGGTTGTGCTGCCATCCACATCAGCGGCTCTAAACGATAACAGACTTCTCTCGGTGGCTGTGCTACCCAGAGCTGGGCATTCACGTTGGGTATGCAGGAAGGCAAGGCCAGCACGCGGGCGGCGTCTGCATCGGCTAGGCCCAAGCCGTCACAGCTGCCATATTTCCTCGCCCACCGTGAGCTGCTGTCCCCGCCCGGTCCTATGATGGTGTTTAAATGATAGATGCCATCAGATTAGGGTCTGTGGATTACATCCACCCAGCCATGATGGTTGGCCACGCCCCTAGCCATAAGACTTCAACAGACCTTTAAGTATCCTATTCACCTAATTGGGAAAAAAAGCTTTAGCCAATTGGAGATGATCAGTTCGAAGACCACACACTGAGAGGCCACCTTCCTTCGGATTTATACTACAAGTCGTGTGAAGGGATTCCCATGATTCGGCTCCTTCTCCTTGGTCATTTTCAACTGTGACTTTGTGATTCCGAAAGATTCTCATATCTGTGGATTTACCACCTGACTAGTTCAGACATCCCCTTACTATTTATTGCCTCTATCCTAACCATAAAGGTAAGGGCTGTAACATTTTGCTGCACTTTCTCAATTTATTCTCTCAAGAACCGACGGAAGTGCCGAAGGGATAGGTGCGACCAGATGGCCGAGGGGAAAGGTGCGACCAGATGGCCGAGGGGAAAGGTGCGACCAGATGGCCGGGCTCGAAAGGGAAGCCATCTGGTCGCTCTGTGCCCCAACGAAAGAGTGAGTGGGCGCCGGGGCATGGGGGACCGGAGGCCCAGGGCCCCAGCTGGGCCCCAGCCATGGAGGCTGCAAGAGGGACCCGACGGACCCTCCGACCCGGGGCCCGCGGACACCTTGACAAGCAGGGGAGGCCTGCACGGGACCGACAGACCCCTGTCCTGGGCCCTTGGTGGTGCGGCAGGCCAGGGCCCAGGGCTGGAGCCCCCGACGCGGAGCCCCTGGACCCAGCCAAGGCTCCCAGGCACGGAGGCGCATGGGGAAGCCTCCCTGGGCCCGCCGGATCCCGTCCCGGGCACCCTGCCACGCGGCAGGACCCAGGACAGAGCCCGGGGTGGGGGGCTGCCCTCCCTGGTGCCCTCAGGGGCCCCGACCGGTACTCCTGAACCCAGACAAGCAAGGGGAGGCTCCCCGGGCACAACGGAATCCCGGGCCTTTGGCAGAGCGGCAGGCGGGGGGACGGGGACGGGGACCAGGGCCAGAGCACCCGACCCGGGGCCCCTGGACCCAGCCGGGGCTCCGAGGCCCGGAGGCACAGAGGAAGCCTCCCCGGGCCCGACGGACCCCCATCCCTGGCACCCTGCCATGTGGCAGGACCGAGGACGGAGCCCGGAGTGGGGAGGCCGCCCTCCCCGGGGCACTTGGGAGCCGCAGAACCCAGCCGAGCAGGGGGAGGCTCCCTGTGCACGACAGAACCCCGTCCCAGGCCTTTGGTGGGCCGGGGTCCGGGGCTGGAGCACCCGTCCCGGGTCCCGGTGGGGCCCCTGGACCCAGCCGGGGCTCCTAGGCCCGGAGGCATAGGGGAAGCCTCCCGGACACTTTCCCAGGCACCCTGCCACGCGGTGGGACTGATGACGGAGCCCGTGGTGGGGAGGCCACACTCCCCGGGGCCGCAGGGAGCCCCTGAACCCAGCTGAGCAAGGGGAGGCTCCCCGGGCAAGATGGAACCCTGTCCCGGGCCTTTGGCGGGGCAGCAGGCTGGGGGAAGGGTCCCAGGGCTTGAGCACACAAGCTGGGGCCCAGCGGCGCCCCTGGACCCAGCCGGGGCTCCCGGAGGCGAAGGGGAAGCCTCCCCGGGCCCATGGGACCTCGTTCGGGCACCCTGCCACGCAGCAGGACCGAGGACGTAGCCTGGGGTGGGGAGGCTGCCCTCCCCGGGCCCCTGGACCCAGCCCAGCAGGGGGAGGCCCGCCGGACCCCATCCGGGGCAGACTGCCACGCGGCAGGCCCAGGGACGGACCCAGGGCTGGGGCGGCATTCTGGCCCGTCCAACTGCCGGCTGAGGACCGCTAGGCCGAGAGGGGTCCCAGAGTACCCTGTCCCTAGTAATCCGGAGGAAGGCTACCCCCCTTTCTGGTATCCTGTGCGCACCGCAAGACGGAGGGGACCCTAGGCGTGGACGTGCCCGACCTCCTGGAGCCCAGGCTTGGATCGGGGAGGCAAATGAGCCCTCATCGGGACTTCCAGGCCAGCCCGGCCATCTGGTCGCCCTTATTGGAAAGCATTGTGTGCGACCAGATGGCCGAGGGGAAAGGTGCGACCAGATAGCCGGGACCTAAAGGACTCCCGTCTGCCCGCCCCGAGCCTTCGTGGTAGGGCTCCCGCCTGCCCACGCAGGGCTGAGGGGGCTCCGCTTCCCGGGGGGCTCGGGGACCCCGGCTGGGCCTCTGGCACGGGGAGGACCACCGGAGCTCTCGATCCCGGGGGAGGACTACCCGTGGAGCCCGTCCCGGGCACTTTGCCACGCTGTGGGAGGGAGCCCCCGGACGCCTGGGAGGTGTTGCCCGGGTATAGCCCATCTGGTCCCCGGCAGAGAACCACCAGCCCGGGCGGTGTGTCGGGCATACCCTGCCCCTAGTAATCCGGAGGAAGGCTGCCCCTCTTTCTGGGAACCCGTGCGCACCGCTAGACTCAGGATGGGATCCGGGAGGTAAATGAGCCCTCATCGGGACTTCCAGGCCGGCCCGGCCATCTGGTCGCCCCATTGGAAAGCATTGCGTGCGACCAGATGGCCGAGGGGAGAGGTGCGACCAGATGGCCGGGACTGAAATAACGCCTATATGCCTGCCCCGAGCCTTCGCGGGAGGGCTCCCGCCGGCCCTTGCAGGGCTCGGGGGCCGCAGGCCTGGGGGGGGCCGTAGGGCTCGGGGACTCCACGGCTCGGGGACCCCACGCTGTGCCTCAGGCATGGGGAGGCCCGCAGGCGCTCCTGGGGCTCAGCCGCCCGGGGGAGGACTGCCCGGGACCCATGGAGCCTTGCAGGTCTCCGGGGCTCTGCAACAGGGACCCTTGTCCCGGGCAGATGGACACTTGGCAGTCCGCAGGACGGGGGCTCCCAAACCCTGACCGAAACCCATGCCCCGGGGTCGGTCCCTGCTTCTCAACCCAGCCAGGCCGGGTAGATCGGGGAGCCTGCCCAGGCACGAGGGACCCCTGTCCCGGGCACACGGACCCTCAGGACGTGCGCTCGTTTCCCACACATTTTTTCCAAAATTCTGCGTAGTGGCGCTACGCCAACTACGCCCAGCCCTAATTATAGTCGCACTCAGCTCAACATTAAGTACCAAGACCCAGTAGATGGCTAAAGAGAGGCTCAACCGGACTATAACTGAAAAAGAATCCGAACTTTCTTGATCCAGAGTCGTTTTTCAGTCATTCAAGGAACAGTAGGAACCAACGTGGCAATACAAAGGAGTCAGACAAGGTGCTTCGCACACCCTTACCGGTCTATGATGCAGGTACCATTAAACCTAGTAAGAGACTATCGGATAATGATGATGATGGCAGTCTATTATGAATATTTTCCAGATCCTGTGGCTGAAGCGCAAAAAAAGAAAATTTCTCTGCCAGCTCTACCCTCAGCACCTCAAACCCAGCCCACCGCTCCTTGCACATCTTCGGTGGTTCCACAAAGACTAATTACACCAATACACTCTCCAGCAGTATCTCATGTGCTGCAAACAGAACATCCATATAATGATCATGTCTATGCTGAAGACCAACAAGCAGAGCTACTACTCTTTCTCCAGGCAATACTGGTTCTGAGTGGGATGAATATATAGCTCCATTCGAGGGTGATACAACTCCTACTCCATTAGACTCCCCACTGAATTATATAGTTGCCTTCCCTGATTAAAAGGACATCTAAAAAGGTTTGATCTACCAGTCCCAACCAGAAAGATTGTGCAAGCAATACCAATATTAGATCATATCTGGTCAGAGGGGCTTAAAACAAAGAAAAATCAGGCAACAGTAGCAGCTGTTATATCAAGGCTCGACAATAAATGTAAAGCCCCAGATAATACTCCTGTGTGCTTTATTGGACACCCATGTTCAGATCAGACACCATGGTGATGCAAGCTGATCAATTGTCACCCTTGTCCACTCCACTGGACAGAGAAGGAAGAAGGCTAGATAATATTGGCAAGCGGGTTTCGGCAATGGATAGAACATCATTTGGGGCTCTCGCGCCTTAGCAATTTTGGGCCAGTAAAACAAGCAAATGTGGTCCGACGTCGCACTATGTTTAGATGGCGAAATATTTCAATATCTTTATTCAATTAGATTACAATATTCATAAAAGCACAACAATTAAAACATATCAAAGTATCCTGTATGGTGACCTTTCTATCTGTGCCAATTTCTCGAGATAACACTCAATTTACGGAAGATCTATTAAACCATTAAGATCGACAATATCATGCATACTAATCATTCTATCAATTAATTATTCTCCCTGACAAAATGCACAGTTTGAGTAGAACTATGAAAACAGTTGAAAAAGAATCATCTACAATAAAATGCAAACATTTGCTGGATGTCTGCTGCCATTGTATCCTATCATAAGGCTGGCCATCCTTTTCAAGGACTGGTGTCAACACATTAATCTAGAAGTTGCTCTACGTCAGCAGCGTTGTTTTCTGAAGTGTCTTTAGTGGACATCTGCTGGGCTTCAACCTGGAAAAACAGGCATACTTTTACTCAAAAATGTTGCCTGGATTCTACAGTGCAGAGGGATGCTGCAGTCAGTTAGCAGTTCTACGCAGTCTTTTTTTCGAAAAGGTAAGCCTTGTTAAATATTAATTATCCTCTAGCTGCAAAAAACTGTACTGTAGTAATGACCGATTGTTAATTCGGATTCAAGCTTTTTGAATTTACGAAAGATCTCATTCTGGAGAAGAATATTTACCTTTAACTAGTTCTCCAGAATTGGTATCTTTCTTAGGTACTCATGCGATCCAACCTCCTCCCTGTTAAAGGTTCATCTATGTATTAATAATTCACAGTGCTTTATTCAAATCTGAAGGATGGTGGCCACTTGGGATGTTGGTTTTTAAATTGATCGTCTCTGTTTGTCGAAGTTTGGTGATGGTAGTGTGTGCCATGTCCCCTAACACTGCATGTGATATTTGTAAGTCACACCTACAGCAGGCCTGACAGCCCTAAGGCAGGGTGCTGAAAATTACATTTGAGGGCATACCTGCATGATACGATATGCCCCTGTGCTGGTCAGTCCTATTACTTCCAGTGCAAGTGGACAGGGAAGCAATTTTAAAATATGTGCTGGACACTGGTGAAAATGAGTTCCCCACAGCTACATGATGGCTTCACTGAAAATATGGATGTTTGGTATCAAACATCTCTTATTGATAAACCCACACTTATTCCAGTGATGGATTTACCAATACATGCACCCAGAGGGCACCTTAGAGGTGCCACCTGAAAACCTACCAGCCTCTGGTGTGCTCACTGACTGGTTTCTGCTAGCCTGCCACCCAAGACACTGTTCTGACCTCCTAGGGTGAGAGCCTCTGCTCTCCGGAGGCCCAGAGGAAAAACTTGGCCAGGAAGAGGGTGTAACACCCCCTCCCACAGGATGACTTGCTGATTAGCCTCTCCAGGCCGGCAAGCTTCAAAGAGCTACCGCCTTTAGAATGCAAGTCTGGCTACCCTCCTAAAAGAAGTAGCCTCCCCCCTTTGTCCAGGACCCCCTTGGCACTTGGACAGGCGGGAAAATTAGCTAGTCAGGTAGGTGTTCCACTTCCAGGCTAGTACCACTCTAAGATGGACTACACTGAGGTGGACACAATTTTACGGAAATAGTCAGATTTGTGACGGCATTCTTAGGAATTCTGTGAGTGGGTTATGCCCACTTTCAACTTGAAGTGGTCATATAGGGAGCTTAGTGAACCCCAGGGTCAGCATCCCATCGACTACCACCCTACAATACCCTAGCACCTTTAAATTCTTTATTTAGGGGAGTCACTGGCACCACAGAAGCAGATCCTGATGACCTAAGAGTGGACACCGAAGAGGCACAAAAGCAGAGGGGAGAGAATAAGCAGCAGACCTTGTACCAACCCCACCGGTCTGTCTGCATCCCTCGTCGAAAACTGTGAATAAGTCGACTCGTCCTGCAGCAGTTGACTCCAGAACCTCTTGAGGGCACCCAAGACCTTTCGTCAACAACAGACCTTCAAAGCAAAGACTCTGAGGCCTCCCGAACTGCCACAACCTGACAC
This sequence comes from Triturus cristatus, assembly GCF_964204655.1. Taxonomy (NCBI): domain Eukaryota; kingdom Metazoa; phylum Chordata; class Amphibia; order Caudata; family Salamandridae; genus Triturus; species Triturus cristatus. Next base: position 35,505,999 of record NC_140580.1, read on the forward strand.
CTGAAGCATCCACTGCACCCGTCGCCCCCAGCCTGATTTGAAGTGGGCCAACGATGTCAACCAGGTTCCCCAGCCCTCCAGAACTAGAGTCCATTGCATTGTATTGTAACAGCATTTATATAGCGTTTACTACCCCTGACGAGGTGTCAAAGTGCTTTTTCGGTGAGTAGCACTCTACTTCGGAACCCATAAAAGATTAGTGGTGAATTAGCATAGGAGCATTTTTAAGTAATTTGAGTGGTGGATATGTTAGTCAGGTATTTGGATTCAGAAGGATAGTGGAGGGATACAAGAGTGAAGGTTTACATTTATATAGCGCTTGTAACCCCCGATGTGGTGTTGATTCGCTTTTTTGGAGTGTAGCACGCTACTCTGAAACCCATAAAGGATTAGTGGTGAATTAGTATAGTGAAATATGAAATTAATTTGCGAAGTGGACATGTTAGTCTGTTATTTAATTTGAAAAGGATAGCGTAGGGATAGAAGAGGGAAGGATGTTTTGGACGTCATAGCAGTAGGAGGTGGCTTGGGATGAGATAAAGGGATGTGGAGGGGGGGAAGAGTCGGAGGGAAGGGTTTAGAAAGGCTTGTTTTGGGGGATCGTAATAGTAAAAGATGTATTAAATGATGCAAGGAGGGGTGGAGTAGGGAAGAGTCTAGAAAGGGTTATTTTGGGGATCAGAGTAGTGGTATGTTTGGGATGAATGAGAGTGGATGTAGAGGACATATTAATATAGGTATAGGGGAAGAAATAGGGTAGTGCACTGGATATGATGAATTAGAAGAAAAGTAATAAATATCTAGATCCATAAGTACCTGGAGGGTATATAGATGCATAAAGGAAGTTAGTATATGCAGTATATAACATAATTATTTTACAGGTTTATACAAAGCAATGCACATATATATAGGTACGTATCTTTAGTACAAATAAATGCTCATATAAAGAGGTATATGCTGTATATTTCTGTTTGCATGTGGTGCTTATGTGGGGAAGAGCTAATTCTGGACTCGTTTTTTGATGATAAGGTAGTTATCTGTGGATCTTATGTTGGGGAGTAAAGAGTTCCATAGTTTGGCTACTTGAACAGAGAAGGATGTGCCATCCATGGTCTTTTTCTTATATTTTGGGATTTTGAGGGTAGGTACCACTCTAGAGCGGAGGTTCCTTTTTTGAATGTGTTTGGTGATTTTATTCCTGATGAGTGGTTCCATTCCATGTATCGCTTTGTGGGTAATACAAAGCAGCTTGAATGTGGATCTTCTGGCAACCGGTAACCGATGCATGACTTTCAAGGCAGGGGAGATGTGGTCTTGCGGTTTTATACGTATATTAAAGGTAATCTGTGGTAGATGCTATTGGCGTAATCGAGTTTGGATAGAACAAGGGAGATGGTAGCTTGGACCTTGTGTGGAAATCCCAAATGGGAAGATTAGTCATTGTGGTTTCGCCCTCCGTGGACTCCTTCGACTGCTCCTGCTAAGAATACCTGACTCTTAAAGACACCTCTACATCTGTCTCTCCCCCCCTCCCTCCTTGGCCGCAGAGAAGAGGTCCTCACTGTGTCCACTTTTTGAAGTGAAAAGAATTTATATTTCTAAATGTACTTAACTGAACGATTTTTCTCTGATGCCTAAACATATATAAAGTTACTTAATTTTATAAATTGATGTGGATCTCCTTCCTGAGTCATGTGTATCATTTATTGATCATTGGGTGTATTTGCAAATGCCTTGCACTCCTCTGTGTTAAGCCTAAGGTTGCTCAACCACACGTGCAAGCCCCGGTCCACTCATAAGGAAACCCCTGGACTCTTTACACGGTATATCAGCTTCTTGATATATCCCATAAAGAGCCAGCTTCCTGCCGGTAGTATATTAAAACATCTTTGTTACAGCCATAAGGTTATATTTTGTATTGAACTCCTATCTTGATGTTAAAGTGGGACTCCCAGGATTGGGATGACTCTAGCATGTGAATCTATAAAAGCTAATTTTGGAGAACTAAAGTTACAGGTAAGCTACTTTTTTCTTATAGTTTGATAGTTTTCTAAAAACAAACGGAGACTGTATGTATTGCCAGGAGACAATTTCTTGTATTTCGTAGTATAGCCACTTTAGAGACACTAAGAGCCTAATTACAATGTCGGGTGGACAGCCTCCGACTGCTGGTTGGAGGCTTTTCGACTGACATTCAGTGGTGTAAAGAAGGTTTAAGGGGGGCCCCCTGCAAGGTACACAGAGGGGCCCCCACGCCGCATTTTATCCGTAGCTCTCACGCCGGAGTACTGTGCTGAGGGGGGCCCCCTGCAGCTCTGGGGCCCCCTCCGCAGCGCGGGGGCCTGTGTTACGCCCCTGCCGACATTGTAGGTTTAAAGTCCGAATGCCGTAGTATGATGATGGCGGTCGGATTTTAAACCAGCTGGGGAATCCATCTCTGTTCCGACGGGCTCAAGGAGCCCGTCGGCTAGTCGGAAAGGCCTCCTAATCACTTAAGGATGGCATTTCCGCAGTCGCGATTATGATGGCACTTTGCAACAGCAGTTCCATGTTGGCCTTTCCGACATGGAACTGCTGTCAGAAAAAGTCTGGGGGCCCCTTGCAGGGCCCCCTTCCCTCCTGGCCCTCCACATGTGGCCCTGGGGGGCACCTATGGTGCCCCCCCTTTACCACACGGTGCAGGGATGTTTAAAAACGTCAATTTTTTCAATGGGAGGTTGTGCTTCGGGCAGTTTCGGCCCGCCCCACAAGCTCCCATTGAAAATGAAAGATTGCGACCGCACCATGGGTCAGTTCCCAATCCACAGCGATGTCAGTCGGAGTCCTCTCTAACAGACATCCTAATAAGTTTCTTCGGTTTTTCTGTTCTTTCCATCAAAGTAAATACAACATCAGTGTCATTCCATTGTGGTAAATATTTCATTACCGGTACTATTTTTTATGCGGTAAAGTCTATTAAGAATAACTCAGTAAATATAAGAGGCAGAATCCGTGGTATTAGAGGTTTTAAAAGGCTTTATTCCTATACAAAGGAATACAATTCGAATTGTAGGCATTCTATTCCATCACCACGAAAGTTCAGGAAGGAAGGGCATACATTATTGACAGATAGGTAGTTTTATAGAAAATACATTACAGTGAAACAGATGCAAGAGGCGTAACAGCTGATAATACAGATAAACTGTGCATACGTAACTAATAGAGCCGGTCATAGGGGCGTAATTTAATAAACGTCATTATACATGATGTCACAAGTGGGTGGATCCATAAAAGAATCCTGCAATGTCAGCAGAAATGTTTGGCAGAGATGCGCGCGCAGCCGCATGACGTGTGATTGACGTGCAACTAGAGGGTGAAGGGGACTTGACATTTAGCTCTACATGTGGAGACAGAAGTCTGGGGGCTATGTCAACCTAATCCCAAATCATATCTAATATCCTATGTTTAAAGAACTGTGTTATCCAAAAGGAAAGGTCTCTAGGATAGAATCTATTCTATACTGACTGTTAGTGCGTGTGCAAGCGTCTAAGTGTCTACACTAGATGCGAGGGGGTAGGAATATTCCATGGTAACGGGGCTATGAATTACTTGCATGAGGACAGCGAGGCCTGGCCCTTTGCACGATAGCTGGAGGAATGTTTACCTAAACTACTAGACAGGAATGCATCGGATGAGGAGCGGAGGAGATAATCTTGAAGGTGAAATACAGTTTTTGGCAGGCGATATGCTGGATCAGGCACCGTTAGCCGCGCAGGGAGTAGGACAAAGTTCATGGATACAGATGCATGCTCAGACTGGAGCTTTCAGAAGCAGAAGGCAGGAAAAGGCTTGATGACAGAATTCGGGGCCTACTCGCCTGAATCTGTAAAATGTGGAAAGTGAACCACATAAAGTCGGTGGCCTTTCATACTTAGGAATGGAATATCTGACCCATTCATGGCGGGTCTGAAAGAGGACATGTTGACGGTGGATGCACATATATTTGCGTCTTCAAAACTGGAGCAGGAGGGAACATACATGTACTTATAGCATGCACATGGAGCCGTTGGGGTCTACGATAGGGGACATAACTGATCACAAAATTCACATTTCCTCACCATAGAAATGTTCTTGTTGCAGGCACTCAGCATGTTTCCTGCTAATTTGCACTGTAAGCATTACAGGGGAGTGTATTTTTTTTTTTTAATATAGACTCTTCAGAAATCTACTTTTCCTGTTTTAAAAAGAAAAAAAAAAGCTGCTTGCACCCAATTCAAAACAAACTTTATTCGACAGTTTAGTCATAAAAGCATGGTACAAAAATATTTCATTACACACAATGCCAGGCATAAATATAAAACTTGCTTGGGGAGATTAAATCAAATCATCATAAACTGGATTTCAATAAAAACTTTAAAAACCGTAATATGTGCTTAAGAAAAATTACATTTATGAGATTCTCATCCAAAGGAACACAAAACTTTAGCCCTGGATAATTATCCACACGCTCTGATAAAGCTAATAACAGCTAAAATAGTGTATCGCTATAAATCCCCTGGTACATGTGCAAAATGAGCAATGGCAGATACCACCATATTATTTAGATAAAAAATGACCACCCTAGAAATTTTACCACTGCTACATTAATAGGAGTTGATGTATCGGTACGTAGGATTCTTTCAGCCTCTTCACTCCTTCTAGTGCCTAGCAATTTACTGATGGGCACCAGCCATGCACGTCGTGGGTCAGAATATGCTGGGCAAGCAAACAGTAGATGTGCCTACGACTCCACATGGACCTGGCATACAGGGCACTTGTTATCACCTGATTTAGCCCATCTGGCAGTGACAGCTCTTAAAGGCAATGAACCCACCCTAAGCTGGAACTAGAACTTTCGATCATGTGTGTTAGTTATTGTGTCCCAGTATTTTTCTAGTCTCGGGATACATTTTATTTCCAGAAAGATTCCTGTAAGCGATGATGACTCGCTAGTTCTGAGGGTTTTGTGCGTTACCCTCTCCCAGTATTTTTCTTTTAAAAACTTTTTCGGGGGGAAGCGAGCAGTAGTTGGGTCATCCCATAGTGTTGTCAGGCCAATACTTATTAGGGTATCTCGAACCTCACGTAACCATTTGATTTGGTCAAAGTTATCAGCCTTTATTATATCCATAAAGCCCGCTGCATATGATATCAATTCAGGTGTAGTCCAAAATCTACGTCAGTATAGTAAAGGGCGTAATTTTGCAATATCAGCCAAGGGCTTTCTCCCAGGATCGTAAAGTAGTGGACACACTGGGGTTCTTTGAGGGAGGTTGGTAATCTTACATAGGAACCTATTTTCTGCTATGATAAGTTTTGTCAAATTTTCACACCCCCATAGTTCTGCTCCATAGAGGGCTGAGCTTACCACTTTCATATTTTATACCTGGAGCACCGGTCTAATTGGTTTTGTGAGTGAAGTATTATACTCCAATTGGAGCACTCCCGCCAATTGTCGATGCTTTGATGTCGCCAGGTCAATTTTTGGTTCCATTTTAGATCACTCTGTATATTAACCCCCAGATAAGTAAACGCTTTGACTTGCTCCAATGGACAATTGTTCATTAAAATACTACCTTTAAAAGCTCTATGTGGGTTTAAAGACATACATTTCGTTTTCGACACATTAACTTCCAGACCCCACGTGGTGCAAAACTCCTCGAAAATTAACCGGGCCGCTTAAGGCTACTTGGGGTCTTTGAAATAATTAATGTGTTGTCCGCGAACATTAAAATGGCGATTCTTTTTCACCTGCTAATGACGGGGCATCAGTAGTGGTAGATTCCATGCTATTCACTATTCCGTTTGTAAACAACGAGAATAATGTGGGGGCCATAAGGCAGCCCTGGCACACACCTCTCTCTACCCGAAAAGCACTAGTAACCATTCCCTGGGAGCCCCATAGAATTTTAGCATAATTATCCTCGTGCATTCTGATAATGAGTGTTAACAGTTCGGGAGGCATCCCCCAATTCCTGCAGAATCACCAATAATTTAGTACGGGGAACAAGGTCAAATGCTGACTTTAAATCGACAAAGCTGCTTGCACCCTTTAGTGTCATGCTGTGAGGCAAGATATTATGGTGGTGGTCTAATTATATCAGAGCTCTTATAAGTCTTCTCATTATGTAAGGGTTTGTATTCTAATCTGTTTGGATTTTATCAGGAGTCTGACTTTGCCACCTTCTTCAAATTTGCTTATGGGCCAGGAAGTGAGATACAGAAGCTCAAGGGTTACATTGCACTGAGAGAGTCTGTGCTTTTCCACAAACTTGAAGGTTTAAGGATATTCACAAACTATTCTCTAATCTCTTCCTGCACTAGAAAGGGTTTGGAAATGTACTCCTGACAAGGGCAGGAGTGAAACTTTTCCCAGGGTGAGGGAAAACAAGGGGTATAAGGAAAGTGAATGTGCTGTTGCTCAGCATATATTCATGCGAGCAGATATGTGTGTGTATTTGCCCAGGTGAAGATGGAATTCACAAAAGATTACTAGAAATAGGAGTTTCAGGCCTACTCTTGTAAACAAAATAGAATTCCTGAAAGTAGTAAATCTGCACCACTGCAACGACTCATACATGTGTGCAGGTGTCCTTCTGTAACTTAAAGAATTGGGCTTGTAATATATTTTTGTATTGCCTATAATGGTTTCGCACTGATTCACTATTAACCTTTTTTTAAACATTGGCACCCATCAAACACATTTACTAGATAAGGCCTTATAAAGTGGTATCTGAAGCTGCACAACAGTTCAGCTAAACTGTTTTTCAAGTTGCAAATTTGTTTGGGTACGTTTTTTTTTTAATGCAAAAAATTCACCAATTTTGCCTTCCAGCTTCTGGGAGCATTCTGGGGTCATTATAAGAATCGTCAAACTCTTACATTTTTCAAACGTGTACACATTTTTATACTGAAACCACTGCCATTAATGAATTAATGAGCCATATATGAAAGTTTGAGCAGCATAGATATATATGTATCTATTCCATTTCTAGTTTGTTGCTGAATATGGTGGCTTTGACACAGTCTGCCGGGAGAGGAGATGGACCAAAATAGCAACAAGAATGGGGTTTTCTCTGGGGAAGGCGGTGGGATCCCACATCCGAGCCCACTATGAACGCATTCTATATCCATTCAACTTGTTTCAAAGTGGAGCCAGCCTTCTGGTGAGTACTGCACGGATTACCGAGCCTTCAATAGGCTCATTATTGTGGGACCACTGTGACTAAACTGACTGTGTGGACTTAAACATACAAATGTGCATAACTATTGCAGAACTAAGTGTTGAAAGACTCGATGAATATTTAGCTTGTCAACTACAGAAAACAATCTTCAGAAATGTTCGCTTCTGTTTGAGCTCTGTAATGGTAAATGTGGTAGTTTTCTTAAATTCCAGCCGGTCATTCAGCAGAGAGCTGTACATTACTGACTGCAGGGACTAAATGTACCAGAGTAAGAAGCATCCTTTTCTCAACTAGTGCTAATTTGGCAGTTCCTTATAGGCTCGACGTGCTCTTAGTTAAGACCAGTTGTTGATCCCCCACACCTACATTCCCTCAGTTTCTGACTTTTGAAGAATGATCTTAATCCACACAGACCTGGTGTTTTCAGGTGCCATATTTTTAGTAGTATATTGTTACTAGTGCAGTAAAAAGGGAGTGGAGTCTAGTGACATACTGTCATACACAGCAGTGTTTTTCTGGCATACACTGATGTCTGTTGCTGGACAGCAGTGTTCATATATAACTCGTATAGAGTTGCCACTTGTCCTCCAGAGTCAGGCATGCTGTGTTGTAGTCTGTTTTTCTGTATTCCTGTTTCAACTGTGCAGGCTGTCCACCCTCCCCAGAAGTAGGAATGTCAGTGCTTCTATACCCCAGCTTGCACAATCAAGGTGACAGTCATCCAATTTGTGTCTCCATTGATAATTGTGCCACAGTGCAATTAGACACTGGTCTTGCCGTTTAGAAAGTGATCCTGATCGGCATCTCCTTTCTGGCACCCACGACTCACATCCTCCACCATGTACTAAGACTCCCTGATTCTATGCTTTGTAATTGCTAATAGAAGCCTTGCACCACACACAAATTCAGTCCTCCTACAGTCCCTTAAGTGAAATACCCCTTATTTCTCATAGTGCAGTGCGGACAGACCCTTTCTCAGATTAGAGTGGGAGAAGCAGCACCAGTCTGTCCTCTGGGGTAAACCCTGTAGACCCTAGATTTGAAAGACCATACTGGCTCCTTGCCTCTCACAGCGTGATCTGGAACAGGCCACTGTTCAGCAGGCAATATAAGAGATCCATCAATCACTTCCTATTGAAAAATCAGGAAGAAAATGCTTGCTTCCATCTGTGTAATCTGGGACACTTCTTCACCTTCTACAATATAATCTGAGATTGACTATCTTTCCTAGTGAGGCATTTTTGATTTCTAAATATTTTGAAGTTTTGGGCACATAAGGCGTTTAAAGTTGCTCCAAATATGCTTTAAGTTTTTTAGTACCTATTGTAAACAAAAAGAAAACAAAACCCTGAACAATTATAACAGTTCAATGTTTTTGCTAAATTGTTTTCCATTATCTTTAAATTCTTGACATTTCTTTGTGAATTCTTCAGTGTGCAACACATGAACCCGGTGTATCAGAGCTTTATATATTTACTTATCCATTCGAACGATACGTCATGATATGCATCCATTAATTTGGTTATCATTAGCCTGATTTAGTAAATGTAAGATCCTTTCCCCTCCATTTGGGTGCTTGTGGCCTCTGCGCATGAGGTCACAAAAATGTTTTTTATAACTGTATAAGCTCTCTCTTACATTAGGCACCTGAAACATATTCCCAACTGATGTGTCTAATGGATCCTGCAGCTCTGGAAAAGGTATGTCTCTGTACTTAGAACAGTTGGTCTTTGGGTATGAAATGGAGGGCATTGGGCCCTTTTCTGAAATTAAAACAAGTGAAACAACTCTGAAGCTTTGCAGTTCTGTGCTTTGGGAGTCAAAATGTCAGCTTTACACCAACTTAATCTCCTTTACTGGTGGTGGTGGGGGGGGGGGGGGGGGGGATTTATGCTGCTGCGCTCTTTCACGATACTGTGCTTCATAGTGCTGTTTGTGCTTTCATGCAGTTCTGCTCATGTCTGTCGTTCGCCTTGCTTTCCCCTTTGTTTCCATGCCACCTTTCAATATTGTCTGTAGTTTCAGATGCTTTTCTGGTAGTTTCTGCTCTTTGGCCGTTTTGCTTGTTGTTGCAGTTCACAGGATATTTAAGGTCTTCTAGCTGTAGTGCCATCCAATCTCAAATCAGTTGGATCTCCGTGTAGTGACCGGCCACGCCATCTGGGTGTTTTGTTGTTTAGGTCAGTCAGAGGAAGAACCCAACTATAGCTTATGTTGAGATGCTGCATCTGTGAATTGCTGTTAAGCCCTCCATAACTGCCAGCAACCAGTACTGAATCCTTCACCCATTACCAGTTACTAATCTCATGTACTTTAAAGGTCCTTTGTGTTTGTGTATGGCACCTTTTTGGAAAGGACCTATGTTCAAAGCATGTGAGCTGTAGATCACATACTTTGCATAAGATCGCCATTTAGTGTTGGGTCCAGATGTTTGCCCTTTGTTTTTCTGGGAGAAGTTTTCCCTAGTCATGAGGTAGGGGACTCCTCCCTTAGGTGATAGTGTGCAAGACTCCATCTTCAGATTGTTTTCTTCCGCCATCGGGTTCGGATTTAACTTGCTACGCTCTGGTTCGACGTCGATCCTTCGGTCCTTCTCGGCGTGTATAACATTCACACTCGACGGTATTGTTTCCGATCGCGTTTCCATTTCTTAGCGGATCGTGTGATTATTTAAAACCAATTTCGATTGGAGAGCTCTTGGTAGGCCGTCGGGCCTAGCCCCTGGTTTGACTCGCAGTCGACCCGCGCACCGACTAGGTGTGCAACTTGTGCTTGTCACCCGACCACAGGGAAGACCACTGCGACACGTGCAGAACTTTCCGCTCCAAAATAACTCTTCGCGATCCTCGGGCCCGACGACGCGACATGCAGAGACAACAAACAGACTTCATTCCGGACCTCTTCGGACCTGAGGAGGAGGAAGGAGGCGAGCGCTTTGGAGCCGATGAGGAACAGGAAGACATCTCCATTTCCGAACACAGCTCCAACGAGGATGAAGACATCCCGCATGGACAACTTACTGTAAGTACAGTCTCTACCTCGCACCACCTTCCACTTCCATTGAAGAAAAAGGCTCCGGACCAACCCGTGCCCTCGGGCCCCGGTCGGCACTGATATCAAGCTTCCGAAGCCCCGCCTTCTGGCCCGGCACCGAAGCCTAGCAAAAAGCCTTCAGGCTCCGAAAAGCCCCATGCCAAATAGGGCACCGAGCCAAAGACTTCGCAGTCGAAGAAAGAATCCGGCACTGAACATCCTCCATCGCCACCGAAACAAGCTTTAGATCTGAAAACTCCGGCCAAGAAACCATCGGCTCCAAAACTTTCGGTGCCGAAGCACACGGAGATGCCGAAGTCACCTAAAAAGCATGCTTTCGGTGAACCACTCGACAAACCGGATCCGAAACAGAAAATCCTGGTTATACATCCAAAATCTGGACATATTACCACTAAAGTGACTTTAAAGAGGGGTGCTACTACAGAAGAGGAACACCACATCCCATTGAAGAAGAGAACCATTGGGACAAATCCTTCCCTTCCTCCTCTACCTCTTCCTTCACCTTCTCTACCCCAGCCTATACCTGTGTCAACTTCACCCGAGCTCTCTCTCTCTCGCTCTCTCTCTCTCTCTCTCTCTCTCTCTCTCTCTCTCTCTCTCTCTCTCTCACACACACACACACACACACACACACACACACACACACACACACACACACACACACACACACACACACACACACACACTCTCTCTCTCTCTCTCTCTCTCTCTCTCTCTCTCTCTCTCTCTCTCTCTCTCTCTCTCTCTCTCTCTCTCTCTCTCTCTCTCTCTCTCTCTCTCTCTCTCTCTCTCTCTCTCTCTCTCTCTCTCTCTCTCTCTCTCTCTCTCTCTCTCTCTCTCTCTCTCTCTCTCTCTCTCTCTCTCTCTCTCTCTCTCTCTCTCTCACTCTCTCACTCTCTCACCACACACTCTCTCTCTCTCTCACACACTCTCTCTCACACACTCTCTCTCACACTCTCACTCTCACACACTCACACACTCTCTCTCACACACTCTCTCTCACACACTCTCTCTCACACACTCACACACTCTCTCTCACACACTCACACACTCTCTCACACACACTCTCTCTCACACACTCACACACTCTCTCTCACACACTCACACACTCTCTCTCACACACTCACACACTCTCTCACACACACTCTCACACACTCACACACTCTCTCTCACACACTCTCACTCATGATGAAAGGGATGACCAGACATGTAGACAACATTTTTAAGGATCCTTTTAAAGCACATATCCTCACCCCTAGGGTAGATAAAATTACAAGCCTGCCCCATCGGATCCAGTCTACATAAAGGGCCATCTACCATTAGATTCATTAGTAGTTTCTAATGCACGGAAAAGGGCAAACTCCCAGAGTACTGCAGACGCACCACCCCCAGATAAAGAGTCTAAACTCCTTGATACTTCAGAGAAAAGGATAACCTCCCAGGCAGCTAACTTCTGGGGCATTTGTAATACCCAAGAATTGCTAGCATGGTATGATCGCGCACACTTGGATGAAATGGAACAACTCATCCAATTTCTACCTCAAGAACACAAATCAAAAGCGCAAGACATGGTACGTGAGGGACAGTTAATTTCTAATAACTAAATTAGATGTTCCCTGGATGCTACTGATACATCCGCCCGAGCGGTGAACACTATTGTTCTTTTAAGAAGACACGCCTAGCTGCGCATATCAGGGTTTAAACCAGAGGTTCAGACTTCGATATTAAACCCACCCTTTGACAAGGAACACCTTTTTGTGCCGGTGGTAGACATTTCACTTGAAAAAATGAAGGAGGATACTGAAGTGGCTAAATCCATGGGAGCCCTTCAGTCTCCACAAGGCAGTGGTTCCTTTTGTTGCTCCTTGTATCGAGCGTGGTCCAAAAATACTGCATCCACCCATAAGGGCAATAACCAACCCTCGGTTCCAAGGGTTTCTTTTGAGGCAATTACAGAGGAAACCACGGCAAGGGCAGAGTGAGTTAGGCCCAATGTTATTCTATGGGAGGCAGGGAGGCCTTGGTTGGTGGCTCCTGACTAGCAGGCCACGCGGCTCTGGGAGCTGAGCTCCTGGTCACTTGCTCAGGGCAAATGGGGAAGTAGGTAGGAGTAGAGGTTACACTGCCAGGGCCACTCGGGCGGCTGGGTGCAGGGTGCTTTTGAGCCTTCGGGCGCTCAATGGATTTCAATGGGAAAGCTCCAGGATGAACAAAGGCTGCAAGCTCGGGGACGAAGATTCTTCAGGTGCCACCACCACTTCGAGAGGTAAGTTGGGTAGTTGGAGGATAGGTAGGTACCCAGGAGTCGGGCACAGGGGGCCGCAGGGCGTCTGGTGCAGGGGTTCCTTTTGGTATCAGGAAATCTTACCCTTTGTTGATCGCGGTTGGGTGGGGTCCCTGGTTCTGAGGCTGCAGGAGCGTCGAGGTGAGTCCTTGGGTACCGGATTCGGGGTCACAGTCGCCGGGGCGGGGGGGGGGACGTCCTCAGGGTCTTTGTTCACTTCGGCACATGCCAGGCTTGGCGGGTGCAGAGAGTGCAGGGTTCGCGGTTCCGGGCTGGTGCCAGGGGTTAGAAACTTGCTTTGAGCAGAGCCACTGCTCATGGGAGTCCCAGATGCTCAGAGTCACAAGGTAGCCAGGTCCTCCGGGGTTAGTGAGGTTGCTGGCCACAAGAGGTGCTGGCATTTAGCAGGAGCAGGTTCGAGGGTCGACAGGCCGGTGGGGCTGGGGCCAAAGCAGTTGGTGTCTTCCTCTTCTTAGCAGCTGCACGGCAGGTCTTCTTTCTTCTTGCTCTTCTTTGCTTTTTCGGAATCTGGAATCTAAAGAAGGAAGGTTCAGGGTGCCCCTAAATACTAGATTTAGGGGCGTTACAGGTAGGTAAAGGGCAGGGACCAATGGGTCCCTGCCCTGGGGTGGGTACACCCCCTATCCTGCCATTCTCCTGTGGGAGGGGGGCAGTAGCCTAGTCCTGATTGGGCAGGGTCTCCCATCTTCAAGATGGTGAGCGCCCGGAGCTGTGCTTCACCTCGCCTCCCCCACCTGAGGGGTGGGGTTGGCATGCTGGCACATCCCCTGTCCATACTTGGGGTTTCCAGCCAGTCTTCCCGCCAGAGTGGGGGTCAGAACCGGTGGGGGCCAGTTTGCTGGGTACAGCAAGTGGCCTGGAGAAGCTCACAAAGGCGGCATGCCTTTGAAGCTTCCCCCTGCCCATCCTGGGGGGAGGAGACCTAGCACCTTGCCCAGAATGTGCATTCTTGCAGGCCCAGGAGAGCGAGGGCTCTCCACCCAGGTGTCCAGCAATATGCCTGCGGTGTGGAAGCCTAGGCAGCCTCGCAGACCAGACGTGGATTGTAGGTTAGGTTTCAGGGGGCAACACTAAGTTGCCCTCTGTCGTGCATTGTACATTAAATCCCACACTGGCATCAGTGCGGTTTTAATGTGCTGAGAAGTTTGATACCGAACTTCTCAGTCTTCAGTGTTGCCATTATGGTGCTGTGGAGTTCGTGTTTGATGAGCTCTCAGCACCATATACTCTTAAATGGCAGCACTGCACTTACAGTGCCCAGGAATGGACCTGGGTACTGTAGGAGCACAGGGCTCATGCTCCTGTGCCCACACCACTGGCATAGGGCACCCAGCTAGAGGGGTGGCTGATGTATGCGAGGGCAGTGTAGGTTGTGGCCATGGCACACAGGAATGTGTGCCATGTCGACTCTTGGTTTTGCCTTGTACCCAGACACTCAGCCTGCAAGGGCAGTGTGGTTGTGTTAGGGTACAGGGCCTCTAAGGGTCTAAGGGTGGCACAATGAGTGCTGCAGCCCTTAGAGGCCTTCCCTGGTCACAAGGCCCTGGGTACCTAGGGTACAATTTATCAGGGGCTGACATGTGGCCAGGGTTTGCTAATTTGGGAGTTTAGGTTTTAGGGAAGGAACATAGGCCCTGGGCACCTGATTGGCAGGAGTCCAGGGCACACTCAAGTGGGGGCATTCCATGCAGAAAAGATGGCACTTTCTCACACACACACCCGTTGTCCAAAGTCAATGCTCTATGGATGAACTGGTCAGGGATATTTGCCTATGCTTTTCCGCCTCTCTCACTCATTCCATCAGTGGTTCGGAAACTCGGGCAAACATCACTCACGCTAATATTAGTGGCTCCAACATGCGCACGTGAACCCTGTTTAACAACCCTGTTGGAACTCTCTGGTACCACACCAAAAATGACATTTAACTCCCAGTCTCCTCACACAGAGCCATGGAGAAATCAAACACCCAGATCCCAAACAACTGAACCTCGCGATCTGGCTCCTGAAGTCATAGAGTTTGGTTATCTCAACCATCATCCAGACTGTATGAACATTATTAGAGAGGCCAGAAAGCCTACCACAAGGGCCTGCTACGACGCCAAATCGAAGCGTTTTGTTATGTATTGCAATAACCATCACATCAACCCTCTTGATGCTTCCATACAGGACATACTGTGCTACCTATTACATTTGCAGCAGTCGACATTAGCCTATACATCCATCAGACTGCATCTCGCTGCCATAGCAACTTACCTACAAAAAAAGGCAACACTTATCGTTATTTTGAGTGGCCGTCATCAAGGCATTTATGGAAGGGCTAAAAAGAGTAATACCACCAAGACTTCCACCTGTCCCAGTATGGAATCTTAACATACTCCTCACAAGGCTAATGGGTAAACCATTCGAACCCATGAACAGATGTGAACTACAGTTCCTTACTTGGAAAACAGCTTTCCTCATCGCAATCACTTCATTGAGGAGAATGGGTGAACTACAGGCACTAACCATAGAAGAACCCTTTTTCCAGCTAGATAAAGTAGTTCTTCGTACCAACCACAAATTCCTAACTAAGGTTGTATCTGGATTTTACATCAATCAGTCGGTTGAATCACCTGTGTTCTCCCCTCAACCTGCCTCTGTTGCAGAACGAGCTCTACATACCTTAGATGTCAGAAGAGCTCTTTTGTATTACACTGAAACAAACAAAATAATTTCGTAAAACGAAACAATGTTGTCGCTTTTGCACAACCTCACAAGGGCAATCCTATCTCCAAATCAGGAATTGCTAGGTGGATTGTTAAATGTATTCAAATTTGTTATCAAAAAGCCAAAAGGACCCTCCCCTAGAGCACACTCCACTTGCAATCTGGGGGCTCCTATGGCTTTCTTAGGGAATATCCCTATTACTGATATCTGCAAAGCTGCAACATGGTCTACACCACACACATTCACCAAACACTATTGTGTAGATGTGTTAGCAAGACAACAAGCTAATGTGGGTCAAGCAGTACTTAAAACGTTATTTCAGACCACTCCAACGGTTACAGGATAGCCACTGCTTTGGGGAGACTGCTGTATAGTCTATGCAAAGCATGTGATCTACAGCTCACATGCCTCGAACGGAAAATGCTACTTACCCAGCATGCATCGGTTCTTGGCATGTAGAGCTGTAGCTCTCATGCGCCTACCCACCTCCCCGGGTACCTGTAACTGCTGTAGTTCCCTGTTTTACAATACATACTTATGCATGGACATCTCTATTCTTTACTACTACTCCATTCTCTCACCCACTGCGGAGAACAATCTGAAGATGGAGTTGATGACCATGTGCACTATCACCTAAGGGAGTAGTCCCCTACCTTGTGACTAGAGAAACCTTCTTCCAGAAAAACAAAGTGCAAACATCCGGACCCAACACTAGATGGCGATCTTGTGCAAAGCATGAGATTCTACAGCTCTACATTCCAAGAACAGATGCATACTGGGTAAGTAGCATTTTCCATATACCCAATCCCCTTTTTTTTCAAGTCTTTCACAACTATAACCCTCAATATGTGACTCTTTGACCCTTCCTTCATTCCCTAGACTAAAGAACAAGGGTTTTATAGGAAGGAAATCGGCAGTGCAATGCGCCCTGAGGAACTCTTTTCAAAGCACAAAAGTAGAAATTGCTTCCACTGTCTGAAAGAGGCTGATAGCTCACCTGCTCAGATCTGTCTTCTCTTGACTATTACTGGCCAGCCTCCCGCCACCCCTTTCCCTTTTTCCTCTGCTTTTTAAAAAAATCATTCTGCATTAGAAAACCAAGCCGCATTGGGTTTAATGCAACTTGAGAAGTTAGAAACTCATTTAACATACCGCAACCACATATGATTCACACCAGATATGTAGAGAATCTCAAATTACAAATATAAGCCCTGGCAATGTGGCCAAAGATGGCAGTGGCACAGCAAGTTCTAAGCCCCCATCATAACTAGGTCACACCAAATGTGAGGATACAGCTTAAATTCATTGAGCTATGACCTGTCTTGTGAACCACTGAAACTGCAGCCCTATTAAAAGGGATATGGAAATTGACAGTTTTATCAGAAACATGAAGCTTCTAATTTGGTATGTTTAGTTCTCCTGTTTGCAATCTTAATTGAAGCTATGATCATTGAATAGTACAGCTCATACATGCTATTGCAGACTTTTTTTTTATATATAATCCTATACAAACAATGATTTTTCGTGGAAAACAGTTAAGAAATAATTTGTGTAGCCTACCTGCTGGCCCAATATATATATTTTGTCACAAGTCCATGCGCTCTCAGATACAACAATGATCACCATCCAGAGTCACGTGACCAAGGCTGCGGAGGCAGTTGAAACGCGTTGTGTAATAAACCTGGTTGTTTCACTCTGGATGGTGATCGTTGTTGTACCTGAGAACGCACAGACTTGTGACAAATTCTTTGGATTATTGCTGGCGTGTGCGCCACCCTCCTAGGGTGTCAGCTGCCCGGAAGGAGCTTTCTTTAGTGTGATATATATATATATATATATACACACACACACACACACACACACACACATACTGAAGTGGCTTTGTGCCTTGTAACTTATTTCACCAACTTTTCTTTGAAGAAAAAAATAATGAAGACAAAGGTAATAGTGTCAGGAAGGCACCATCATGCCCTGCAGTGGTAGCTGCCTTTGTTTGTTTTTCAGGGATGTTATCAAATTACTAGAGCACAACATATTCCTTCAGTGGTATCCTGGTTCTGGATACTGCGCATTAAGCCAAGGAAAAACAGCTGGAAAGAGACTTAGCTCCTAAAAATACAGGTCTTCAAGGCATTTCTGGAATTCAGTAAGAAGAGAATCTTGCAGAGAATAAGATGTTTTGCCACCCTGACCAAGAAAGATTTGGCAACTGATCAAGTCTCCTTAAGTCTAGGAACAGTAAGACCTCTGTGGAACGTAGGCATCGACTACATGTGTAGTTGGTGAATTTTTACGATAGTCCGGTCCAATGTGGTGAACAGCTTTAAAGACCTTGGATAAAGACTTGAATGCAGTCCCTCCTAGTTTTTTTGGGGGACTGGGAGCCAGTGAAGAAGTCTTTAAGGCTCCTGAGGCAAAGGTAAAATGTAGGATCCTGACTTGTCTAAACCCTTTCCAACTTCTCCTCTGTTAATAAAAGTTGCTTATGACCTAACGATTCCAATAGAGGAGACTAGGATTACAAGTAACTAACCTGTTTACCTTCTGTTTGAGATCTACATTGGTAGGCCTATATACTGAATAGAATAGCAATAGCAAACACCACTTCCTAAACCGTGGGAGCCACTTGTTAATCTGTCCTGAAATGTGAAACAAGCCAATATAGTGTAATTGATCTCCAAGTAGCTGCATTGCAGATCTCTGAATTGCCTGTAGTAACTTTTCCTCTTGTGAAATGTGCATTTGGTATACTGATTGCGAAATGTGCATTACTGATTAATATGGGGAGATGGTCAAATGGGAGACTGGTTTATCGACTTAGGAGTGTCCTTATTACAGATAAGGCAAGTCAGTACCACATATTTTTGACTCCTTTCAAAATTGTTCCCAAGTACATTCCAGTGCTAGATGCTCGTTTCAACTCACGTTGAACCTGCTTAGATCACTGGTTTCTGGTCAACCTAGTATTATAAAGTTTTTTATTTTTTTTGGGTACTGTTGAACAGTTTTGCACCCCTTGAACAGACTTTCATAGCATTAGGTAGACTGTTGGAATCTAAAGGAGTTTCCTAGCTGCAGGTAGTCAGTCCAGGTCTTTGTACATATTATAACGTTTTGGATTTGTCCTTTTTTATTTTTTCCGTGCCACTGCTTTGTGCTCTTTTTCGTTATGCGGGATTCTTTGCAGTTAATTACGACATTCAAGCTTTTAGCTCTGATCCTGTATGCGCTACTTTTCTGTATAAAACAAACCGTGTTAGATAAACTGAAACGGTTTAATGTTCTTGAAAATGCCATGCATGATCTTGACCCACCTACAAAACATTTCTGAGGTATCTGTTGCTTGATTTTTCATTTCTCATCTCAAGAAGGCCTAAGTCCGATGTCGCACGCTGGAGGTCCCTTCCTCTCTCCATGCTGAGAAGGGCAGTCCTCTTTAAGATGATGGCCCTCCTTCGTTCCCTGTATGCTCTCCAAAATACGATGGACTTGGTCCCAATGTCCTACTTCAAGGAAATTGAGTCTCCAGAGGAAACTACTCTGGGATGGCAGACCCCGGATAGCGTTCTCAAAGCTGAACCTCAACTGGTACAATGGGGGTATCAGTCTCCCCACCTTAAAAAATACTATTGGGCATCTCAGCTAGCGGCGATCAATCACGGGATACATTGCAGCCCAGATGATCCCAGATAGGCCATGGATAGGTGGCTGCTCCCGGGGGGAGACTATACCAGGGCTTTGTATGCCAAACCCGGTAGGTTCCCATTGACTGGCCCTACCGCGCACGCTGTCCAGACATGGCATGCTGTCAATAAGCACCTGAAATGGGACGGTAAATTTACGCTGGCCACGCCGCTATGGAATTCGGAGAAACTAGGGAGCCTCTGGAAATCCAAGAGTTTTGATAAGTGGGATCTTATCGGGATCTCACGAATCAAGGACATTTGGGGGAAGGGCACGGTTCTGCCATTTGCATCCCTTAAAACACAATATAGCTTGATGGACGCTGAATACTACCGTTATCTCCAGGTCCGCCATGCGTTACTTGCACAGATCCCTAGGAACGCGACGCTCCCAGAGGCCTCCCCACTGGAGGCTGGAGTGCTAGATGGACCCATCCAAGAGAAGACCATTTCCCTTATGTATAGGAAGTTAATTAACAACATGGATGATCCACTGCAGATTCTGAAGGGAAAGTGGAACAGTGAAGGCCAAGAGCTGGATGACGAAGACTGGCAAGAGGCTGTCTCCTCCCCGAGGGTAGTGGCAACCCAGGCCAGGCTTAGATTAGTGCAGCTTAAAATACTGCATAGGACATATGTAACGGGACCCGGACTGGTTCGCATAGGACGGGCAGAAAGTGGAGAGTGTAGACGGGGGTGTGGAGAAACATATTGGAGATACATCCACCGCACAATGCGGTCAGTACTAGGGGTCGATATGCAGCCAGAGACGCGGAGATGCATACTAAATGTCTGGGAGCCTACAGATCTCAACACATACTCTTAGCAGTGGGCTACACTGGCGTTTATGATTGCCAAATGAACATTGCACAGTTGTGGGGCGCTGTTCGGCCACCCCTATTGGGGAGGTGTAAGGAAGATTTAGATTGGTGCATGTTTAGGGAAAAATCAGTTTTTGCAGCCAGGGGATGCCCCGGGAAGTGGAGCAAGATATGGGGAGCCTGGAACCAGTATAGAGGTGATATCTGTCCCCCACCTTGTCAGCGAACCAATGAAGAGACTCTTGATACCCCCTAACCGCAAAGTCATGATAATTGTAACATATTTTGAAATGTATAAATGACTACTGAGAGATGCTGAAGTCACCTGCTTGTATGTAATCGATGTGTCTCAGTCGAAATGGTTTAATAAAAAGAAATAAAAAAATTTTTAAAAGCCAAAGTCCACCTGCAGCAAAAATGGTGAAAGTTCCTTTAGTGGAAAATTGAGGCTCTAACAACTCATTGTTGGTTGCAATGAAGCTAGTGTTGACAAAAATGTGCTTATTGGCCAAAGAATTACAAAAGCTACTAAATGCACCCTGTTATTGAAACCCGCCTGGCCCTAACCTTGTAGTTGGATAGCTCTTCCATCACCCATGTTTTGGAAGAGGTCTGCTGCGCCATTTTGCAAGAAACATGACTGATAAACCTGCAGGTCTAACAGTCTGATAAATCTCACTTTAAGCAGAATTCACCCATTTCCCTTCCCTATGCCATTTACCAATCAAAACCTCATTTCTGGGTTATAAATGTCAAGATTTAACTGAGCATGACTGACTGACTGACTGACTGACTGACTGACTGAACTGAGCATGATTAGCTCAAACTGACCAACTTCATAAGTTCCGGTTAGTGTGCTTATGTAGCTGGCAAGAGTAGCCAAAACAGTCTGACTTGGGGCCTGCCAGCAATACAGACTGTTCTTAATTTCATGCATGGGGAAGGTTTTTTTTATTGTGAGGAAAAGCATGTTCATGTGCCAGTTGAAAACCTCCCTTGAAAGGCAGAAATATGTGTTTGGAACTGGTAGACTTTGGTGAATTCAGACTAGGCATCAATTTGTGTAAGTTTCATCAAATGTATATCTGGAAGGAGAAGTGAAAGAAAGCTCTGTATTTATTGACAAAGAGTTTTGCCTCCAGGCTCATTGCTGTTACCTGGAAGTACTGCATTGTCTGACGGTACCAAAGTTCACTCTCTCCTCAGTGGATAAGCCCTTCAGTCTGTAATTGGTAATTAATTTCATGAACCCTAAAACAGCGGTATGATCAAATGAGTCCTGTTTGTTTGAAGAGTCTCCGCACAACAGTCCCACCTGATCCCTCTCAGTCAGTATATTTTGACCGTAGTTAGGCACTTTACAAATGTGCTCCATCAGTTGACAGTTAATGCTTATCCCTGATGAAATTAACAGGCTCTTAGTGGTAGATAAGGATATTTCAAAAGAGGTCTTCTCAATTGTCATAAGATTTGACATTGGGTTTGCAAAGCATCCACTTCCCTTGCAGCCTAGAGCAACATTTACTGGTGCTGTCAGGATATTCCTGCTAGGGAAAGACTGTAAATGATGGCAGCTTTGGTAGAGCAGTTTGCAGACCCCTGGGAGTCAGTTTACCCTCTTTTACCCTTTGTTCCTTGTTTTTTCTTTCGCATAGAGTTCAACTCTGCCACTCAAGCACAGAAGATAGTTTTGAAATCTGATTCCAGGTTTTGCTTATGTATATAGCTAAAGTAAAACCTGTCAGTTTGAAAATTTAGTAAGATTTCATGAAAAAGGGTGTACACTTCAGTCCAGATAAATTGTCTCACACTGTTAATTGTAGTCTTCCCAGGACAGTTCAGATTCTTCAGTATGTTTTTTGGGTAGAGGGAAACTTGTTGATTCTTTTTTTGATTGAGATCCCTGCCCCATGTGAGCTTCTGCCTGTGGGATTGTAAGTGATGGTGTTTTGGCTTTTTACATGTGGGTTCTATCAAGCGTGGACCAAGCTTTTGCTCCTTTTCAGTGCTTGTTTGTGTAGCCAGAAAAGACTCGGAAGCGTTGTCTGTGACAGTGTAAGCCAACCGCTTTGTGCACCAAGTACAGTTTTGTGTATAATTGCTCCCACTGATTGTCTACAGAAAGATGGTGCTTTGCAGAGGGACTGAACAGTCTTCCTTTCTTGAATCTAAACTGCTGCAGTGCTTTATCTTGGTGTGAAAGTTACACCTTTGAAGCATTGCAGTGTGTTGAAGCATACATCTTTTTCACCAACATAGGGGTTTTTTCTTACTTGTGTTAATTTTAATCTGCCTCCAAACCAGTCCTGACTTCTGTATGCATCAGAATCTTTAACTGAAAAAACAATCCATTCAAAAATAAGACCTGCTAAAAGAACTGTCGTTATTTTTACTTGCTAATTGCTAAGAGTTTTCCCTCGAACGAACTGTGAGCATCATGTTTTAAAGCATCCTTTAGCGGTCTTCTGTCTATCCTCTACAGTGTCTGCAGAAGCAGGATTTCAGCCCTGACGGAAAGGATAAGGAATACAAACCCCATGATATTCCTCAGCGGCAGTTGGTTCAACCACCGGACACATGTATGCCTGCAAGGCGAGCAAAGCGCATGAGAGCCGAGGTAAGATTTGACCCATAAAACATTGCATGAATATGTTAACATATTCTTTGCTACGGTGGATTTGAATATTCTTTCTGAACTTTCCTTTTGCCGCCTTCAAAAAATACTTGTTTAAATTAGTTAAATGAAATGCACAAGAGAATCGCCTTAATCAATTTGACAGCTCCTGTTTAATTAAGGCTCCTGTTTCTGGGAATTCAGGATTTTGGTGTCAATAGTTATAGAATCACAAGCTGCTGGAGAAATTCACAGCTTTGTCTTTCCATGAATAACAAGGTGTACATTTAGAAAAACTTGGTTTGACTTGTGGAAAATACATTTCGGTCAACGAAACCTCAAGTTAGGAGGAATGTGTTCTAATCCTGTTGGTAACTTTTATCTTTTGAAGGGCATCAGCATTAAAACGGAGCCAGTTGATGAACAAGATATAAAACCTCACAATCTGAGACGAAGAATGTCCTGCACAACAGTCAGCTGTGAGAAAGGTAAGCAAACTGAATGCACTGTACTCCTGCTACTGAATTGTTTCCATTGTCATAACTACATTGATTAAATAATTTGGACTGTGAAATGTGCTGATACCAAGCGCTCAACTGCTTCTGTGACTAATTCTGATTTGGTGCAGTATCGAAACACAAACTTTTACTACTCTGATTTTGTGGTCTATTAAAAAATGTGTTCTTGGTACCATCTCACCGACACTGAATTTAGATATATCTATGTCCTAAATGTAAGGTGCATACTGATCTATCCCCACTTTTTTCTTAGTTGTACACCGTGTTCACTATTTTGCATTGCAAACAAGCTCTTGAGCAGTGAGTCTTTCATAAATTAACTTGCTTGGTTTATTTCACAGTATCCTGCTGGCTATTCCCAGTAAATTTTTTAACATTACTACAGTGTACTTGAAATGATGCATAGTATGTGACCTGTTGGGCGCATTGTTTGAACTGCCTTGCGGATCATAAAGTAGAGGGTTTAAGCTGTTTTTCTCAACCTTGAACATCAGCCAACATTTTGTCCTATTGATCATATAAAAGGGAAACCATTCAGCGCTATTCTGTTTTACAGTGTAAGGGCTCTGGTTTGAAGACCGATTCTTGTGCTTGGTATAACTTGCGTCCAACTCCTGCTTTTCACAAGTGGCAGTTTTGCTTTCTTCATAGGGTATAGCGCATTGATCTGAGGGGGTTCTTGATGTGTGCATTTTCTCAAAAGCTAAGACTCTTTGTAAGAAAAAAAACAGTATTCAAGCCCCATAGTTGTGTACATATACCATCTACATTTTAAGCCTATGCCACAAAGAGTGCAAGATATGAAAGTACTTTTCTGGCAAGAAATTGAGGCACTGGGTAAGAATTTGCTCAGTCTGCTTCTCAATTATGGAGGCTACAGAAAAGTGAATGGTTTTGTAACTATCAGTGGGTAAAAGAGTGAAAGTTGCTTAGCTGACCGAGACGACCTCCTCTCTGGAAAGAGTCTCCAACCCCCATCCTCCGCCCCCTCTGCCCCCCTCCCCTTGAGCAGTGAACAATTTGTCACTTTAACTTAGAATCTGTCCTGCTGAAACCTCTATGGACAACCACTTGTCAATGAAGCAAACAAGCAGTGTCCATGGGGATTTGGTGTAGTGATATCCACCAAATATCGCTATACCATACACCCCCCCCCCCCCCCCCCCCCATGGACTAATTAAACCATGAGCTGCTTGCACATGGAAATGGTTTACTTTAGAGCTCTGTTCACAAGCTCAAATTCAAAATGGTATCCTTAGTTAATGGCTACATCAACTGGTCTTTGATCAACCCTCTTGACACCTATGCTCCTTCACACACTTTCGCACACACTCCATGCATCCGCTGCAGCGGTGGCCGCTCCTTCTCCTACATTGCTGCCCAGACCTGGAACAACCTTCACCTCCGTACAGCCCCCTTGCTGGCAAAAAGAAAGACTGAAGACCTGGTCTTTGACTGAGACACATTGCCCAGATACCCTTAGGGGGTGACAGTGTTGCGCTTTACAAATGCTTTTTGATTTGATGATAAATTCCATCATGTTCTTTATAATAGACATTAACCCAACCAACATATACCTACTTGATGTCAAAAGTGTTCATTGATAGACTGAACCACCCCATTACACCTGCACCCCCCAAATTCTACAAAGTGCCTTACATCCGAGCAGTTTCATGGAAATTGTTACATTACCGCAGGGCTTAATAGGTCATGCTAATCAGCTGATACTATTTAGAGTTTGTTCATGAAATTGCCTTGTCCAACTCATCACCTGCTGAACCAATCCCGAACCTTTGCTTGAACGGGAACGCTCCCACAGCTATCTTGAGGCGTGGCCCTGCAACTTAATTATTAGTAGTTGTGCCTTCAAGGTTGGTTAACTCTGCCATTGGGGTCTTGGCTTGTCACAAATGCAGTGTTGTGCGTCATGCATTTTTGGCTATCCAGATGCAGGACAATTATAAAGTTGAGTGCCTTCCTTCTGCCTGCTTTTACCGTACTGCAGGTTATTAGTGGTGAGTAACACATTTAAGCCAGTATTAATTGGCACTACGTCTTATATGCACACTCCCTCGGTCTGCCTGGCAGCCGCTGTTGGAGAGAGACCTCCAAATTGCAAAGCTTGTAGTCCTGTGGCGCCAGATGGAATACTTGGCCACAGCTGACCTAGTTGAAATCGTAATGCAGAGGATTTCTTCAGCCTCAGAAATCAACTGAATATGCACAGAGTATCTTGAGGTTGATGATGGTCTTGTAACTAAATCCTCCGAAATCGGTAGGTCATCAGCTAAACGATTGATTTCTAAATTTGAACTTTCCTGCCTGTAGGGTCAAACGTCTACTTGGCCGCAGTCTTCCTGTTTGTGACACAAGCCTGATGAGAGATGAAAGCCTTCCAGCCATATCTTCGACTACTGTGGCTCAGGAATAAAGACCTATGCTCTGTTTAGATGCAGATCCTCCAATTAGTTCTTCTGGGACTACACTTGTGGATAGGCCCCCATTCCTTCAGCCCCGCGCAAGCTATTGTCACAGGTCCCTCCTTGCTGGCCTGGAGAGCCCATCTATGCAACATGAAGGTATGAGGCATCTAGTCTGCACCAGAGCAGTATCTGCACATAAAAATGGGCAAGGTCATGACCAAATGCACCATTTTTTGTCGACCCTTTGCTGTTCCCACTTAGCCAGGGCTATGGTTCCTTCCATGACTCTTTCTAAAAGCGTTTCGGTGGCTAACATCTGCAGGACAGCCATGTGGCCGTCTCTTGATACTTTTGGAAACATTAATGTCTCACAATGCGTCAAGCAGTAACTGATGCCTTTCCAGGGCTGTGTTGTGAATTCCTTGGTTAATCTGCAATACCTCGAAAAGAAGTTATGCTTTGGGATTCATTCATAAGGTTAAGAATCTGCTGTGAGATTCATTCAACAGAAGAAAAAAAATAATCTGTGGTAATTCTATGTTCATAGTATGTGTTGCTGTAGATACACATGCTTGGCATACTCCTGCTTTCTGGTGTTGGGCGTGGATGCTTGCAAGTTGTTTTTCTTTTGAGTCAAAAGATGTACTTTGACTCCTCCCTTAGTTAGAAATGTGCGTGGTTTGGACATGTACTACCTGGGCTCGGAGTTTCAACAAGTTCTCCGTGCTCCCTTTCAGGCCCAGATGGTGGAATTTGATTCCGATTCTTGTACAGAAGCCTTTGTCGTGTCTGTTCTTCTCATCAACAACCTCTGGAGACTGACGTAGCCTCATCATTTGGCTATTAACGACTTCCGTCCCTCTTTGTGGGCACCCACCCCTGTTCTTAGATTTCCCTGCAAAGAATATACTACAAATCAGGCATGCATGTCCTCCATCAGGAATACAATATCCTATATAAAGGCATTTTTATTGCTCATTCATTTTGTGAGCAATAAAGATGCCTTTAAATCTTATCTTGTCACATTTGTTCTGCTTTCAGAAACCGAGGTCAAGTCAGTTTGTCTTCCTACTCACCAGAAATGGCGAGTAGGACCTAAAAATAGCTTGTCCTAATTAAATCAGACTCACAAATGCGAGTGGGCGAGTGGATTTTTCGAGTCCTGCAAGGGCATGCTAAAATTAGTCCACAACACCTTAAAGAGCCATCTATGCTCTATGTCAAGAGTCCTGTCCCACTGAACTCCCTTCTTGTGCATACAGAAACCAAACCGGGGTTCTCTCAAGCCACAGGCATTGTTGATAAGGAGAACTAAATACTGGATGCTGCTGGTAAGAGGGTAGTGGTAGGAATAGTCACTGCTCCAAGAGCCTTCACAAAGTGCCTAGTTGTAGATGCCACCTTCCTTGGCTACCATCTCATTCCTATAGATCCTCAAGTTCATAATACATGCCACCAAATCCTATCCAACCCCTTCAAGTCCAGCCCTTTCTAGCAGTGGTCCTAAATGTGGTTACAGGCAAGGCCTACCTTAGGCCACTGAGGGTGCTGGCCCTCCAGCAGCTCTTACTTTTTCAGCTAAACCATCAACTCTCAAACGTTATGCTCTTAAAGGGCATGATGGCCGCCTGCTTTGATATAGTACCCCACATCCAGCTCCACATGCACCCACCACAGGAACATCGCTCGGCTCCATGGTCACAAGCCAAGGGTCAGTGGAAAGATCTAGTGTTGTAAATGCCAGAGCTCTTAGATGTCTGCAGTGGTGGAACAGCCGCAATCTGTTGCAGGGCAGGCACTCCCTAGAGCCTATACTGCAAGTTACCATCACCATGGACACCTCTCAAGCCGGCTGGCGGAACATCATGGATAACTGTGGCAAGGCTGCGGTGGTCCTGTTGGGACATGTCTGGAGCCTTTGATACTGTGAGCCTCGTTAATCTGAAGCCCAGATTAATGGAAATAGGAATTGGTGGATCAGCATACTATCTCCTATGCTCCTTCCTGTCAGAAAGAGCAATTTGTTTAATTGGGAGATTTTATTTCCACCCCATTTTCCATGCCCAGTGTTGTCCCGCAAGGGTCATGGCTCAGCCCTACACTAATTAACATTAATGTAGTTCCACTTGCAAATCTTGGTAGGTCTTTTGGTTTTTCAATCATCTCTTACGCTGATAGCACGCAAATGTTGTGTCCATCACCAGTAACATTGAGGAGGCGGGGCAGCGTTTCAATAGCTGTATGCAAGCAGTGGTTAGTTGGATGAGTAGGCACTGCCTTAAATTGAACTCAGAAAAAACTGATGTCCTCTCATTTGACAAGAGCAACTTGTTTTGGAATGATTCTTGGTGGCCTAAGTTCCTAGGTTGTTTACCTATCCATGCCCCTAAAGTAAGAAACCTCAGACTAATCTTTGATTCCAAACTTGCTTTCATGGATCTGCGCACCCCAGAGCCCAGCAGGATTTAATGACCTTTAGGGAACATTTGAAAACATTATGTTCGAGGCATATGAGCTGCAGATTACACACTGTGCATAGATCGCCATCTGGTGTTGGGCCCGGATGTTGCAGTTGTTTTTCTCTTGGAAAGTCTTTGGAAGTCACGAGGTATGTGACTCCTCCTTTGGATCGTATTACGCATGGGCTTCGGCTCCATCCTTAGATTGTTTTTTTCCACTATCCATCTTCGCGCTCCGGTTCCGAACAGTTACCAGTTCCCCAATCGACGCGCAATCCTCTCCCCTTTTCGCGGTATTGTTTTCGATCACGATCTCCACACTCGACTCGGCTCTCATCGATCAAGACCTTCGATTCCAGTCGTCGACGACGGCCTTCGGGCCTACTCAAGCTCCGGTCCTGGCTAATGGAAAGGACTCCCTTCAAGAAGTGTCCTCGATGTGGGTCAAAATTCCCCCACACCGATCTCCACGAACTATGCAATCTCTGCCTCTCCCCTGAACACGAGGCTCGAGACTGTCCGGCGTGCAAATCCTTCCGGTCCAAGAAAACCATTCGAGACCGAAGGGCATGAAGAACTATGGCACACTCATCGGCGGCGATCCCAGACGACATCTTCGGAGAAGGCGTCGACGCTCCAGAAAAACAACGCACCGACGAGGGCCTCGTCAGCGCCTCCGAAGCCGACGATTCAGATGTGGAGGACATCACTCCGGCACAGAGGGTCGTGAGTACCGAAATCCACCCCCACCTCACACCCTCCATGGCACCCAAAAAGGCTTTGGTCACGCCTTCGCCTCCGAGCCTAGGCACGAACAAGAACATTGCTTCCCACACCGCACCTTCGGGCCGGTAAAGAAGCCTATTAAGCCTCCCGGTGGCTCGGGCCCAACGTCGGTGCTGAGAAACACTCCCCTGCACCCACGCCAAAAAAGAAAATGACCTCCTCCTCGGCACCCAGCTCCATATCGAAGCACTCGGCGCCGAAAACCAGCACCGGCTCCTCTGTACCTTTGCGCCGGACACGCCGTCTGGGAGGTCGTGCTGGTCCAAGTCGCCGTGTGGGGTCGCTCGGTTCCTCTCATACGGAGTTGAGGTTAGTGGCCGTTAGCCCCCCCCCGCCCACCTCAGAGGGCCCTGCAAGGGGGTTGCCTCCCTAGCGCTCTGGTAATTTCCCCCAGCACGGCCTCCAAGACGGGGATGCCACCAGGCGCTTGCCCGACGCCAGCCATCCCCGCCCCGCATGTGGTCATTTGACTCCTCGCACTTCCTCCATGCACGATGTTGCGACGGAAGGAGAAGGCAGAGGAGCGCCCGCCTCGAGCCTGCCGCCTCTTGTCACATTGGTTCGACCGTGGCTTTAAGCTGTCACCACTGACCTTTGCAATCGTGGTGTTGCGCGGCATTCGAGGCTCCTAGGTGCGATGCGGGCACAAGGCGCAGACTTACAGCGGTGGGTCTAGCTTCACCCCCTCCCCCATCCCTGCCTAGGGTCCGCTTGCGGGTCGGGCGCAGAGGGTTTGCACTGCTGCCCATCCATGGTGTAGTGGCACTGTGCTCGGATTGGCGGGGCTTGCCTTGCCCCCAGTGGTGCGGCGGTTGCGGGGTCTCTCCTCTGGGTATCGTGCGCGTTGCCTGCCCAGGACCCTCCGGCACCGGCAGCATCTCCGGAGCTGCGCGGTCCTTAGTGCTACAAACCTCCAGGCGCCGTGGCGACTGCCCTGGCAGGCGTAGGCTATCGTTCGGGAGGGGGAGGGGGGTGGGTGCGTCGGAGCCCCGCCCTTTCCAGCCAGGCGGAGAAGGGGTGAAGTAGGTGTTCGCCCACCCTCAGGTTGCGTTCCCTGGCTTAATAAAGAGTAATGCTGCACCATCTATACAACCAATGCCTCATAACAAAGCCACATGACAACTGACTTGCTTCTTAACTCACTGGTGACTTCGTCGTCAGGGCGGTGGGTGCACCGATGTTTTTAAGTTTGTTTCTGTTCTGAAAGTAGCAGTCTAATGAATGCCGCTGAACGTTGATACGTTGTAATGAACTAATGTGAAACGGTTGTGCATGCTAAAGAAATAATTTGGGGAATTTTGAAGAGACTTTGCCATATCTTTACATGATGGTTGTTGTACTATTAGCATGCCAAACATTTTAATGGATCGGCTCGTAAGATGGCTCTAAAAGCCGAGCAAGACACAAGGCTCTGTTGTAGCTCAGCCCTCCCTTTTAATTTGCTGACTTGTCCGGCTTTGAATCACAGTCGCAGCACCGCGTCGCCCCCCCCTTAT
This sequence comes from Triturus cristatus, assembly GCF_964204655.1. Taxonomy (NCBI): domain Eukaryota; kingdom Metazoa; phylum Chordata; class Amphibia; order Caudata; family Salamandridae; genus Triturus; species Triturus cristatus. Next base: position 35,536,066 of record NC_140580.1, read on the forward strand.
CCTCTTCTCAGCAAAATTTTCAATGTGAGCGGAAGGGCAGTCCCTCTTTCTGCAGCACATGGTTAAACACAACAGATTCTCAGCACAAAACTTATTCCGAACACGCTGACCTCTTGGTACGTGATTTGTCGCAACCCTACATACCCTACTAAAACTAGCTTCCGGAAACTCCAGCTGTCCCCGAGCATCTGACACCAAAAGGAATCAACATCCATTTAGAGATGTGTTCCCACTAGCTAACGGAGGGGAGCCTGCGAGTGACGGGCCTGCGAGATGTTTAATGCTTCGTAGTTTGAATGGCTTCGGACTGGCTCACGCATCTGGCTGCTGTGGCGGCACATTTCAATTTCGCACACCGCTCCTTGGGTTACTCGAGGGGCCCGGCGCCTGCTACAGTCGCGTGTGGCAGCTTGTGTATGCAAACGGAGGGCTGCAGTGCGCCGGCTTGCAATTAGGCGGAACTGGCCTTTTGCGCATTGTAAGCAGGGTCTGCCTCTTCCCAGTGCCCGCCTGGGTTCTGCAATTACCAAGTAGGTTGGGTGCGGTTAGGGTTAGCAGCCACTGCACCTCGGGCTTGTGATTGAACTTTACGAAGACCCGCCCGTGGTCCGTGTCGTAGCTCCGACCCTGGCTGATGCAGCCGCCACCTTCACATGATGTGGCTGTCAGCACAGACGTGCCCAGCGCTTCTTTCAGCTGCAGGCCACCGACACCCATGTCTCGAAGCCGAAAACCATCCCAGAGCCGAGTAACCAACCAGCCATTTCAAAGCCGCATAGTTCAAAAGACTCTAAAACAAAAAAAACCACGACCCCGAAGCCTTCGGCGCCGACGAACAGACCACTCTCTGAAGAACTTTTTACACCTGATCCATTGCAAAAAACACTGATCAAGGATCCTAAAACTGGACATTTGATGCTCTGCATCAAAAAGAGACAACTGGACAAGCCTGCCCCAGCTCCACCTCCAAAGAGGAAAGACTTTGCTACCTCCCCTTTTGAGAATACCCTCTCCCCCTCCTCCACCCCCTCCACCTCCTCCTTCGTGCCCCCTCCTCCACCCCCTCCACCTCCTCCCCCCCCCCCACCTCATCATTCCCCCAAACCCTCTCCGGATGATGACAATGATGATGTCTATGATGACATAGGAGACGAGCCCCATGACCAGCCTACAGGGGAACCCACTCCTACAGGCTCCCCAGACCCATGGGACGACTATAACATTCCTGACATTCCTAACGTCCCGCAGGATGATCTCTACCCTTCGAGACCATCCCCACCAGAAGACTCATTGGGGTTCAACCACCTACTCCAGAGGGCTGCACACTTCCACGGTGTAGATCTCCATACCGACCCCGTGGAGGAGGACTTCCTCCTCGATACGTTCGACACAACACACAGGGCCATCTCCATCCTGCCCATGCTCAAAGGAGTCATCAAGCACGCGCCGAAGGTCTTTAAAGATACAGTCAGAGCCAGGGTCATCAACCCTTGCATAGACAAAAAATATAAAGCCGCCCCTACAGATCCCGCCTACATCAGAGGGCCAGCACCACTAGATTCCCTAGTAGTGTCTACAGCACGAAAAATGGCAAACTCCCAAGCATCAGTCGAGGCCCCACCACCTGATAAAGAGTCAAAACTCTTGGATGCATTGGGCAAGGCACTGCATCCCAGGCTGCCAACCTATGGCGCATCGCAAATACACAAGCGCTTCTGGCAAGATATGACAGGGCACATTATGACGAACTAGAAGCCATAATGCAACACCTCCCTGACAAATATAAAAATAGAGCTAATGAGTTAATTCAGGAGGGCAAGACCATCACCAATACCTCCATCCGCTGTGCCCTAGATGCAGCTGACACCGCCTCTAGGGCAATTAACACCAGCGTCCTCCTCCGTCGCCATGCCTGGCTAAGGATTTCAGGTTTCAAACCAGAGGTCCAAGCTTCCATTCTGAACCACCCTTTTGACCAGGAACATCTATTCGGCCCAAAAGTAGATAAGGCCCTAGAAAAAATGAAAAAAGACACGGATCGGCGAAGTCTATGGGAGCCTTACAATCACACCCTCCCAGGCGCTCTTTTCGCCGCTCTTCCTTTCGAAGCACATCCAGAGGCTACTCCTCTGACACCCCTTCCACTTCCTATAAACCCCCCACCCAATCCACCTTTACAAGGGGTTACCAAAGAGGCGGCTACAGAGGCAACAATAATAAAGGCAGAGGCAAGACAAACACCTCCCGCTCTGCCTCCACCCCTTCCCAATGACTTCCCTCAGCTCCCCCCGACCATCCCACTCCGGTCGGGGGCAGACTCCACAATTTCCTCCCTGTCTGGACTACCATCACCTCAGACAAATGGATAACGCAAATAATTTGGTCCGGCTACTGCCTTGAACTAACCTCTACCCCCCGAACATTCCACCCAAACAACGCCCAATGTCGCAGGAACACTTAGCATTACTAAAACAAGAGGTACTCTCACTCTTACAAAAGAGTGCGATAGAACTAGTCCCTACCAACCCAAAAAATATGGGAGTTTACTCCCTATATTTTCTCATACCAAAAAGGGACGAAACGCTAAGGCCCATCCTAGACCTCAGACCCCTCAATCACTATATTCACTCAGACCATTTCAGGCTCTTCGTGCCAAATTTCAGCCAGAACTCTCTCTTCCAGCCCTGAGTGTTCATGCAACTTATAGGAATGATGGCCTCTTGCATATTCATAGTACCTCACGCAAGACTCCAGATGCGTCCTCTCCAAGAGTGCTTAGCACGCCAATGGAACAAGGCCCAAGATCTGGTGTTGGTAGACGGTCGTGCCTATCGCTCTCTGGACCATCAAAAACCTTTCCAAAGGGCGACCGTTCCTGGACCCGGTTCCTCAGATAGTACTAACAGCGGACGCATGGATCTCCGGCTGGGGAGCTCACCTACTACATAACACCATGCAGGGCAGGTGGACAACTCAACAAAAGTTACTCCACATCAACCATCTGGAGTTACTAGCCATATTCTTAGCCCAAAAGTCTTTTCAGACGCATCTCTCGGGCAAGGCTGTCTTAGTCCGCACCGACAACATGACAGCCATGTACTATATACAAAAACAAGGCGGCACACACTCTCTGCAGCTCTCAACTAGCGCAGAGCATATGGAGATGGGCCATGCCCAAAAAAATCTTCCTCCTAGCCCAACATGTCCCAGGAGTACAGAACACTATAGGAGATCTGCTCAGCAGACAAACACAACAAATCCACGAGTGGAAACTCCATCCACAAGTTCTTCATCCGTACTTTCAAATGTGGGGGCATCCACAGATAGACCTCTTCGCCACCCACAAAAACGCCAAATGCCCAGCTTCACCGCCAGATATCCACACCCATTGTCCAAAGGCAATGCGATATGGATGAACTGGTCAGGCAGATTTGCGTATGCTTTTCCACCTCTCCCACTCATTCCCTTAGTGGTGCGCAAACTACAACAACACTCCCTCACTCTCATCCTAGTAGCTCCAACTTGGGCCAGACAACCGTTGTACACCACACTGCTGGAACTATCTGTAGTACCGCACCAAAAGTTACACCTCTCTCCAAGCCTCTTAACCCAGAACCATGGAGACATCAGGCACCCGGTCCCAGCTCAGCTCAACCTTGCGATCTGGCTCCTGAAATCCTAGAATTCGGTTACCTGAATCTTCCTCCGGACTGTATGAACGTCATTGGAGAAGCTAGGCGACCTACCACTAGAGCTTGCTACGCAGCCAAGTGGAAACATTTTGTGGTCTATTGTCACAACAATAACTTCAATCCCCTAGATGTGTTCATTCAACACATCATAGGCTATTTACTACACCTACAAAGATGCAATCTAGCCTACACGTCTATTAGACTGCACCTTGCAGCCATAGCAGCTTACCTACAAAACAGGCAACATCTATCACTCTCTCGGGTACCTGCCATAAAAGCCTTCATGGAAAGCCTCAAAAGAATAATTCCCCCCCAGATTGCCACCCTCACCTGTGTGGAACCTAAACATCGTTCTCACTAGACTAATGGGACCACCCTTTGAACCTCTACACAAATGTGAGCTTCAATTCCTAACATGGAAAACTGCTTTCCTTGTAGCCATCACTTCCCTCTGAAGGGTCAGTGAGATACAAGCACTCCCCATTCAAGAACCTTTTCTGCAAATGCACCATAACAAGGTTGTTCTCTGTACTAATCCAAAATTCCTCCCTAAAGTAATTTCTCCCTTTCACCTAAACCAATCTGTGGAACTACCTGTATTCTTCTCGCAACCACAAACCATTGCAGAAAGAGCTTTCCACACATTAGATGTCAAACGAGCCTTACTCTACTACATCGAGAGAACACAGCCCTTTCGTAAAACCAAACAACTGTTCGTTTCCTTCTCACCACCACATAAAGGCAACCTCATCTCCAAATCTGGGATAGCTAGGTGGATTGTCAAATGCATTCAGATTTGCTACCACAAAGCAAAACGCATGCTATCTGTTCCCCCTAAAGCCCACTCTGCACGTAAGATAGGGGCTTCCATGGCATTCTTAGGGACCATCCCCTTAGATGATATCTGCAAAGCAGCTACATGGTCAACACCGCACACTTTCACTAAACACTATTGTGTAGATGTGCAGGCTAAGCAACAAGCTAGTGTGGGCCAGGCTGTACTCAAAACATTGTTTCAAACCACTGCAACAGATACTGGTGGTCGCCGCTAAGGATGGGTACTGCTATACAATCTATGCACAGTATGTAATCTGCAGCTCATATGCCTCGAACGGCAGATGCTACTTACCAGTATGCATCTGTTCTTGGCATGTAGAGCTGCAGATCTACACACACCCACCCGCCTCCCCGGCTACCTTTATCTGTTCCAGTTTATCTTATTTAGATATACCACACATGGGCATCTTCACTGTTTATTACTACGCTCCATCGTTTCCCTGCTGGCGAAAAACAATCCGAGGATGGAGCCAAAGCCCATGCGCAATACGATCCAAAGGAGTAGTCACATACCTCGTGACTTCCAAAGACTTTCCAAGAGAAAACCAACTGCAACATCCGGGCCCAACACCAGATGGCGATCTATGCACAGTGTGTAGATCTGCAGCTCTACATGCCAAGAACAGATGCATACTGGTAAGTAGCATTTGCCTTTCATCTTTTTAGGAATATGTGGGTATGGTATATCTGTTTTGCAGAAGGTAGCGCCAGACGCCCTTAGGCAAACGTCGTGCTCTATAAAAATATCAAATATCTCAACCCCATGACTATACAGACGTTGTAGCCCCTCATCACCAGAGCACCACATCAATTACCTTGAGCTTCTTTCCATACATCTTGTCCTCAAACCTGTCTTTCTACCCATTAAAGATACTAATTAAAATTAAAAAGGACAACGTGACCGCAGTGTACTACCAACAGAAACTAAGTGGAACCCACACATACACCCCATGCGCAATAAAACTGTAGATGAACTGGGCATGGATCTTAACCTACATTTGTCTGCCTCTCCTACTTCCTTTTGTGGTCCAGAAGAAGTAGGGAACTTCTCAGACCCTCATGCTTGTAGCCCCCACTTGGACCAGACAACCCTGGTCCTCCGCACTCTTCTGGATGTCAATCATCCCCCACTGGAAGTTCCTCCAAACACCAGAATGTTCTCACCAGGAGTAGAGGACAAATCTGACGTTCAGACACCAAGCAGCTAAATCCTCAAGAGTTGCCCCTCCCAGAGTTCCCCCTGCTATTCTGGAATCTCAATATAGCCCTCTCTAGACTTGTGGGACCCTCTTTTGAGCCTTTGTACTCTTGTCCTCTCCAGTAACTTTCTTAAACGTTGCCCATAATATCTTAGAAGCATTAGTGAGCTGGAAGCCCTCACACCAGAAGAACCTTTTATTCAGATCTATAAGGATTGAGTGATACTCTGAACTAACCCAAAGTTCCTTCCCAAGGTAGTGTCCCCTTTTCATCCTAATCAAACCATAGAGCTCACATTCTTTTTCCCCTCTGCAAACCTTTGTAGCAGAAAGAGCCCTCCACACACTAGATGTCAGGCGGGCTCTTGGGTACTACATTGAAAGGATTAAGCCCTTTTGCAAAGCTGACCAATTGCTGATAACCTTTGCCAAACCTCACAAGGGCCATCCCATATCCAAAGCTGGCATCTCCATCTGCATTCAAACACGCTATCTTAAAGCTAAAAGAGCTCTCCCTGTTACCCCTAGGGTTCTCTCTACACGCAAGAAGTCCGCAACCATGTCTTTTCTGTGCAATATAATGTTAGCGGATATATGAACAGCAGCTACCTGGTCAAACCCACACCATCACCAAACATTGTATGGACATTCAAGCCAGACAAAAAGGCAATGATTGATCCAACTATTCTCGGGATACTATTTCAGATATGTACCTCATGACACACTGGCCACGGCTTGTAGACTTGTAGTAATCTACTGTCTATGCAGAGCATGTGTATCTACAGCAACACATGCTATGAACAGAAAATACTACCCTGGAAGCATCTGTCTGTAGCATGTTGTGTTGTAGCCTCAGACACCCATCCTCCTCCCTGGAAGCATGTCTCTCTGACCACCGATTTCGTTTTTAATAAGTACCTTCCCCAGGGACATGTACCCCATACTTTCTCTACTCCCCTTTCTCTGCTACTCTCACCTGGTGTGCGAAAAACTAACATGTAGTTGAAGCCTATGCTTATTCTGAAGGTCAAGTCGGGGGTTCATACAGTGATTGTGAGAAAGTGCCCGCTTTCTTGCATGGTATGCCCCCACTTTTTGCTGAATTGCTGATGTACTTTGACTGAGTCTGCCCTGGGCTCCTGCCAATCAGGTACCCAGGGCCTCTGTTCCTTCCCTAAAACTGCATTGGAGCCTAAACCCAATTGGCATCTCTGGCCATATGTCAGCCTCTGGGCAATGGTACCATAGGTACCCAGGGCACTGTGACCAGAGAAGGCCCCTAAGGGCAGCAGCACGTAATTGTGCCACCCTTAGAGGCCCTGTACCCTGACACACACACACACACACACACACACACACACACACTGCCTTTGCAGGCTGAGTGTCTGGGTGCAGAACAAAACTGAGACGACATGGCACACATCCCTGTGTGCCATGCCCACAAACCACTGCCCTGGCATACATCATCACCCCTCTAGCTGGGTGCCCTATGCCAGTGGTGAGGGTACAGGTGCATGAGCCCTGTACCCCTACAGTGCACAGGTCCATTCCTGGGCCCTGTAAGTGCAGTGCTGCCATTAAGAGAATATGGTGCTGGGAGGTTGTCATTACGAACACCACAGCACCATAATGGCTGCACTGAAGACTGAGAAGTTTGGTATCGAACTTCTCAGCACATTAAACCCACACTGATGCCAGTGTGGGATTTAATGTAAAATGCACAACAGAGGGCATCTTCGAGATGCCCCCTGAAACTTGACCAACTCCCAGTAACCTGACTGAGTGGCTGCACAGGCTGCCACCACCAGACATATTTCTGGACCCCTGGGTCGAGAGCTTGCTGCTCTCGGGGGGCCTGAAACAATGTACATGCTGGGACGAGGTGCCAAGCCTCCTCCCCCCAGGATGGGCAGGGTTCACGAAGGCGAAGCTTCAAAGGCATGCCACCTTTGTGAACCTCTCCAGACCACTTGCTGTACTCAGTAACTGGTCCCCACTGGTTCTACCCCCCACTTTGGGCGGGAGACCCGACGGGAAAAACAAAGTGAGGAAGGTAGGTGTTCCCACCTCTGCCAACACAACCCCTCAGGTGGGGGAGGCGAGGTGAAGCACAACCTCGAGTCCCAGCCATCTTGAGGATGGGGGGACCCAGCCAACCAGGGACAGGCTCCTATCCCCCTCCCACTGTCCCCCGCCGTTTACCTACCTGTAACGCCCCTAAATTTAGTATTTAGGGTCACCCGGAACCTTGCTTCCCAAGATTCCGAAACTACAAGAAGAACAAGAAGAAAGAAGACCAGCCGTGCAGCTGCTAACAAGAGGACGACAACAACTGGCTTGGCCCCAGCCCTACTGGCCTGTCGAACCTGCTTCTGCTAAACCCCGGCGTCTTCAGTGGTCAGCAACCTCACAAACCCCGGAGGACCTGACTGCCTTGCTCAACTAAAAGACTGTGACTCTCACGAGCAGTGGCTCTGCTCAAACATCTGCAACCCCAGGCCCCGGCCTGAGACCGCAGATCCTGCCCACTCTGCAGCCGCCGAGCCCGCCCCGAGCTAAAGTGGAAATCCCCCCCCGGAGACTGTGACCAAAAATCCAGCACCCATGGACTCACCTCGACGCTCCTGACGATGCCTGCAACCCAACACAAGGTACCCCTCCAACCGCGACCAACAGAGGGTAAGATTTCCCGACGCCTAAAGACACCCCTGCACCCAGCGCCCCACGGCCCCCTGTGCCCAACTCCTGGGTGTCTACCCAACCTACAGCTTCCCAACTTACCTCTCGAAGTGGGGGTCGCACCTGAAGAATCACCGTCCCTGAGTTTGCAGCCTTTGTTCGTCTCGCAGCTTTTCCATTGAAATCCATTGGGCGCCCGACGGCCCAGAAGCCTGCTGCACCCGGCTGCCCCAGTGCCGCTGAGGGTGCACCAACTACCCTTGTCGACTTCCCCACTTGCCCTAAGTGAGTGATCAGGAGCTTAGCTCCCACAGCCGTGTGGCCTGCCTGCTAGTAGCCACCAACCAAAGGCCCCCTGCCAGCCATAGTCTAACATTGGGCCTACTCTCTCTGCACCCGGCCGCCCCTGTGTCGCTGAGGGTGCAACAACAGTACAATCCTGAACCTCGGAGACCCTTGGGTCTTGCCCCAGAACCTTAATTCTGCCAGTCGAGTACTTACCTGAAAGCCGATAACATTTTCTCCATAGGGTAACATTGACTGGTTTTCACTTGGTCGAGTGTCGAGTTTTGAAACTTTAAAATAAAACTAAAAATCGTTCGATAAACGAAATTACCCACCTGTTATCATGATAGATCCCAGTGCTGGACTTAGGTGCCCAGCACTGACCTGAAAAAGTAATTAGAACTGTGATTTTCCGATAACCTGATGTTCGAGGCATATGAGCTGCAGATTACACACTATGCATAGATCGCCATCTGGTGTTGGGCCCGTATGTTTGCGCTTGTTTTTGTCCTGGAAAGTCTTTGGAAGTCACGAGATAGGTGACTCCTCCTTTGGATCATAGTCCACCATCGGGCTCGGATGTGTTTCTCGCGCTCCAGTTCGGAACCGTTACCGCTTTTCTTTTTCGACGCGCAATCCTTCCCTTTTAGACGGTATCGTCTCGATCGCATTTTCCCAATCCACGCGACTCTCAACAACTTCAAAGTCTTCGATTCCGGTCGTCGACAAAGGCCTTCGGGCCTACCTGGGCTTATCATCTGGCTCATGGAAAGGACGCCATTCAAAAAGTGTCCTCGATGTGGGTCGAAGTTTCACCACACCGATCTGCATGAGGTGTGCAACCTCTGCCTTTCACCGAAGCACGAGGCCAGAGACTGTGCAGCTTGTGCATCTTTCCGCTCCAAGAAAACGATTCGGGACAGACGAGCTAGTAGAACCATGGCTCACTCGTCGCCTTCGATCCCCGAGGACATCTTCCTTGAGGACGTCTATGTGCCAGAGCAGGGGCGGGTCGAAGAAGGCCTCATCAGAGCCTCCAAAGCTGATGACTCCGACGTCGAGGACATCACTCTAGCACAGAGGGTCGTGAGTACAGACGTCGACCCCGACCCAAACCCACCCTCGACACCATCTAAAAAGGCTTCGGTTACACCTTCACCTTCGGGCCCAGGTGCACACCGAGAGACTGCTTTCCATTCCCCGCCTCCGAGCCCGACCGGGCCCGATAAAGAAGCCTACTAAGCCTTCAGGTGACTTGGGCTCGAGTCAGCCTACCCTCGGTGCCGAAAAACATTCACAGGCACCCAAAAAGAAGCCGTCCTCTTCCTCATCCACGCCGACCACTGCTTCGACATCCAAGCACTCGGCGTTGAACATGCAAGCACTCTGCGTTGAAGACTGGCACCGGCCCCTCGACACCGACAACACACTCGGAGCCGACCAAAAAACTGCCACCAAAGGACCCCGACTCCCATGCTTCGAAGCCGAAAAAGACCTCGGAACCGAGGAAACCGGTTCCATCGGCCAAACACACTGCAAAACCGCACGGTTCCAAACCCAGAACCGCTACTGAGTCAGTGCCGAAAAAGCCTAGGGAACCAACACCATCGTCACCGAAGGATTTGCCTCCCACACAAGAACTGTTTCACCCAGATCCTACCCAAAAAACTCTTGTAAAGGATCCTGAGACTGGTCACTTGGTGCTTAGCTTCAAGAAGCAACCACTAGATACGCCCGCTCCACCACCAAAAAAGAGAGATTTTGCTACCTCTCCATTAAGGATCCCTCCTCCTCTTCCTCTTCCTCTTCCCCATCCTCCATCCTCCATCCTCCATCCTCATCCTCCTCCCCCACCACACTGCTCTCCTACACCATCCCCTACTCCAGTAGATGATGATACTACCTCGGATCATGCAGGGGGAGGTGCGGACGATCAACCACTAGGGGACCCTAGTCGTACTGGCTCCCCAGACCCCTGGCATGATAATAGCATCCCAGACTTCCCTTACATCCCACAAGAGGACATCTATCCCTCCAGGCCTTCCCCCCCCTAGAGGATACTATTGGCTTTAACCATCTCCTCCACAGAGCTGCCCAGTACCACGGGGTTGACCTACACACAGACCCCGTAGAGGAAGATTTTTTCATGGACACTTTTGACAATACACAAAAGTCCACCTCCATTTTACCCATGCTTAAGGGGGTCATTAAGCATGCACCAGAGGTCTTTAAAGACCGGTCAGGGCTCTAGTCATCAACCCTAGGATCAAAAAAAAGTATAAGGCTGCCCCTACTGTGAGAAAGTGGCTCTGTATATACTGTTCCCAAATAGGTACAGGGTGTAGAGTCCACAGTCCCCAGAGGCTTGGCAGAGGCTAAAGTTAGATATAACCTTACTCTCTAAAGAGGTAGCTTGGTCGAGCAGTAAGGCAGTATCGGAGGACAGTGTAAAGCATTTGTTGTACACACTCAGTCAGCAAATGGTCTCACACACTCAAGAACTGAACACTAAGCCAATGGTTTATCTAAAAAATATATGGTTGTTTAATTTTAGAACTAACAATAGGTATCAAAATATACTTTCTCAGGATGAGATGCTTTAGTTAAATACTTTGCAATAGACAATTGACTTTTGAAGATAATAGATAGTTTTGTTGCAATAGGCGAAACACTTTTTCAAACACAGTAATACATTGAGCTCAATGTGAGTTTTAAGTTATTTGCAATTGATTACTTTCAGGATTACTTTTCTAACTCCAGGACTGGATCCTAGATTCTGTCCTGGGACAGGTCTTGGAAACAAGTGAGTAAATTCGTTTTAGTTACTGTTGTGATTTTTAAGCAGTATTTTGCTATTTTTAAAGTTGACACATAGAAACGTTTGCTAATCAAAGTACCAATGTACTTTGATTGAGTGTGCCCTGGACTCCTGCCAATCAGGGGCCCAGGGCCTATGTTCCTTCCCTAAAACCTAAAATCGGCAAACCCTGGCCACATGTCCGCCCCTGGTAAATGGTACCCTAGGTACCCAGGGCCTTGTGACCAAGGAAGGCCTCTAAGGGCTGCAGCACTTACTGTGCCACCCTTAGCGGCCCTGTACCCTAACACAACCACACTGTCCTCGCAGGCTGAGTGTCTGGGCAAAACAAAGAGTCAACATGGCACACATCCCTGCGTGCCATGCCCACAACCTACACTGCCCTGGCATACATCAGCCACCCCTCTAGCTGGGTGCCCTGTGCCAGTGGTGTGGACACAGGAGCATGAGCCCTGTGCCCCTACAGTACCCAGGTCCATTCCTGGGCACTGTAAGTTCAGTGCTGCCATTAAAGGGTATATGGTGCTGAGAGTCCGTCAGACACGAACTCCACAGCACCATAATGGCAACACTGAAGACTGAGAAGTTCAGTATCAAACTTCTCAGCACATTAAAACCGCACTGATGCCAGTGTGGGATTTAATATACAAAGCCCTACAAGGGCATCTTAGATATGCCCCCTGAAATCTAACCTACAATCCACGTCTGGTCTGGGAGGCTGCCTAGGCTGCCACACAGCAGACATGTTGCTGGACCCCTGGGTGGAGAGCCCCCGCTCTCCTGGGCCTGCAACAATGCACATCCTGGGCGAGGTGCTAGGTCTCCTCCCCCAGGATAGACAGTGGGAAGCTTCAAAGGCATGCCGCCTCTGAGTTTCCCCAGGCCACTTGCTACCCCCAGTCTGGCGGGAAGCCTGGCCGGAAACCTCAAATAAGGACAGGGGATGTGCCAGCCTGCCAACCCCACCCCTCAGGTGGGGGAGGTGAGGTGAAGCGCATATCCGGGCGCTCGCCATCTTGAAGATGGGAGGCCCTGCCCAATCGGGACTAGGCTACTGTCCCCCTCCCACAGGAGAGTGGCAGGATATGGGGTGTACCCACCCCAGGGCAGGGACCCATTGGTCCCTTCCCTTTACCTACCTGTAATGACCCTAAATCTAGTATTTAGGGGCACCCTGAACCTTCCTTCCTTAGATTCCAGATTCCGAAAAACTAAGAAGAGCAAGAAGAAAGAACATCTGCCGTGCAGCTGCTAAGAAGAGGAAGACACCATCTGTTTTGGCCCCAGCCCTACCGGCCTGTCGACCCTCGAACCTCCTCCTGCTCCATCCCGGCACCTCTTGTGGCCAGCAACCTCAAAAACCCCGGAGGACCTGGCTACCTTTTGGCTCTAAGCATCTGGGACTCTCATGAGCAGAGGCTCTGCTCAAAACCAGCTTCTAACCCCTGGCATCAGCCCGGAACCACAAACCCTGCACACTCTGCACCCGCCAAGCCTGGCCTGTGCCGGAGTGAAAAAAGACCCCGAGGACGTCACCCCGGCGACTGTGACCCCGAATCCAGCACCCAAGGACTCACCTTGACGCTCCTGATGCCTGCAGCATCAGAACCAGGTACCCCCCCCAACTGCGATCAACAGAGGGTAAAATTTCCCGACACCAAAAGGCACCCCTGCACCTGGCGCCCTGCGGCCCCCTGTTCCCGACTCTTGGGTACCTACCTATCCTCCAACTACCCAACTTACCTCTCGAAGTGGTGGTGGCATCTGAAGCATCTTCGTCCCCGAGCCTGCAGCCTTTGTTCAACCTGGAGCTTTCCCATTGAAATCCATTGAGCGCCCGAAGGCTCAAAAGCACCCTGCACCCAGCTGCCCGAGTGGCCCTGGCAGTGTAACTTCTACTCCTACCTACTTCCCCATTTGCCCTGAGCAAGTGACCAGGAGCCCAGCTCCCACAGCCGCGTGGCCTGCTAGTCAGCAGCCACCAACCAAGGCCCCCCTGCTTTCCATAGGAGAACATTGGGCCAATCTCACTCTGCACCCGGCCGCCCCAGCGCCGCTGAGGGTGTAACAACTGTACCAACCTGACCCTGGGAGACCCCATAGTCTGTGCCCCGAACCTTAACTCTGCCAGTCGTACTTACCCAAAAGCCGATAACCCAATTTACTTCCATAGGGTAACATTGACTGGTTTTTTCTGTTTTTTCTTCTAAGTGTGGAGTTTCTAAAACTTAAAATATTCACCTAAAATCACCCGAGTAATGAAAGCGGAAATACTCACCTGCTATTAGGAGAGATCCCAGTGCTGGATCTTGGTGCCCAGTACTGAACCTGAAAAGTACTCACAACCGTACTTACCACTAACCCAATTTTCTTCCGTAGGAAACCATTGACCGTTTTTCTGTGAAATTTCTTCTAAGTGTCGATTTTTACAAATTACATATATTCTTTAAAAATCGTACCAACTGTGAGAATGTAATTACTTACCTGTTTTAGATAGAGGTCCCAGTACTGAGCCTAGGAGCCCAGCCCTGGATTACAAAAGTAACGAGAATATACTTTACCTGTAACTTGAATTTTCTCCCTTAGGGAATCATTGACTGTTTTCTATGAAATTTCTTCGAAGTGTCAACTTTTAAAATAGCAACATATTGCCTAGAATTCATAACAGTAACTGAAACGAATTTACTCACTTGTACCCAAGACCTGTCCCAGGACTGAATCTAGGATCCAGTACCGGAATTAGAAAAGTAATCCTGAAAGTAATCTCTTGCAAATAACTTAAAAACTCACATTGAGCTCTATGTATTATTGTGTTTGAAATTGTGTTACCTATTGCAACAACCTGTAACTATTGTCTACAAAAGCCAATTGCATATTGCAAAAGTATTTAACTAAAGCCTCTCATTCTGAGAAAGTATATTTTAATACCTATTGTTGGTTCTAAAATAAAACAAGCATATTTTTTTATATAAACTATTGGCCTAGAGTTCAGTTCTTGTGTGTGAGACCATTTGCTGACTGAGTGTGTACAACAAATGCTTTACACTGTCCTCTGATACTGCCTTACTGCTCGACCAAGCTACCACTTTAGAGAGTAAGGTTATATCTAACTTTAATCTCTGCCAAACCTCTGGGGACTGTGGACTCTATACACTCTGTAACTCACTTTGGTGCAGTATATATAGAGCCAGTTTCTTACAGTGGTCAATTGTCTTAAGATGGCATTTTGCTTCTATTAGTGGTTTATATAGATGGCGTATAGTACTCTATTTTTGGTTGATGTGGTGAAGTATTGATGCCCCTCTGCCTTAACTGCTGCTTTAGAAAGTGTGTGAGAATTGACTGCCACTTTAAGATCACAATGATTAATTTTATCAATAGTGAAACGTTGTTTCTGGCAATGAAACCCTGTTTGCACTTAGTTTTTGTTTTTTGTTGTGGGCAGTCCAACTGTTTCTTTTCAAGCATGTGTATCTATTAACAATCCTGTTTATATTCACATGTGTCCAGTGGTTATATTTCAGAAATCCCTGTGATCACATTTTATCATTATAATCACATATTTCTTTATGTAGTAGTGCTAAGAAAATGTAAAGTATGGTGGTCACTAGGGTAGTAGTGTTCAAAGCCTTTCTGACTTGTTGACTATTGGTCAGCTTTTGTGAATAGGCTACATTCTAGGTTGTATTTAATGTGTGCCCCATACTTCACTTTTTGGAGGATTGACAGCATGATTACCAGAAATAACTGTGAGTCTGTGAAAGATGCCACAGCTGGAGAGTTATAGTTACAAGTATCTTTCTCTTAAATTTCTTGACAACATACAATATATCCTCTCCCTGACATTCCTTTAGCATTCATGCACTGTAGGAGTTTTTACTCTGTTCGCTTTTTTTTAACCAGATTAGGTAACCTCTTGGTTATGATTTGTGAAAAGGAACGCTCAGGACTAGAAGCGTGATGTCCTGATAATGCGGGAATCATTCAACTCTGGGGCAACTAAGAATCGCTCATTTGGAAACATCTGTGTTGAATTGAGCTACCCATGAGCTGCAGAAGGGTAGCAGAGTTTCAAGACCATTCTCTCTTTGGGTGCACATACACATTCTGCCCATGCCACTTACTGTATTCGCACTCTAAACTAAACTACAAGCTGTATATTCAGTATTCAAGGCTGTTAGTGTAACATCCTGGGAATCTACATATGCCATGTTATTGGCAATTACTTGTTTCAAATGGCCTTTTGTCGCTAATCTGTCCACAGAGAAGGAAGCTAAAAGTGCAGTGAAACAAGAACCTGTTGAGAAAAAGGAACCCATAGCTGATCTGGAGAAAACCAAGCCACGTTCTAAGAAGCGGACGTCTGTGGTAAGTAGAGTTTGGGGTTTCCCCCGTCCCTTTTCCACTAGTTTGATACAATGTATAGAGTCTAGCTGGCAGGCATTCTTTCCAATTCTACCAGGATTCAGATGGCTCTACAATGAGTTTAAGTTTACACCAAAACTAAGTAAAATTAATGAGCACATTGGCTGTCAAGCCTTCTGCCATTCTTTGTTCAGATGGGGTCCCTAATGTGCTTATGACTTGTAATGTTACACAGTATCTCATAGTACCTCACATTAAGATGCTGGTTTCCCATTTCTAAGCATTTTCATTTATTATGTAATTTGTGACCCTCCCTTAGTGGTAGTGTTTGAGAATGAAGGTGGCAACGCTAGTGAGATGGGAAAAGATTAAAAAAAGATTGCCAGGAGCTAGTTAAAAATACCTGAGGCTGCTCTTTTGTTGCAGGTTCATTGCAACACTGAAAACTACCTTATCTTAAAACCAGTGGTATTGGGTCGAGCTAGTGTATATGAAGCAACACCTTTGACATGATAGAATATCCATTAATTTGGGACAAGAATGCCAACTGGTTCATTGTTTTCAGATCTAAAGTTTGTCAATAAAGATAAATATTCTGAGATCCAGCACACTTCAGAAAAAGTCTATCCTGTGCAAGATGTTCTATGAAATCTAGACTATTGTATGCTTAAAATCCCTATAAATTACATTGCATAATTTGAAATGTAAAAACAGTCCAAATATGTTTATCATTGAGTGAAAAGTGGAAGCAGATAAGCTTTCATTATAAAGGTGTGAAAATAAAATGTTGCGCCTTTAAGAGACCAGGAGCTTCCATTAACCATGATGCACAATAATGGTATTGCCTTCCTCAATCATTCTTTTTATCTGGCTTGTGATTCCAGGACACCTGAAGGCTTTTACGCTTCTGTTTTTTCAGAGTTTTCTCTGATAACGTTCTTTGTCACTCATCATCGTTTACTGAAATCTACAGAATGAACTGTTCTCTCTTTTTTCTATCTCTATCTTCTTTTTCTAGCCAAGATGCCTTCACTATTTGCAAAGTGCCCTCATGTTGAGTGAAGAAGGCTGCTTCAGACCCACACCAGGCCTGTGTGTTGTGTCTTAAATCCTTTAAGTGTATGAAAGAATGTGAATTCTGCCTAAAATCTCTAAGAAAGCATTACAGGATTGATCAGTGTCATGATCCTGTGGAAACTAGAGGACATGTTTGCGAAAGGAGAAAAAAGATGAGAAACCATCCACCCGGCCACCACCAGAGAAAACCTTCACCTCAAAGACTTCCCCAGAGGAAGATCAGATGAGAAAAAGAAAAAAGATGACCGAAAACAGTCATGAACATCACTGTAGGTCATTCACGGCCAACATTGCGGATATTCTGTTGAAAGAAGGATCATCAGTGGGGTGCCATAACAGGTTGACCACATAATCCACATGAAGCACTCTAGTTTGAGCGACCATAAGTTGATGGCATCTCCCTCTCCTTTGAAATCACTTAGGAAGAGCATGTTGAAGAGCCAGTGGTCACAGTCCAAATCCAGTTACTGTTTTTTATCATCCTACCTTCTCTTTGCTGCTGCTTCCTCCTTGTGAAAGCAGTGACACAAAGACTTCAAAACAAAAGACAAATGGCCACCACAAGACTCTGATCTTCTTCTCCAGCCCAATCCCAAGCTACACTATTTAGTTGTGGTATAATGAACACTCATCGATCCCATGGACCATTGCTCCTCCAAAAGAAGGAGCAAAAGGATGAATATAACTGACTGGAAAGTTGTAACACAGTCGCAACTGCTCCTCATCTACAAGTTTTACTACCCTGCTGGGTCGATACTACAGAGAAATATCGGATGGTATGAGATAGTTTTTGAATGATGTCCTTAAACATTGGTAGGAAGATTTTCAGGAAATTGTTAGTGAAGACTCCCTCGTTGCTACTTTGGTCATACGTGCTGCGGTACTTGGTGCATAGCTGGCTACCATGGTCTATTGTCAAGGAGTTTGTCTGCACCCTAGGCTCATCACTCTAGAAGCTGATGCCCAGTATAAGATTTTCTAGCTCAGCCCTGTTTTCCCAACGTACAGAGCAAGAGATGCTAAGATTGATAAATGAAGCCAAAACCCTTGTCATACAACAGTACACGACCAAGTATCCCAGATATTTCCAACATAGGATTCAATCCACTCGCTTACCGTACTAACAGCAGCAACACCAGCAATGCCAAGAGACTACTTATCAAAAAAAAGCCCTCAAAATCTAAGTTCACGCCAAAGAGACAGTCCAAACCTGGAGGCAGAAAATACATGCTTTGTGGTAGGCAGCTCTCGTTTCCAGTATGCAGTACTCTCATTCGGCCTGAAAATCAACCCCACGGACAGTTTCAAAGTGAGCAGCAGCTAACTTGAAAAAAAAGACATTTTCATCTACCTCAGTCTTGATTGGCTCCTCAAAACCAACATTCGCTCAAAGCTAGAACAGGATCTAAGCAAATTGAGTCTGCAGATACATTAGATGAGGTTTATAGCAACTACAGTACAACACCTCATTAGGGGCTACAATATATGCCATCAAAGGAAAAGTGCTTCGGACGAGCTCTATTATCCAGTATTAGGGTATCTTTCATAGATTCACATGCTTGAATCCATCCCCGTCGTCGAGATGACTCCCATCTTGACGACGGTGGAATGATTCAAGCATGTGAATCTATGAAAGATATCAATACTGGATACCTGCAGTTACAGGTAAGTAACTCATTTCTTATCCCTCAAATGTTGACAAAGCAGCAACTCAACAGATTTCATCCTCCTCTGCTTCATGGCATCCTTCATTTGTATTATCCCAAATGCAAGGTAGCATGTGTGGCCTTTGCAACAGTGCCTTGAAAAACAGCGATTACAGAAACAAGACAGTTGGTACAGTCAGCTGACTCCTTGTCTACCAGCAAAACAGTCTCTAGGTTGATGGTGCAGATGGAAAATCCTTATGCAGAGAGTTCTTTTTTGGGCAAAAAACTCCTTTTCAAACCATTGTTATGGATGCATCGGTAACAGGATGGGGTGCTCACATGTAACATCTGTCTGTACAGGATCAATGGGCCGAAAGAGAAAAGACTCTTCACATCAATGATACCTAATTGTGAGTAGTCCACCTAGCTCTTGAAGCTTTTCTTCCATCGTAATTCAAACAGACAGCACCACTATCATGAACTTTCTATGCAAACAGTGAGGCAAAAAATCAAGGACGCTCTCTAGAGACACATTTGACTCTGGGCTCTAGGAAGATATCTGAACCTGAACTAACCTTGTTGCAACAGCCAAAATCCAAAAGTGCTAAAGCTTTGTGTCCATGGTTTCAGGAGTCAGAGGAGAATGCTTTTTTAATAGATTGGTCAAAAATGTCTCTACGCCTTTCTGCTGATTCCGCTTATTCAAATATAATGCTGTAATTGCAGAACACCCAATATAAGAGTATTCTCATAGTGCCAGAATGGCAGGTAATAGTGGTACCCAAACCTCCTCTGTAGGAAAGGACCGCTTTTGAAATGATCACCTATCCCCCCCCCCCCCCCCCCTTCCCCGACCCCACCCCTATGTTTTTGGGATGCTATTGTTTTTTCGACTCTGTATTGCAGTGGGCCCTACTTTCCAGGCACCAGTGCAAAGGATTTGTACAGTTGGCTAAGACCCGATTGTCTCATTTAGTCCCTAGGTGAAAACAGGACTCTAGGCCTGCCGTCGTAGCCTGGTCGGGCAGCTTTAAAACTACCAACTTGACATGGCAAAATAATCCCATTTACTGGGTCAGGACATTCTTTTTTAATATTAATAAGCCAACCAAGGGGATGCCCTTTGTAGCCCTTCAGGCAGGGTGCTTAATATTAAGAAGGGCATGTTCCTTTTGTGTTTTCCGTGCACCACCAATGAAAACACGATATTGCTGTTTTCACTGTAGCAAGGCTCTTGGTCCCAATAGCTAACATGGAGTTTCACTAGCTTCTGCACCAAGACCTAATTTCCATTTGAGACCCCCAAAAATATTACTCCAAGCTATCAAATTAATCTTTAGATTAAACCAGGTTCATTGCTGAGATCGGATTTAAGGTAACGTAATAGAAAGGTGACTTTAGAAAGTCATCACCTTGTTGGCCAAACCTCCGGAAGCCTTGCCTAGCTACAGCAGTTGTCACCTGACACAACATGCTGCCTCCCTGCTAGGAAGTTTGAAGATATCCCAGGAACAGGGAACAAAGGCAACTGTTGGTGGGAGTAGGTGTGCCTAGCTTCATAGAGGCTACTGCCTCAGTTAAGCAATGGTGATCATACCTTCACCTGCCCGCTCCTTTATTTAGGCGGGCAACCTTTTACAGAACCCATTTTCCATGAGAGGAGTGGCTCCAGGGGACTTCTTAGTGCTCCTCACAGGGGAAGGCGGCTTTTGCCATCTTGGATTCGGGTTTGGAGTATTGTTTGGTGGCTGAACCCCCAGAAAGTCATGTAAAGTGGATAGGGTGACCTTGTGGAAATGATTGCCCCATTGGATAGTGAGTCCTCCCACAAATACAAAAATGGCATAGTAGTGGCACCCCATACACACAGAACTCGGATCACTCTGGACTTGAAAGAAGACAGAAGGACTGCCCTGCTACTACCTGGAGCCAGCAAAGAGGCGCACCAAAGACTGGGCTGCACCTGCTCCCAACAGGACTGTACATGCTGTGCCCACTCGTGGAAAAGAGCTGCATTTGTGCCAGGATGGAAGACAGGACTTCAAAGGCTAGGTGGCTAGCCCCCTGTTTAGTTTTAGGATTAGCAGAAGCTAAAGAGACCTACACTCCTTAAGAGCCCAGCTGCTCAGGAGCACCTGTCAGATGCTGATTTCCGTGTTGGGAGAAAGGCTTGCCCCTCACGACGTGCCTCCTTGGGCCTCTGGTCCCCAAAAGATTTACTCACCTGTAAACCATTTAAAGAACCACTGAGACTGCTGTAACTGGGAGACCAATTGACCAGTGGCAACTGGACCTGCAATGGGCTCCCTTGGTGCATCAAGGGAGATAGTCCCGAGGCCAGAGATTACCCCCTGAGTTTGTGTACCCTAGGATGGCCCCAAGAAAACTTACCTCCAAGAAAAGTTACATAATTTCTTATGTGGCAACAGCATGTCAGCATTCTGCATTCCAGCATGTTTCCTTCCATGATGGACAGATTTTGGCTGTTTCTACATTTCAAATGCTGTAATGTATTTCTTGGATAATTATAAACATACAGCAGTCTACATTTCAGAGAGAGTCTTATAGGCCTTTCTGAAGGGTGCTGCATTTCATATGGACTTATGGATATTGGTACCCCGTGTATTTATCTGTATGGACAAATATTGGGTTTGCATTGTTCCCTGGTCCTCACAGCGGGGAATTATTTTAACATTTATGACTTCAATTAAGTTCTTACGATACACACTGAGGACTCCAAGTAATCTTTGTGGCCATTCACAGATTCTCCATATAGCTGCCACCCCTAAACCTCGTTCATATTGTGGGATTTAACCATACCTGGTCCAATGTTTACATAGCTGAGCATAGACTATTGTGTTGTGTGGTTCTTTCTCTTTTGACCTTGCTCTCCTTTCTGACATCCACTCCCTCCTCTTCAGACATTTGCCTACTTCTCAACTTTCTTTAATTTTAGCTGTTTATTATTGCTTTACTTCCTACAGTGATTTTATATTTTAATCCATAAATTGTCAGAAAAATGCACTTTAAGCAAGTGTAGGCGATTTTTTTTGCCGACATGGTTACTGGGTTATGTTAAATTATTTTTATAAGGCGCACCCAAAAAGGGTTTCCCAGCGCCAGCCTGAAGAGTGGAAAAGAAAGTGATGATATTATTGGTTGAACAGCCATGTCTTTAAACCTTTGCGAAAGTTTGCGAAGCTTGTTTTGTGACGAAGGGGTGCAGGAAGAGTGTTCCACAAGGTAGGGTCAAGAAAGGCAAACGAGCGGCCGCCCATCCTTGAAAGTCTAACCCTGGGAACCAGAAACTTTTCTTGGGTTGTGGAGCACAACAGTCGTGAAGGTTGGTAAGGCTGTGCTAAGGCTTGCAGATAATGGGGAGCAGTGCCAAACTTGATCTTCAATAGTAAGCTCAAGGCTTTGAACTTGACACGGCTTTCCACTTTCAGCCAGTGAAGATCGCGTAGATAGCTAGAGATGGAAGTAACTTTGGGAATTCGACATAGTAGTCTGGCCGCAGCATTCTGTACCATCTGTAGCCTCCATAATACATCCTTGTTAGCCCCTAAATAGAGGATGTTACCGTAGTCTATTCTTGAGGTCACAATCGCCTGGACCACGGTTCTTTGTGTGGAGCAAGGAAGCATCCAGACAATTTATTTCGGCCATTTTAATACAGTGAAGCAGATGGCCGTAACCTTTACTGCTTGTTGTCTCATAGACAGCTGATCATCAATAATAAAGCCCAAATTACAGACCTGTTGGGTGGGCAGGGGTGGGGCTCCCATTTCGGTAGGCCAATGCTGGGAACCCTAGAGATCTTTATTTTTCCCCAAAATGAGGACCTCAGTCTTATCGCCATTAAGTTTGAGCATGTTAAGTTGCATCCATGCTGCAATTTTTCTTAGGCCGTCCTGAAGAACTGATGGACCAGACACCTTCTCAGTAGAAAGCGAGAAGATAATCTGGGTGATGTCCGCGTATGAGAAAAGGGACAACCCGGCCTCCTCTGCAATGGTCGCCAGTGATTTGACATAGATATTGAAAGCAGCGGGCTGAGAATAGAACCCTGAGGCACCCAGTAGGGGGAAAAGTGAGGTTTGGAGTTGGCAGCAGAAGAAAAAATGTGAAATGTGTGATTGGTAAGAAACGATATCAACCAGTGCAGTGCTGAGCCAGAAATACCGAGAGATTGGAGAGATTTTATTAACACAGTGTGAGACACCGTGTCAAAAGCAGCGCTTAAGTCAAGTAATATGAGGGCTGCTGTGTCTCCCATATCCAAGTGACGTCTCAGTATTTCCGTAACACCCAGTAGGGTTGTCTCTGTTGAGAAACAAGTTCTAAATCCGGACTGGGAGCTATGTAGTAAATTGGAGGATTTAACAAACTTTATGAGTTGAGAATTAATATGCTTTTCCAAAATGTTGGAATATATTGGAAGTAGGGAGATAGGTCTAAAGTTGGACGGTTGGGCAGGGTCAGTGTTGGCTTTCTTCAAAAGCGGAAGCATCATGGCATGCTTCCATTCAGGTGGAACAATTGCTTCCTGTATGGAGGCATTAAGAAGGTCCATGATTAATTTAAGAGAAGATGTATCAAGTTGTTGCATGACCATAGAAGGTAGAAGGTCCCGAGGGGAACCTGATTTAATACCACCAAGGATTTTCTTCAATAGATTAATATCTAATAGTGACCAGAATTGCAGCTTGTTGGTGGGTTCTGTCCTATAAATGAACTTGGGACTGGATTTTTTTCTGCATAGGCATGACTGTCTGAGAGCTGCTAAGCATGGAATGAATATGCTTTACTTTGTTCACAAAGAAATTAGCGAGGTCATCGCACTGTGATCTATCTAGGGCTGGAGGCGTGGGTTGAGTGTCAGAGCCTGATAGTTTTTTAACCATTGTGAACAGGGTTCGCGAGCAGTTCTGTGCATTGGAAATGGTGGGTGCAACATAACTGGCGCAAGCAGATTTGCAAAGGGCTTGGTATTCTTTTAAGGCCTTTTTATATTTTAGTTTGGAGTCAGTTGTGTAATTTCTCCTCCAATGTCTTTCTAGAGTTTTGCATTTAGTTTTTTCTTTTTTTAGTTGTTCCGTAAACCAGGGGGCAGGGGCGCGATGATTATATGTCTTTTTAGTTGAGATGGGAAGACAATTGTCAATTGCTTTAAAAATCCAATTATGGATTGTGTCTGAGGATGAGGTTGAAACTTGAGGAATAGAGGGGCCGCTATTGGAAAGGAGCTTATTGAAAGATTTCATATCCAATTTGCTCCAATTCCTAGATTTCTGCTGTGTACCGGGAGTAGCTATGGTCAGATAAGCTGGAACAGTGCAATAGAATTTGACTGCATAGTGATCTGACCAGCATAAAGGGAGAGATGGTAGGCATTGAATATCAGATAGGTTGAAAAATATAGGATCCAGTAGATGGCCTGCCATATGTATAGGACCCGTATTGCAAAGCAGCAGAATCATTGCTGCAAGGTCGGCAATCAGTGTGCTACTGATGGAGCATGTAGGGTTGTCCAAGTGAATGTTAAGGTCACCCAGGATAGTAAAGTTTGCCGTCTTAAGAAGATGAGGGGAGAATAACTCTGAAAATGAGGCAGTCCAGGGGGCTGATGGGCCAGGGGGGTGGTAGACCAGAATACCAGATAAGGTAAAGTGAGGGGTCAACACAAGTTTAAATAGGCCTGCCTCACATCCCTTAAGAGGGAGTACCTCTAGTTTAAATGAATAAGATTTTTTAAAAATAATGGCAATACCACCCCCAATCTTGAGTTCTCTATCTATCCTAACTGTAGCATAGTTAGAGGGTAAAGCGGAGGCCACATCCGGGCCCGAGCTCGTTTGCAGCCATGTTTCAGTTAGGAAGATGGCATTAGGCTGTTCACTACTTCATAGATCGAAGATGTCTGTTTTAATGTTTATGGAGGGAGCAACAATTAATATTCCAGAAGGAAAAAGTCGTACTAGTGGACTTGCAACGTAGTGAGGGACATTTATCCTGTGGGGGAGAAATGTTAGCAGTAAGTGAGTTGCTCAGCTCTCTTGGAGGTGATTTGTTAAATTTAAAACTGCAGCAAGGGCATTTAGTAGCCTCATCCCGTGAATCGAGACGCTTGCACTCAGACTGAGGCATACTGCGATAATTCAACAGCTGTGCAAAGGAATATTTTATTGGAAAAAAATGTTTTAAAGATTTTTGCCCAGGGTTGTGGCCCCTGGTCCCAGACGGGCTTGCCTTTGGCGCTCCGCTGAGCGTTCTGCAGGGCATCCGGTTATATCGCGGGAGGTAGGGGCTGCTAGAACGCCAACCTCCTCGCGACCGGAAATAGCCTGAATCCCTCCACATCAATCGGGATAAACCCGCGGTGGACCGGGGACCGGCAATGTGTGAAGTAAGTGCAATTTAAAAGACTAGTTAAAAAGCAAATCAATGAGCACCCAAATAAAAGCAAAATTAGATGAATTTAGTGCAAAAGTAATTAGGCAGGTTCTGACCAAGTTCAGGCTGTCAGGAGCAGCGAGTTGAACTCCCTCCCTAGCTTTAGGTCAAGCCTGTACAGTGTGAATTTTAAGTGTTGAAGCAAACCTGATCATGATGAAAAATAAAATATTGCCACACAACACTTTCGAAGATGGTTCTCTAATGTTTGGTGTGGTTCTATGCTGATATTTGAGAATCAAGCCGTGCACAGGTATCAGGTGGCTGGTTTCCAGCCTCACCTTCGCTTGATCTGCTGCCATAGCTTGACATTCCATTTGTTGCTTTTCATCTTGTTGACCTAGATATGAAAGCGTGGTAAGACTTGATGGCGCTGCCTATTTTGTTATTTTGTCTATGTGGTGAACATGAAGATTACACCAGTCCAGTTGGATGAAGAAATCGCTGTAATGTTTTACTACTGTGCCTTGTATTAATGTGATGTATATTGACCTCCAGCCATTACAACTTGGGTGCACCTGTTTAATGTGTATGCTAGGAAGGCATTTTCCTCTTTATTATTGAGTATCAAGGCTGTTAGAAGTCACATTTCTATGGTAATTCTAGAGGCTATTTATTCAACAGTTTCCAAATTAAGTTGCTCAAATCCTCTACGCTTTTTCGAGTGAGTTAAATATTCTAGCAGTTAAACTTGTACCCCTGATCTTCCCTTTATGAATGGCATTATGCTGTATTGCAGATTGATTTGTACGTGTGCCTGATTTGTGGCAGCGGGAACGATGAGGATCGTCTGTTGCTATGTGACGGCTGCGACGACAGTTACCACACATTCTGTCTGATACCACCACTTCAGGATGTTCCTAAGGGAGACTGGAGGTGCCCCAAATGTCTTGCTCAGGTAAAGAGATGAACGCAGATGATGTGAATTTGCTTTGTTACGGCCCAGACATGTAGTATTGACTGTAGAAGTGACTGGTCTCACAATGTGGCCATTGGGAGGGGAAAATCTGGCATGCATAGTTCTAGTATTTTTGTGAAAACCCAACTTATTGTCCCACTGTAATGCTTGTTGGTTTTGTTTCATGGTCCAACATTTCAGGTGTGGACTCTTTATGTATAACCCCAACCAAATGGGAGCCTTAATTGTATAGTTCATACTTCACAGTATTGATATTCCGAAAAATTGAGGCCACACAGTAAGTTCTACATACCTCCTAAATGATTTGTGGATGTGGTTGTCAGAGCATGACATGTTTATGCAGGAATACAGCGGATCTGCCCTCCCTTTGTGTTGCATTTGATGTGCCTGATTCAGTGCATAACTGCATGTATTTACAACAATGGCAAACTGCTTCAAAAGAATGAAGTTAGGCATTAAGGCAGAGTAACTCCATTTTAGTCATTAACACCCGCAGTAATGCTATCATCCACTCAAAATGATAGTACGGCAAATGGGTATTTCACTTTTTCCAGTCCTGCTAATGATAGACCACTTCGTAGACAACATTATCTGTTCTTACAATCAACAGGAACTGGGATGAGAATATCTTTTGGAGGAATCTTTTGGCTGTAGGTCAAGGTACCCCTGCTGAGATTATTCCTGAGGAATTGGGAATGGCCTTCATTTCTGATCTCATTTGTATACGCCCACTTCTTTTGTGGTGTCCAGTCTGGTCAAAATAAGATTGCATTTAAATGGACAAATCCTACAGGACTGTCTGTCACTAGATAAAGCGGATCATATCCCATAGGTCTCGTAAATAAAGAAAACTTTCACGGGATTAGGCTACCAGACCTTTTTTTATGATCCTTTGGGCATCCCAAACAATTACCTAATTTGAGTCAAACAGGCCTTTATCCAGAGGGTGATTACAAAAAGGGAGAATTCCACCTTAACAAAACAGTTGTTTCATGGTTATGTCATGGTTAAAGAAGTCCCAGGCATGGAGCCGTACCCCTTTATCCAAAAGGATGCCTAATCCTCATTGGCGTCTCTTAATATTACTGAGACTGAATATTTTCCACCAACTGTTCCTTCCAAAGGGGGTTTAGTATTCTCAATCCAACCTGCCTTCATGCACCTATGACAATATTTCCATCTGTACCTCCATGCACATTATATCCAAAATTCTCCACCCTCCAATGTAAATCACTAAGCCCTATGTTGCTGGCATGTGGTTTTAACCAGATTAGACCCGCTTACCTATACTTGCAGCTTTTGGCTACTCCCAAACTGTTTTTTTTTAATCTCCCTTTTTAGGTCTCAACTGGATAAAGCAGCGCGCATGCGCTGCTCTCGTCACACAAGGGCTTCTTTGAATCAATACGGATTCCGAAGCAGTGTCCAATCTCCTCCTTCAGCTTTCATTCGTGCGCGTTGTTTGGCGTCACAAATTATGCCAAAGA
The DNA here is from genome assembly GCF_964204655.1 of Triturus cristatus. Classification (NCBI taxonomy): domain Eukaryota; kingdom Metazoa; phylum Chordata; class Amphibia; order Caudata; family Salamandridae; genus Triturus; species Triturus cristatus. The sequence continues at coordinate 35,563,529 of NC_140580.1, forward strand.
CAGTGCAATGATTGCATCAAAGGCATGTCAATCCCTCCTTGTTGCCACCCTGTCTCATTTTAGCCGCGCACAGCGGGATTGGATCTCTCACTTGCGGCGTGATACTGTCTCCTTCATTAGCTTGGACACACTCTTTTTTCTTTTTCATTGTGAGCGCGGGCCACAGCTTGAGCACTTGAGTCTCTCCCTGCTGCATACTGGCGACAGCTTGAGCACGTGAGTCTCTCTTTGGAGTCTCTTTACCCACGGGTGGGAGTGGTATGGGGGGCTATAGACCCCAGATCTCTGAGGCAAAGGTCATGACGGAGAGCTCATTGTGTGGTAAAAGATGACATGCCCTAGTTTGGGCGGGACTCGGTCCAGGCCGCTCGAGTGACAAGCCTGCTCGCGGCAGCTCCGAGCAGAGGGACAGAAGGCATGTTAATACCAGATGGTTATTTAAATCCAGGTGACGTACTGCTTCTTAATTTGGGAAAACAAACCATTTGCTTGTGGGAATTCATTCATCCCCACCCCCTTTCCCACGTGGCGTTGTTGTCGTCCAACCGGCCTGTGACCTCTTTCAACCAGGGGCGTAAGGCAAGCCTCAGCCGGCCGAGTGAGGAAGGGACTGCAGCCCTTCAAGGGCCCCCAAACTTCAGGGGGGGCCTGTTCAACCCAAGGCCACTCACTGTACATCTATGAGATATGGGAGACTCGGGTGCCCCATCCTTTCATTTTGCATGATTTCTCATTATGCTACTGCTTTCGAAAATACATCATCAGACATATTACATCTCCTAAAAGGCAAGATTTGTGTCGGTTACCCTTTGTTTATGCAAGATCGAAATTTTATTTAATCAAAAGTAAAAGTCCGGGATATAGAAAATGTATTTAAAGTAAAAAATGAGCCAAAGGGGGACGTGACGGGAATGTGTAAGGTTGTGAAATTATTGGCGCCAAATAACACATTTCCTTCTGTTGTAACATGCGCATGGGTTAGAGCCAAGATTGTTGTACTTTGAATTGCATCTCGACTTTGTTTAATCTTCATATTATATCAATAGTTGGGATGTTTGGGAAAATCAGCGTGTTTTTTATTTTACAATATTTAGGCGTTTAAGAGTTGAAAACAGTGGGTCTAGAGATGAAAGAGGGCTCATGAAAAACCGTGTTGAACGATGTTGTTTTACAATGGACATCAGGTTTGACTGCTATGTACTCTGGTATTATAACCACAAATAAGTACATAATCTTGTACTTCATTCGTCTGCCTTTCTGTGCTCCGGCAATGTTTATTAAAAGGCTCGTGCATTGATCTGAAGAAGATGAAATGCGGAGCTGCCCATGCAAACTGCAAGTTGCACACAGCTATATCCTCTGCATGTTCAACCCACACAGTTGTTCACAGTTACTAACTGATTGCACTGGTTTGTCTCTTTTGTATGAGCTACATCAAGCCCTGGCGTTTGTTGAAAGGGGAGGGTGGCTTTTGTGTAGGTGCGTGTGGTAACTGCAGAGGGTAAAACACCATCATAAGGCCACGTGGACGGCTCACTCCAGCCTGTCGTTCTTCATTTTATCGTGACGTCATGCCTAACCAAAACAAAACTGCGAGTCCCAGAATGCAAAGCGCTGTTGGCTCAAAAATGGCATGGAGGTGGAAGACGTCTCACATGATATTCAGCCGCTTTCCAGGCATGTGCATATAAGACCTTCATGCCCTAAATATCAACGGGATCCTAACTAGAATTATTTAGCATTAATTTTTAGGTCACAAAAAAGATAAACATCCGGCGCTATTACCCACAACTTACCGCCACCTGTAGTCAAGAATTCACACACGTCTGTGGACTGCTCTCTTTCAAGTGCGTCTCTCGCAGAGGGTTCTCTGTTTGAACAAGCATTAAAAATGCAATATGTCTCGCTTTCTATTAAGTTAAAGCCATTTGCTTTGCTATACAATACCATTAGCAAAGCAAATTACTTTGATTAAGTTAAAGGCGAGACCTGTTGCATTTTCAATGCGTGTTTTTATCTGTGTTTTTAAGCTCTAATCAATAGTTATTTATCTCTTTGTCTGAGAATAATCTCTATCTTTTTAAGGATTGTTTTTTTTTAAAGTGACTGATTTTAATGCTGTGAGAATTGATGTATTTTATTATTTACCTAATTTTTCTTGTTATGAGTTTTTTTTATTCTGTACTTGTATGATTTTCTCTGAAAATGTAATAAAAGTTGATTGATTGACTGGGCGGCAGTTGATCTGGGACTTCATTGCAGCTCACATTTTGATATTCGGTTAGTTTCACAAATACATGAGAGATGTAAACTCAACTGAGTTTGTGTGACAAGTTTCCGGTGTAGCCGCTGATACGGCTGCATAATTGTATCTTTATTTCTATTTTGCATTGTGATTCTATACTGCTTGTTTTGTCAATATACAGTCTTATTATTTTTTCTCACATTATAATAAGTTGTGCAAAAATTAATCGAGCTATTTCCCAGCCTTGGATCTTCTTTTATTTATTTCTTTTTTTAACACAAACTTTATTGGGTATTGCTGGTGTACACTACATATTTACTTCATACATGTTACTTTTGTGAAGAAATTATCTGTAATATATATACATAACCTTTCACTTCCACATGTCTCAAGTTGTTCATATGTTTCTGTGCATAACCATTTTACTCACACTAAGGAGAAATTCACGCATATTGACATTATAATATCACAACATATACTTCGTGCTTGAGGTATATTATAACTATAACCCAATGCATCACACCTACCCTAACCCACCCCCGATAACCAAACCCGCAACAAGAAAACAATTGCTGCTGTGAAATTATTACTTCATATCCTGGTAGAAAGTACCAGATGATAAGTACAATCGATGGTGTTAGGGAAGACAAGGGATGGGATGCAAGAACAATACAAGGGGCCAGGAGAGGAGAGAGGGAGGGGAATGGCCACACCACTAGCAGTTTTGCAGCGTGAATCTTTCGGGATTCACTATGCTGTGCAATATTCCGCCATCTAGTGGTTGGGTCCGGAATTGGTCTTTTTTTCTCTTTGATTTTTTTTTGTTGTTTTTTTTTTTGTCGTGGGCCCAGGTGGGCGTCGACATATCACCATTGGTGTCCTTCGTGACGTCGACGTGCATCCTCCGCAAGCTCCCACCTTTGGCTGCCATCTTCAGATTCTTTTTTCCGCCGTTGGGTCTGGATCGTTACGGAAGAGTTCCAGAGTTATGGAAGAGGAATCAAAGAAAAGAGAAGAAAATCAAAGCTTTCAGCTACACCAGACTTCAGGTCAGGTAACCGGGATGACAAGGGAGAAGGTTTCTACCGAGATCTCGACGTTCAACAGAGAATGCGCTCGCAGGGGGCTCCCTGAGCGCTGGAATGGACAAAACACCTTTCAAGTTTTGCACCATTTGCCACCAAAAATACGCCCAGAAGGAGCAGCATCCAGTCTGCACCCTCTGCCTGCTGCTCGACCACAACAGCGAGGTGTGCTCGGCGTTCATACCCAGAACACTCAGAGTAAGAGAGAGGCAAAGCAGGGCGAACCATTCCATGCAGGGACAGGGGCACCTCCATCGCTCCGGGATTTGGGCCTCTCCAGTGGAGAGCAAGACAACATCGCCGAAGGACCAGAGGACTGCACGGTCTTCGAGGTACATAAGAAGCCGTCAAAGGAGGTAAGGGAGTCGTCGACCCCTAGACACTCGAGCGACACTCGAAACGGTGAAGCTAAAGCCCCGAGCGACACTCGTAGGAGTGAAGCCAAGTCTTCGAAGGGAGCATTGCCGCCAAAACACTCGACGAAGGCAACCGCAACCAAGAACAGTCAGCCGAGCGGATCCTTCGAAAAGGACTCCCAATCGTCGAAAGCCCTTGAAAAACCTAGATCGTCGAAGGTTGCCCCCAAAAAGTACACCTCGATGCCGAGAAAAGAAGGGCCTGCATCGACGTCCTCGAAGCGAGGCACTCCAACCTTCGACGCCGAACATGCCGCCGAGATGGAGAGGAAGAAGAGGAGGCTCGAGGCCGAAATGGCAAGCATCCTGCAACAAAAAAGGTACTTCGACGAGAAGATGAGCCAATACATCATCCCGCCGAAACCCGCGCTCGAAGTCGAAAGAGACAACAAGGACGCAGAACCGCCGAAAACGCCCGAACCGGTCGCGGGACAGGAGGATGAAGTCTATTATTTCGAGGGCGATGGCAACGAGGATCAACAATCCTACTGGCACTCGACGTCCTAGAGGGCACAAGACTTCGAATGGCAGGATCTCGATGCCAAATTGCCGGAAGAAGGGATAGACACTTGCCCTTCGAGGCCCTCGCCGCCAGACGACCTAGGGATCTATAACATGGTCGTCCAAAAGGCTGCACAGACGTATGGAGTGAAAATGAAAGAGAAGAAGCCCAAGGCATGTTTTCTCCTGGAAACTCTACTGCCTCAACAAACTATGAGCCAGTTCCTGCCCATACTCCCTAGTGTGCTGGATCAAGGAAGAGAGGCTTTTAAGGAACCACAGTATGCAAGGCTGTGACTCCAAGAACGGAGAAGAAGTATAAACATTCATCTTGGAACCCTGCATACATCCAAGGGTCAGTACCAGCCGACTCCATAATTGCAGCAATGGCTAGGGAGAGGGCCAATGTGCCAACTAATGCCGGAACACCTCCGGACAAGGAGAGAAGAAGGATGGATCTCACAGGGAGAAAGGTGGAGAGAAATGCAGCAATCTATTGGCGCATTGCAAACTCCAATGCCCTAATCAACAGGCACGCATACCTGCACTGGGAGGAAGTGGGGCAACTCCTAAAGCATCTACCAGACCAGTACCAACAAAGAGCGGCTCACCTGGTAGAAGAGGGCAAAAGCATGGCGAACACCTGCTTAAAATCGGTCTTGGATGCTGCAGAGACGTCCAGCAGACTAATGATGATAGTAGTGACTGAGAGAAGACATGCATGGCTCAGAATTTCTGGATTCAAGCCAGAGGTGCAAAGCAACATCCTGAACACGCCTTTTAACGGAGAGCAACTGTTTGGCGCACCAGTTGACGACAAGTTAACGCAGCTAAAGAAGGCCAACAAGACAGCAAGGTCAGTGGGAGCGCTGCAGTTCAGGGGGATGAGAAGGGGTACACCCACAAGAAGTCCAGGTGGTAGGGTAGGCAACGTGCCTACCACATCGCACCAAACGTTTCAAGAAGGCCACCAAGGGAACAACCAAGGCCAGCAGCAGGGACAGAAGCAGCAAAACTGGCAGTACCAGCCCCGGGGCCGGTCCTTTCGACGGCGCGGAAACGGATGAGGACAGACACGAAGAGGAGGCCAACAGCCCCCCTCCAAGTGACTTCGCAATGAAGAAAACCCCAACCCTAGCTACACCACGGGGTTGGCACAAAGACATAAGAAAAAGCAACAAGCGGACGTTCCACGGCAAACAGTACCTCAAACACACAACACCAGTAGGGTGCAAAATAAGATACTTCCTCCAGGAGTGGTTTGGCAGTGGCTAAAGTTAGATATAACCTTACTCTCTAACGTGGTAGCTTGGTCGAGCAGTAAGGCAGTATCGGAGCACAGTGTAAAGCATTTGTTGTACACACTCAGTCAGCAAATGGTCTCACACACTCAAGAACTGAACTCTAGGCCAATGGTTTGTATATAAAAATATATGGTTGTTTTATTTTAGAACCAACAATAGGTATCAAAATATACTTTCTCAGAATGAGATGCTTTAGTTAAATACTTGGCAAGAGGCAATTGATTTGAAATGCAATAGTTACAGTTTGTTGCAATAGGCAACACAATTTCAAACACAATAATACATTGAGCTCAATGGGAATTTTAAGTTACATGCAATTGATTACTTTCATGATTACTTTTCTAACTCCAGGACTGGATCCTAGACTCAGTCCTGGGACAGTTCTTGGAAACAAGTGAGTAAATACGTTTTAGTTACTGTTGTGATTTTTAAGCAATATTTTGCTATTTTAAAAGTTGACACTTGGAAACTTTTTCTAAGAAAATCACCAATGTTATCCTATGGGAGGAAATTCACTTAGCAGGTAAGCGGGGTTATTGTTACTTTTTCTAGCTCAGTGTTGGATCCTGGATCCAGCACTAGTGTGCCACCTGTAAGCAGTTGAGAAATTGCGTTTAAGTTATACAGGCGATTTTTAAGGAATATTTATAAGTTTGCAAAATTCGACAGAAGAAATTTCACAGAAAAACAGTCAATGGTTTCCTATGGAAGAAAATTCAAGTTACGGGTAAAGTATGTTCTTGTTACTTTTGTAATCCAGTGCTGGGCTCCTAGGCTCAGTACGGGGGCATCCATCTAAAACAGGTAAGTAATTACGTTTTTACAGATGGTGCGATTTTTAAAGAATATTTGTAGTTTGCAAAAATCGACACAGAAGAAATTTCCCAGAAAAACAGTCCATGGTTTCCTATGGGAGAAAATTGAGTTAGTGGTAAGTACGGTTGTAAATACTTTTCAGGGTCAGTGCTGGGCACCAAGATCCAGCACTGGGATCTCTCCTAATAGCAGGTGAGTATTTCCATTTTCGTTACTTGGTTGATTTTAGGTGAATATTTTAAAGTTTAGAAACTCCACACTTAGAAGAAATTTCAAGAGAAACCAGTCAATGTTACCCTATGGAAGAAAAGTGATTTCTCGGCTTTTAGTTAAGTACTCGACTGGCAGAGTTAAGGTTCTGGGCATAGACTCGGGGGGGGTCTCCCAGGGTCAGGTAAGTACAGTTGTTACACCCTCAGCGGCACAGGGGCAGCCGGGTGCAGAGTGAGTTAGGCCCAATGTTATCCTCTGGAAGGCAGGGGGCCCTTGGTTGGTGGCTGCTGACTAGCAGGCCACGTGGCTGTGGGAGCTGGGCTCCTGGTCACTTGCTCAGGGTAAATGGGGAGGTAGGTAGGAGCAGAAGTTGCACTGCCAGGGCCACTCGGGCAGCTGGGTGCAGGGTGCTTTTGAGCCTTCGGGCGCACAATGGATTGCAATGGAAAAGCTCAAGGACAAACAAAGCCTGCAAGCTCGGGGACGAAGATTCTTCAAGTTTGCCCACCACTTTGAGAGGTAAGTTGGGTAGTTGGAGGATAGGTAGGTACCCAGGAGTCGGGCACAGGGGGCCGCAGGGCGCTTGGTGCAGGGGTTCCTTTTGGTGTCGGGAAATCTTACCCTCTGTTGATCGCGGTTGGGGGGGCACCTTGTTCTGAGGCTGCAGGCGTCGTCAGGAGTGTCGAGGGAAGTCCATGGGTGCCGGACTCTGGGTCACAGTCGCCGTGGGGTCGTCCTCGTGGTCTTTGTTCACTCCGGCACAGGCCAGGCTTGGCGGGTGCAGAGTGTGACGGGTTCGTGGTTCCGGGCTGATGCAAGGGATTAGAAGCAGATTTTGAGTAGAGCCTCTACTCATGGGAGTCCCAGGGGCTTAGAGCCAAAAGATAGCCAGGTCCTCCGGGGTTTGGGAGGTTGCTGGCCACAAGAGATGCCGGGTTGGAGCAGGAGCAGGTTCGAGGGTCGACAGTCCGGTGGGGCTGGGGCCAAAGCAGTTGGTGTCTTCCTCTTCTTAGCAGCTGCAGGGAATGTCTTCTTTCTTCTTTGTATTTCGGAATCTGGAATCTGGGGAAGGAAGGTTAAGGGTGCTCCTAAATACTAGATTTAAGGGCGTTACAGGTAGGTGAAGGGCAGGGACCAATGGATCCCTGTCCTGGGGTGCGTCCACCCTCTATCCTGCCTCTCTCCTGTGGGAGGGGGGCAGTAGCCTAGTCCTGATTGGGCAGGGCTCCCCATCTTCAAGATGGCGAGAGCCCGGAGATGTGCTTCCCCTCGCCTCCCCCACCTGAGGGGTGGGGTTGGCAGGCTGGCACATCCCCTGTCCTTATTTGGGGTTTCCGGCCAAGCTTCCCGCCAGAGTGGGGGGTTGCAGTGGCCTGGGGAAGCTCACAGAGGCGGCATGCCTTTGAAGCTTCCCCCTGCCCATCCTGGGGGAGGAGATCTAGCACCTCGTCCAGGATAAGAGCAGGGGCTCCCCTACCCAGTGGTCCAGCAACATGTCTGCTGTGTGGCAGCCTAGGCAGCCTCTTAGACCAGCGTGGATTGTAGGTTAGGTTTCAGGGGCATCTCTAAGATGCCCTCTGTGGTGTTTTGTGCATTAAATCCCACACTGGCATCAGTGCGGGTTTAATGTGCTGAGAAGTTTGATACCAAACTTCTCAGTCTTCAGTGTTGCCATTATGGTGCTTGACGAGCTCTCAGCACCATGTACTCTTAAATGGCAGCACTGCACTTACAGTGCCCAGGAATGGACCTGGGTACTGTAGGGGCACAGGGCTCATGCTCCTGTGCCCACACCACTGGCATAGGGCACCCAGCTAGAGGGGTGGCTGATGTATGCCAGGACAGTGTAGGTGATGGCCATGGCACACAGGGATGTGTGCCATGTCGACTCTTTGTTTTGTCCTGTACCCAGACACTCTGCCTGCAAGGGCAGTGTGTGTGTGTGTTAGGGTACAGAGCCTCTAAGGGTGGCGAAATGAGTGCTGCAGCCCTTGCAGGCACCCCTGCACCCGGCGCCCCGCGGCTCCCTGTTCCCAACTCCGGGGTACCTACCTATCCTCCAACTACCCAACTTACCTCTCGAACTGGTGGTGGCACCTGAAGAATCTTCGTCCCCGAGCTTGCAGTCTTTTTCTGAACCGGAGCTTTCCCATTGAAATCAATTGAGCGCCCTTAGGCTCAAAAGCACCCTGCAACCAGCCGCCCGAGTGGCCCTGGCAGTGTAACCTCTACACCTATCTACTTCCCCATTTGCCCTGAGCAAGTGACCAGGAGCCCAGCTCCCACAGCCGCGTGGCCTGCTAGTCCGCAGCCACCAACCAAGGCGCCCCTACCTCCCATAGTATAACATTGGGCTTAACTCTCTCTGCACAAGCTGCCCCTGTTCCACTGAGGGTGTAACAACTATACCTATCTGACCCTGGGAGACCCCTGAGTCTATGCCCAGAACCTTAACTCTGCCAATCGAGTACTTACCTTAAAGCTGATAACTCAATTTTCTCCATAGGGTAACATTGTCTGGTTTTTCCTGAAATATCTTCTAAGTGTGGACTTTTCAAAACTTAAAATATTCACCAAAAATCAGCCGAGTAATGAAAACGAAAATACTCACCTGCTATTAGGTGAGCTCCCAGTGCTCGATCTTGGTGCCCAGCACTGACTCTGAAAAATATTCACAACCGTACTTACCAGTAACCCAATTTTCTTCCATAGGAAACCATTGATTGTTTTTCTGTGAAATTTCTTCTAAGTGTCGATTTCTGCAAACTTTAAATATTCTTTAAAAATCGTATAAATTGTGTAAACGTAATTACCTGTTTTGAATAAAGGTCCCAGTACTGAGTCTAGGTACCCAGTACTGGATTACAAAAGTAACGAGAACATTCCATACCTGCAACTTGAATTCTCTTCCATAGGGAATCATTGACTGTTTTCTATGAAATATTTTGTGTCAACTTTTATAATAGCAAAATATTGTCTAAAAATCATAACGGTAACAAAGTAGACTTTTATCACTTGTTTCTAAGTACTGTCCCAGGACTGAATCTAGGATCCAGTCCTGGAATCACAAAAGTAATCCTAAAAGTAATGTATTGGAAATAATTTGAAAATTCCATTGAACCCAATGGATTATTGTGTTTAAAATTGTGTTGCCTATTGCAACCACTTGTAACTTTCTACAAAAGCCAATTGCATATTGAAAAAGTATTTATGTAAAGCATCTCATTCTGAGAAAGTATATTTTAATACCTATTGTTGGTTCTAAAATAAAACAAGCATATATTTTTTATATATAAACCATTGGCCTAGAGTGTGGAACCATTTGCTGACTGTGTAGAACAAATGCTTTACACTGTCCTCTGATACTGCCTTACTGCTCGACCAAGCTACCACTTTAGAGAGTAAGGTTATATCTAACTTTAGCCTCTGCCAAACCTCTGGGTACTGTGGACTCTGTACACCCTGTACCTATTTGGGAACAGTATATACAGAGCCACTTTCTCACACCAACGCAGTGGGTTCTTTATGCCAAAGTTGCAAGCAGTGTATATATGGTTTTACACACACTTTTAAACTTGAAGAGTGAAAAGTACTTTATAGCTATTCCCTTAATCTCTGGATAACTGGGCTCCTATGATACTCTTAGTAAATGCTTAGTTCTGTGTCGTGTTGGGGCACTGTAAGGTTACAATTCATTTTGTCACTTGTCAGATTACCACGATACAGCCGAGAGTGTGTATATTTGGAATTAAGGAGCTTACTGGTTGCCCTCGGTTTACGAAATGAGTATTGCCTCTGTTTGTGAAGGTTTTAGCCTTTTAAACTTCTCGACAAGGTAATCTAGCACATTGAGGGCATCTCCCTATTTGGGCTGCTGTCGTGCCACAGATTTAAATCTGCAGCCCATCTCTGGTGGGGGTGTGGCATGGGAACACTTCATATTCCCTTTACGCCACACTATCATGCCATTTCCCGAGGAGTAGAACAAGCTGCTTAGATATCAGAGCAGAGCTATTTAAAGCCCCATTGAGTCTCACTGTAAGAACTTCTTACAGTCTCGAAGTGGGGAGAGTCGCGCTTCATCAAGAGTAATGTTTGAATGCCACTATAAATTTACATACATCCCGCCAATAGACACCCTGCAATAACAAACCTGAAACACAACACTAATGACAAGTGACTGAGCACACTTAAATTTCATTTTTCCTTTGGGTTCACTCCCCTACACATTGCCTACGAAAGAGTGAACACTCCCTGGCGACCACATAAACATGGCGCAAGATTTTAGAAAAATCTCATTCTTGAGTCCCAAATATTATTGTCCCTTATAATAACTTGATTTTCATGTAAACAGAATGCCTGAAAAATGTTGTACATGTATTGGCTGTGAAATCGAATATTGGACTAACTCGAAACAAAACGTTACTATGACTAATTGCAGAGCGGTAACAACTTTATTTGTATAGTCCCGATGAGGTGTCCCCTGCTAAGGTGAGTGTTTCCCACAAACGCCCCTTTGAAGCTCTGACTTCGGAGAAGTTTTTGCCCTTGCTCTTTTGCAATAAACCCACATGCCTTACTCTTGTTTTCCAATTGCAGGAGTGCGGCAAACCTCAGGAAGCATTTGGTTTTGAACAAGCAGCACGCGATTACACGCTCCGGGCATTTGGAGAGATGGCAGATGCCTTTAAGTCTGATTATTTCAGCATGCCTGTGCACGTGAGTCTCAAAGCTTTTGTTCTTTTCGTTTACTAATGCATGCCAGCCTTCCTCTTGTTTAAATTAAGTGGGGTGCTTCCTTTTCCAATGCCCATGCGTAGTTTGTATATCTCATTTGATGGTTCAAGTGAGTCTTCACGCTTTGTGCGTGTTTTTGTGCTTGGCTTCTAGCTGCATGATATGAGGACTTTAATTTGGCTCCCATGGCTGTCATTGGTTACCTGGCTGTGTCCTGTGAGGGTGCGGTCATTCACATTTGTGTATCATAGTCACCAATACGAATACGGTTGATAACTCAGTTTACTCCCTTTCAGCACTTGACTTCCTTCTATTAAACTGACATCATATGGATCAAAAGTTTGGTTAGATGGCTTTTCTAAGGCACATTTGTTCTTAAATGCACATTTCTGTATTTCTCGTAACAGTGTTATTTGAAGGGTAATTAATGACTGCTATGAAATTAGAGAAAATTTTGTATGAGCGGAATGGATTGGGAGCTCTCTACAGCTCATATAATTACTATCTACAGGAAAATATATGTTCGAGGCATGTGTGGCTGTAGATACACATGCTTAGCATAAGTCCGTCATCTAGTGTTGGGCTTGGATGACTGCAAGTTTTTTTTTAAAAGACGTTTTTCGAGTCACAAGGCTGTGTGACTCCTCCTTTTGGTGCGCATGGGCATAGACTCCATTGTTAGATTGTTTCTTTCCGCCGATGGTTTTGGATGTACTCTCTCGCGATCCGGTTCGAGATAGTCTCTGGGTCCCTTCGGTTCGCCAGTAGATCCCCTAACTCGCCTGTATTGTCACAATCTCGTAGCCACTCTTGCGTTTCAAGCAAAAGAGCGATTTTGCTTGTCCGGTCCTTTGACTCGCCGGCCTACGGGCCACGCCTGTTGGAAGCTGGCTCTGTATACTATACTAAAGTAAGGTATAGTGTGCACAGAGCCCAGTGTTTCCCCAGAGACTTACCTAGGCTCAAGTAGATAATATCAAAAGCTCTATTTGTGGTAGTGTGGTCAAGCAGTTGGGCTTATCAGAGGGCTGTGTTAAGCATTTATAGTACACTCGGGCAAGAAATGATTGCACACACTCAGACTGAATCCAGACTCCTTGTTTTGTATAAAAAGTTACAATTTGGTTATTTTATTTGTAGAACAAAGAAATACTCAGTTGCATGTAAGTAGCAGTTTTACAAGCAGTAATACTTTTAAAAAATGCAGCAAGAATTGCTTTGCACAGAAGAAATGCTTTACTGTCCTTATTAAAACATTGGTATTTGTCAATTAGAAACAGTAGCACTTAGCAATGTGAAAGATAGACAGTTGTGTGCAATAGATAACATGCAATGCAATCCTATGGGAGGAAAACAGTGTTGTGTATTAGCAGGTAAGTACTCAATTTACAATCCCAGTCTTCGGGGGTTTTGATTAATACTGGGCAAGTTTCAGTTGAAGGTAGGTACTGCACCACCAACGGCACTGGGGCGACTGGGTGCAGAGGTCACTGGGCCCAGTGCAAATTAATGGAGAGTAGGGGCACCTAGAAGAGGCACGGTTTGCAGGTAAATACCCGCGGTTTAAGGGCACAGGTCTCAGGATTTAAGATCAGCACGGGGGGCACAAATCCACACGAAAGCTACAGCACCAGCGGCAAAGGGGTGGCCAGGTGCAGGGTGCAAAACCGGCGTCGGGTGCCCAATGCGTTTGAATGGGGGAATCTCGGTTGTACAAAGAGGCTGCAGGCTCGGACCAGGAGGGTGGCTGAAGGAGAGCACCGGCTGGGCAGATGAGTTGGAGGGCTGGGGGTGGTCGAAGCACAGTCAGCTGAGCTTACCAAGGCCGGAGGACTGAGGATCCAGGGGTACCTTTTGGTGTTGGGTTTTCTTGATTGGAGCCGGTTTTGGTCAGGGGGACCCTTCGTGTAGAGGCTGCAGGTGACTTTGTGGGGTTCCGAAGATGTCAGCCACTGATAAAGACTAGGTCAGGATCGCTGGGGAGACGTCACAGTACAGGGCTAACTCGGGCTGTGGGCATTGGGTGCAGAGTGGGTAGGGGTCGCGGATCCGCCAGGATCCAGAATCCTTGGTGTAGTTTATTTTGGACAGGTGTTGGCTGAAGAGTGGCAGTCTTCCTGGGGTTTTCGGAAGGCGCTGGCCATGGGGCCGGCATCGTCTTCTTCGCATGGTCTTTGAGCAGGAGACCAGCTGATAGGGATGGAGTCAAATCAGTAGTTGTCTTCCAGGCTCGGCTGCACGGCGTCTTCTTCGTCATTTTCTTCTTCGGTCACAGGAATCTCAGGATCAAGTTTCAGGGGACCCCCAAATACTGAATTTTAGGTTTTTTTCAGGGACTGGCAACTGGTAGCCAATGGGCTACTTGCCTTTAGGGTGACTACACCCTTTGAATGTCCCCTTCCTTTGGGGAGGGGGCATCCCCCTAACTTGATTGGGTCAAATCCTTCCATTCAAGATGGAGTATTTCCTAAGGAGGGGGTCACCTCGGTCCAGGGCACCTCAGGGGTGGTCCTGGCAGAGAGGGGACACACCTCTCCTGACTACTAAGTTTCCCGCCGACCTTGCCACCAAAAGTGGGGCTTGGTCAAGGGGGCGGGAATCCCAACTAGCTGGAGAGGCCCTGGCTAACATATCAAAGGTCAGGAAGCCTTTGAGGCTCACCACCCTGAATGCTGTTCTGCTTGGGGGTAGGTGTGAAGCACCTCCACCAGCCTTTGTCCCTGACCCACGAGAGCACAAGGGCTCCCACCTCCGGGAGTCAGAAACATGTCTGTGTGTGGCAGGCTGGTGCAGACCAGTCAGCTGGACACTAGGGAGTTGGTCGTTTTTCAGGGGGCATCTCTCAGATGCCCTCTGAGTGCATTTTGTAATAAATCCAACACTGGCATCTGTATGGGTTTAATATGCTGAGGAGTTTGATACCAAACTCCTCAGCATTCAGTAAGGCCATCACAGAGCAGGGGAGCTCTAAATGACAAACTAAATGACAAACTCCTAGCCCATGAACTCAGTATTGCTCCACTGCACATACAATGTCTGTGAATGGTACAGACACTGTAGGGGCACATTGCTCATGCAGCTGCACCCTCACCAGTGGTACAGTGCACTCTGCCTAAGGGTGTGAGGCCTGCTAGAGGCGTCGCTTACCTATGCCACAGACATGGGTTGATGGGCATGACCGGTTTGAACAAAAACAATCTGCAATGACAGTGTGTGTGTGTTTGGTGAGGGGTCTCGGAGGGTGGCACAATACATGTTGCCTCCCTTAGAGACCCTCTCTGGGCATAAGGCCCTTGGTACTTCTGTTACCTTTTACAAGGTTCTTACATGTGAGGTGTACCAATTGTAAAAACAAAGGTACCGTTTTGGGAAAGGACACAGGCACTGGGGACCTGTTTTGCAGGTACTTAGTGCACACACTGTCAAAGTGCATCAGAAATCTGACAAAGTGTGTGGGGGGAGGGTTACTGCACTGTCCTACAACACCTGATTGGTCCCTTTTCACATCAAACAGCACTAACCAAAAAATGAGCTGCTGATGGAACACACTGTTCCGCTTCTGTCTGAAGTGCCATTCGAATACCCTCACACCGACCAACACTCAGTCCGTAACTTATGCCTCTCGCCTGACTATCTGTAAGATACCTGTGAGGCCAGCAGGCCGTTCTGGTCTGAAAAAAACATTCGGGACAGACTTGCGCGGTACCTAGAAATGCAGCGCAGGCTCTTAGAGGACACACCTGACATCTGTGGCCACCCGGACGAGGAAGAAACAGCAGCCTCGTCAGCAAAGCCAGGAATGTGTCTCCATCCACGACTCTGGGTCCGAGTCGGAAACTGAACAAGATCCAGTCATTCTGGAATCTTCAGAAAAGCATTGGACCGGTAGTACACCTGCTTCTGATGGATACATCTGCCAGTGGATTCCTCACCTTGTGAATATCCCCTGTTCCAGCAACATTCGGAAACTTTTGTAGCACTCTATGCCGATGAGGTCTAAGACGACGTCACAGAGACACGGCTCCGCTCGCGACTCCGCTGACGTCACCGGATCCATAAGAAGACCTCGTCGGCGTGATGACGTCAGTTCCCTTTTTTCCGCGCCGTCGACGCTATCTGTTTTCGGGGACTCTCTCTGTAGCTTTAGCTGGATACTTTGTTTTCCTGCTGGTATCTCTCTTTCTTCTTGTCTGCAGTTGAAAGATGTCGACTAAGAAGTCCGGGTTTAAGCCTTGCAGGGAATACGGTAAGCACATGTCGATTACGGATCCGCACGAGCACTGTGTCTGGTGCCTTTCATCGGATTATGATGTCGAAGGATGTTCTTACTGCCGCAAGATGAGCACAAAGGCTCTGAAGGAAACGGAGGCCAAGTTATTCATTGCTAGGATGAAAAAGGAGAAAATGGGTCGAAGAAGATCAAGGTCGAGATCGGCGTCGACGTCGGGGCATGCTTCCAAGTCCAAGAAACACAAGAAAAAGAAGAGGCATGGATCTCGACATCGCTCGGACAGGGATGCGGCTCCAAGATCGACCTCACCTTCTCGACGTCGTAAGGACTTTGTATCTCCTTCTCTTGTCTCTGTTCCTGATTCTCCTGTTGGCCTGACATCGCCTGCGGCTTCACCGAAGCATTCTCCGGCCCCGGCTCCATCTCCGACGGCGGCTCCAACTCCGGTTCCAGTTGAGGAAGTTCCGGCTCCGGACGAGTCTTCGACTCCGCTGGTTCCACCGTCGGCGCCGATCGGCCCAAGTCCGGTGATGCCTCAGCCTGAGCCATATCCTTCATTTCCAGGCCTGGGTCAAGATCAGACGCATTATTTAAATGCGATGTATGGGGTCTTTACCAGAGCTTTGTACCCCTCTGGAGTGCCTTCGGGTCCCATGGGTCCAATGGCTTTCAACTTGGGAGCTCATCAAGCTTACCCTCAAGCTCCCTTTATGCCATTTTTCCCGGCGACGCCGTCTTGGCATTTACTGGCGCCGAGGACATCAACGCTGCTTCCATCTTCACTGGCGCCGGCTCGACCTCGTTCGTCTCCGGCTGCTCCTCTGGATCCGGGTTCGATGCCGGCGCCGTTGGATTCGGTTACAGCGCAGCCGACTCCTGCTGTGAGAATCAGATCTAGGAGGGAAGCTCAAAGGGTACTAGAAGAACAAAGGTACCAGATGGAAGAAGTGGAAGAAGGTGAGCTCATGGAATCTGATGATCTGTTTGAGGAGTTGAAAGAGGCTAGTGGCCTGGACTTGTCACCTGAGTGGGAGATTACTCCTACTGATTCTCCTTCAAAAGATGTGGCTCCCTACCACTCAGTTATTAAAAAAGCGGCTGAGCTTCTGGATCTGCAGTTACCATCTGCTGAGTTTAAACCGAACATCCTCACAGAGGTTTTACATTCTCCTTCCTCTGTATCTGAACCCTTGCTTCCATTTAATGACGCCATTATTGAACCGGTCATGGAAGTATGGCGTAAGCCCTTCTCTGCTCCTGCAGTCTCTAAGGTTGTTGCAAGGAGATATAGGGCGGCTCCAGGGGACCTAGACTTTCTGACTTCCCATCCTTCTCCGGAAAGTCTGGTGTTTTAGGCTGCCTGTTCTAAAAGATCTTCAGGTGCCTTTCCCCAAGTCCCTAGTGACAGGGATGCAAAGAAATTAGACCAGTCAGCCAAGAAAATCTTCTGCCAGTATGGCTTTAAAATCAACAAATGCCACCTGTCTTTTGGGCCAATATATCCATGCTCTAATGGATTCAGCAAAACTGGCCCCAAAACTGTCAGAGGAGGATAGACTGAACTTTAATGAGGTGCTATCGAACACTCAGGCGGCTGCACGTCAAGTAATCCAGAGCGACCTTGATACTGCTGATTCTGTCGCTAGGATTATGGGCTCTTCTGTTGCCACAAGGAGGGGTGCATGGCTCAAGTCATCTGAGTTCTCACCTGATGTGCAGGCAACGCTCCTGGACTTGCCTTTTGACGGCTCTGGTCTTTTTGGTAAGAAAGCTGATGCTGCACTGGAGAGATTTAAAGAGAGCAAAGCCACGGCCAAATCTCTGGGTCTGCAGACTCAGTCTAGGGGTTCGTTTAGGAGGTACAGGGGCTTTGAAAGATCGTCCTTTCGTACTTGCATGCAGCCCCAGCAGCAAAAACAGCAACAGAACACCCTGTATAAGAGCTACAGGGGCAGAATCAGAGGTCGTGCTCTAGGTCGGAAGCTGTCCTCCTCCTCTTCCTCCGTCCCTCCCACCACTGCAAAGCAGCCCTAGATCCACCATTGTGGATCATGCTGGTCCTGGCTTACCCATTTTCTACAAGATTGGGAATCGGTTACTACAGACCTTTGGGTTCTAGATCTTGTACAAAATGGGTACTTCCTTCCCTTTCGGGAATTCCCTCCAAATTACCCTCCTTGCCAAGGTGCTTGCTCAGAGGACCATCTTCTTCTCCTCCAGGAGGAGGTCCTAACGTTGCTAAACAAAGGTACAATAGAGGTCAGGAAAGGGGTCAGGGATGCTACTCCCGGTATTGCCTGATTCCGAAGAAGGATGGCAGGCTGCGTCCAATCCCGGACCTCAGGATCTTGAATCTTTTTCTGACGCAAGAGAAGTTCAAGATGCTCACCCTAGCGCAGGTTCTTCAAGCGCTGCAACAGGAGGACTGGCTGGTGTCCATCGACTTGCAGGATGCGTATTTCCACATTCCCATTCTGAAGTCGCACAGGAAGTATCTCCGTTTTACGGTAGTGTCGCAACATTATCAGTTTGCGATCCTTCCGTTTGGTTTTACTACTGCACCTCGAGTCTTCACCAAGGTGATGGCAGTGGTGGCAGCCCATCTCAGAAGGTCGGGGATTCCAGTCTTCCCCCTATCTGGACGACTGGCTGATCAAAGCAGAGTCGCCAGAGAAGATGCTTCATTATCTGCAGGATACAACCCAGCTGTTGTACAAATTGGGTTTCTCGATAAACGTGCCCAAATCTCACCTGGTGCCCTCTCAGCGCAACCAAAGGATTCTCGACATACAGGAAATGATTCCCTTGTTTTACAATGGAGCGGTCATTCCAGTCCCGAAGGTCCTTCTTCTGCTCTGTCTGTTTGCTTCCTGCATTCTGTTGGTCAACCATGCACGCTGGCACATGAGGGCCCGCCAGTGGTGCCTCCGCAGGCAGTGGTATCAGCACAAGGGAGTACTCAGGTAGTCTGTGAGGATCTCCAGAGAAGCTGTCTTGGTGGAGCGTGGCGGGCAATCTATCTCAAGGAAAGCCCTTCCATCTACCTCCTTCGGTGGCCACAATGATAACGGATGCATCCACTTTAGGGTGTGGTGGGGTGCGCATCTGGGGGATCTGGAGATCAAGGGTCTTTGGTCTCCAGAGGAAAGGTTGCTTCACATCAACCTTCTGGACTTGCAGGCGATACGTTAGGCGCTCAAGGCCTTCCTCCCTTCCCTTCGCGGTCAGCCGGTTCAGGTCCTGACGAACAACACTACCGCGAAGTGGTATGTCAACAAGCAGGGAGGAGTGGGGTCACATTCTCTCTGCAGAGAGGCTCTGTGTCTCTGGTCCCGGGTTCAGGATCATCGCATTTGTCTGATGGCAAATCATCTGGCCGGGGTTCTGAACGTGCGTGCAGACAGTCTGTCGGCAGTTCTCCGCCGACCACGAGTGGAGGCTCCATCCGGAGGTGGTTCGTCACGTCTTTCGGACGTGGGGAACTCCTCGGGTGGACCTGTTTGCCACTCGCGAGAATGCTCACTGCCCGTCATTCTGCAGTCTCCAGTATCCGATGCAGGGAGCTTTGGGGGACGCGTTTCAGTTGAAATGGGACTCATATCTCCTTTACGCGTTTCCTCCCATACCCTTCATTCCTCGGGTTCTGAGGAAGATTTGCCAAGACCGAGCCCAAGTCATATTGATCGCCCTGGATTGGCCAAGAAGGGTGTGGTATACAGATCTTCTCCACCTCTCCTCGTGCCCTCCGCTCCATCTCCCTCTGAGGGCAGACCTCCTCTCGCAGTCGGAGGGGCAGTTGTGAGAAAGTGCCATCTTTCTTGCATGGTATGCCCCCACTTTTTGCTAAATTGCTGAATGTACTTTGACTGAGTGTACCCTGGGTTCCTGCCAATCAGGTGCCCAGGGCCTATGTTCCTTCCTTAAACCACACAAACTCCAAATTGGCAAACCCTAGCCACATGTCAGCCCCTAGTAAATGGTACCCTAGGTACCCAGGGCCTTGTGGCCAGGGAAGGCCTCTAAGGGCTGCAGCACTCATTGTGCCACCCTCAGAGGCCCTGTACCCTTACACACACTCACTGCCCTTGCAGGCTGAGTGTCTGGGTGCAGGACAAAACAAAGAGTCGACATGGCACACATCACTGTGTACTATGCCCATCACCTACACTGCCAAGGCATATGTCAGCCACCCCTCTAGCTGGGTGCATTACGCCTATGGTGTGGGCACAGGAGCAGGAGCCCTGTGCCCCTACAGTACCCGGGTCCATTCCTGGGCGCTGTAAGTGCAGTGCTGTCATTTAAGAGTACATGGTGCTGAGAGCTCGTCAAACACGAGCTCCACAGCACCATAATGGCAACACTAAAGCCTGGGAAGTTTGGTATCAAACTTCTCAGCACATTGAACCCACACTGATGCCAGTATGGGATTTAATGTACTAAGCACCCCAGAGGGCATCTTAGAGATGCCCCCTTACAGCTAACTTACAATCCACGTCTGCTCTGAGGCTGCCCAGGCTGCCACACAGCAGACACGTTGTTGGACCCCTGGGTGGGAGAGCTCCTGCTCTCCCGGGCCTGCAACAATGCACATCCTGGGTGAGGTGAGAAATCTCCTCCCCCAGGACGAGCAAAGGGAAGCTTCAAAGGCATGCCGCCATTTGGAGTTTCCCCAGGCCACTGCAACCCCCCACTCTGGCGGGAAGCTTGGCCGGAAACCCCATACAAGGACAGGGGATGTGCCAGCCTGCCCACCCCACCCCTCAGGTGGGGGAGGCGAGGTGAAGCACATCTCCGGGCTCTCGCCATCTTGAAGATGGGAGGCCCTACCCTATCAGGATTAGGCTACTGCCCCCCTCCCACAGGAGAGAGGCAGGATAGGGGGTGTACCCACCCCAGGGCAAGGACCCATTGGTCCCTGGCCTTCACCTACCTGTAACGCCCCTAAATCTAGTATTTAGGGGCACCCTGAACCTTCCTTCCTCAGATTCCAGATAGAAAACCTACAAGAAGAGCAAGAAGAACAAAGACCTGCCCTGCAGCTGCTAAAAAGAGAAGAAGACACCAACTGCTTTGGCCCCAGCCCTACCGGCCTGTCGACTCTCGAACCTGCACCAGCGCAGCATCTCTCGTGGCCAGCAACCTCACCAACCCCGGAGGACCTGGCTACCTTTTGGCTCTAAGCCCCTGGGACTCCCATGAGTAGAGGCTCTACTCAAGAAACCTATTTTTAACCCCTGGCAGCAGCCCGGAACCGCGGACCCAACACACTCTGCACCAGCCAAGCCTGGCCAGTGCCGGAGTGGACAAAGACCCTGAAGACGACCCCACGGCGACTGTGACCCCGAGTCCGGCACCCAAGGACCCCCCTCGACATTCCGAAGAAGCCTGCAGCCTCAGAACAGAGTGCCACCCCAACCGCGATCAACCAGAGGGTAAGATTTCCGACATCAAAAAGGCACCCCTGCACCCGGCGCCCTGCGGCCCCCTGTGCCCAATCCCGGGGTACCCACCTAACCTACAACTATCCAACTTATCTCTCGAAGTGGTGGTGGCACCTGAAGCATCCTCGTCCCCGAGCTTGCAGCCTTTTTCCAAACCGGAACATTCCCATTGATTTCCATTGAGCGCCCGAAGGCTCAAAAGCACCCTGCACCCAGCCGCCCGAGTGGCCCTGGCAGTGCACTCTCTACACTAACCTACTTCCCCACTTGCCCTGAGTAAGTGACCAGGAGCCCAGCTCCCACAGCCGCGTGGCTTGCCAGACAGCAGCCACCAACCAAGGCCCCCCTATCCCTCATAGGATAACATTGGGCCTAACTCTCTCTGCACCCGGCCGTCCTGAAACCGCTGAGGGTGAACCAACTGTACCTACCTGACACTGGGGGACCCCTGAGTCTATGCCCGGAATTTCAACTCTGCCAGTCGAGTACTTACCCTTAAACCGCTAACTTCATTTTCCTCATAGGGTAACATTGACTGGCTTTTTCTTCAAAAATCTTCTAAGTGTGAACTTTTCAAAACTGCAAATATTCACCAAAAATCAGCCAAGTGACAAAAACGAATTTACTCACCTGCTCCTAGGTGAGCTCCCAGTGCTGGATCTTGGTGCCCAGCCCTGACTCTGAAAAGTGTCCACAACTATACTTACCTCTAACTCATTTTTCTCCCATAGGAAACCATTGTCTGCTTTTCTGTGAAATTTCTTCTAAGTGTCTACTTTTGCAAATTTTAAATATTCTTTTAAAATCGTACCATTTCTGCAAACGAAATTACTTACCTGTTTTTGATAAGGACCCCAGTCCTGGGTCTAGGTACCCTGTCCTGGATTACTAAAGTAACGATAAAGTACTCTACCTGCAATTTGAATTTCTTGCCATAGAGATCCATTGAATGTTTTCTGTGAAATATTTTCTAAGTGCTAACTTTTGAAATAGCTAAATATTATTTAAAAATCATTACAGTTATTAAGTCGACTTTCATCACTTGATTCTGAATACTGACCCAGGGCTGGATCTAGGAGCCAGACCTGGAATTCCAAAAGTAATCTGAAAAGTAATTTATTACAAATAACCTGAATTTACCATTGAGCTCAATGCATTGTTATGTTTAGGAAATAGGATTGTTTATTGCAACCAACTGTGACTGTTTACAACAATTTATTGCTCAAGACACAAGTATTTATATTCAACCTCTCATTCTGAGAAAGTATATGTTCGAGGCATATGAGCTGCAGATTGTACACTTAGCATAGGTCGCCATCTGGTGTTGGGCCCGGATGTTTGCAGTTTGTTTTTCTTCTTGGACAGTCTTTGGAAGTCACGAGTTTGGTGACTCCTCCTTCGGTCCGTACTGCGCATGGGCTTCGGCTCCATCCTCAGATTGTTTTTTTCCGCCATCGGGCTCGGATGTGATACTTCGTGCTCCGGCTTCGAACTTCTACGGTTCCAGCCTCGACGGAAAATCCTCGATTCTTCGAGTTCCTTCATCATCTTCATCTCTCGAAGCGGCACTTTTCTCCATCCCGTACATCGACACCGGCCTTCGGGCCCTCCGCGACTCCGGTCCCGGCCGATGGAAAGGACTCCGTTCAAAAAGTGCCCAAAATGTGGGTCTAAATTTCCCCACACCGACCTCCATCAGGTGTGTAACCTTTGCCTCTCTCCGGAACACGAGGCTAGAGACTGCCCCGCCTGCAAGTCTTTTCGATCGAAGAAGACCATATGAGATCGAAGAGCTCGACGCACCATGGCGCACTCATCCTCGGCAGCTCCACCGGACATCTTCGGAGACGACGCCGAAGCTTCGGGGCAAACACACACCGAGCAGGAGGAAGACGTCGTCAGCGCTTCCGAGGCCGACGACTCCGACGTGGAGGACGTTACACCAGCGCAGCGGGCCGTGAGTACTATGCCCCCTCCCACCCCCGCGCCGAAAACCAAAGAGACTCAGGTTACTCCCTCGCCTGCCGGCCTGGGCAAAACCAAAACCAAAACTTCGATCACCCCACCTTCGGGCCCGGTGTCGAAGCACCCAAAGTCTCATGGCAGCTCGGGATCGAGCCAGCCGACACCCGGTGCCGAAAAACAGCATCCGGCACCGAAGACTGCAAAATCCAGCTCGACTCCGAAACCACCGGTGCCGAAGCCTGGACACTCGGTGCCGACCAAACACAAACACAAATCTGTCGGCACCGACGCTCCGGCGCCGAAACATCCTTCGACGCCGAAACACCCGGAGACCTCAAAAAAGCATGGCGCACACAGACCATCGAAACCCCCGGTTCCGAAATCACCGGTGCCGACAGACGACTCGACACCGTTGGCTCTGTTTACACCAGACCCTTTACAAAAGACTTTGTCCAAAGATCCAAAGACTGGGCTTTTGACTTTAACTACCAAGAAAAGACGCCTTGATGCTCCGGCTCCTCCTCCTCCACCCAAAAGGAAGGACTCTGCTACTTCTCCCCTCAGAGTACCCTCCCCACCACCGCCTCCCCTACCCACTCCACCTCCTCCGCCGCCTCCACCTCACAGGCCTCCGCCACCTTTACCTCACTACGATCCGGCCCCATCCCCAGATCCGGATGATGGGGATCCGGACAATTACCCGGCGGACGCCCCAATGGATCCCACTCCACCAGGGACCCCAGATCCATGGGAGGATTACAATAACCCTGATATACCCAATGTACCTCAGGACGACCTATACCCATCAAGGCCGTCTCCTCCAGAGGACTCCTTAGGGTTTCATCATTTAGTGCAGAGAGCAGCACACTACCATGGGGTGGACATGCACAGTGAACCAGTAGAAGAAGACTTCCTACTGGATACATTTGATATACAAGACAAATCTACTTCCATTTTACCCATGCTTAAGGGTGTCACCAAGCACGCTACAGAGGTGTTCAAAGACCCTGTCAGAGCCAGAGTACTGAACCCTAGAATAGAGAAGAAGTACAAGGCGGCACCCACAGACCCTGCTTACATCAAGGGCCCTGCTCCCCTAGATTCCCTAGTTGTCTCCACAGCTAGAAAGCGGGCTAACTCCCAATCCTCAGGAGATGCCCCACCGCCAGACAAAGAATCTAAACTTCTGGACGCGTCTGGTAAACGCACCGCCTCCCAAGCTGCAAACATGTGGCGCATTGCAAACACACAAGCACTGCTTGCGCGATATGATAGAGCACACTATGACGAACTAGAGGCTCTTATGCAGCACCTTCCAGAAAAATACAAGCACAAGGCTCATGACCTTATACAGGAGGGTAAACTAATCACAAACACCTCCATTAAGTGTGCCCTCGATGCAGCCGACACTGCTTCTAGGGCCATAAATACCAGTGTCCTGCTTCGCCGCCACGCCTGGCTCAGGATCTCAGGGTTCAAACCTGAAGTCCAGGCATCCATACTCAATCACCCCTTTGACCAGGAAACACTCTTTGGGCCAAAGGTAGACGAAGCGCTCGAAAAGATGAAGAAAGACACAGACACAGCAAAGTCTATGGGGGCACTCCAAACACAAGCCTCCAAACGTTCCTTTCGACGCTCGTCCTTTCGTGGCACAGGTAGAGGCTCCTCCACCGATAACGCCTCTACCTCCTACAAGTCCCCTCCTCAAAATACCTTTTCAAAGGGCAATCAGAGAGGTGGTTACAGGGGTAACAACAATAAGGGCAGGGGCAAAACCAACAACACCCGTTCTGCCACCCCCCCCGCACAATGACTCCCCTCCGCTCCCCCCAGACCATTCCACTCCGGTCGGGGGCAGACTACAAAACTTTATCCACGTATGGGAGTCCATAACATCGGACAAATGGGTGACCCAAATCATTCGGTCAGGGTACTGTCTAGAGCTAACATCTACCCCACCCAATATCCCACCAAGGCACCGTCCAATGTCTCAAGAACATTCCACACTGCTCAAACAAGAGGTACTTTCACTCCTGCAAAAACATGCTATAGAGCAGGTCCCCGTCAACCAACGAAATCTAGGGGTCTACTCTCTATATTTCTTAATACCAAAGAGAGACGAGACCCTCAGACCCATTCTGGACCTCCGGCCTCTAAATGCCTACATACACTCAGACCATTTTCACATGGTCACTCTACAACAAGTCCTCCCACTCCTCTGCCAGGGAGACTTTCTCACAACCTTGGATCTGAAAGACGCATACTTTCACATTCCAATACACCCCTCTCACAGGAAATACCTCAGGTTCGTGGTGGACGGGCAACATTACCAATTCATGGTTCTCCCCTTCGGGGTCACCACCGCACCACGGGTGTTTACCAAATGCCTAGCAGTAGTAGCAGCACACCTCAGACGTCAACATATTCACGTCTTCCCTTACCTAGACGACTGGCTGATAAAAGCCGCGTCCTACGACCAATGTGTGCAGCATACAAACAGCACCATCCAACTGCTCCACCAGCTAGGCTTCACGGTGAACTACCAAAAGTCCCACCTCATACCATCTCACACAAAGCAATACCTCGGGGCCACTATAGACACCTCCAAGGGTATTGCCTATCCAAACTCAGCCAGAATCACAAGCATTCAAGCCTTACGCAAAACATTCCTTCCTCAGCACTCTCTTCCAGCAAGAGTGTTTATGAAGCTCATAGGAATGATGGCGTCTTGCATTTTCATAGTGCCCCATGCAAGACTCCACATGCGTCCACTTCAAGAGTGCCTAGCACAACAGTGGAACCAGGCCCAGGGTCAGCTGACGGATCTGGTGTTGGTGGACGGCCGCACACATCACTCTCTGCAGTGGTGGAACACCACAAACCTTTCCAAAGGGCGGCCGTTCCTGGACCCGGTTCCTCAACTGACTCTAACAGCGGACGCATCGCTCTCCGGCTGGGGAGCGCACCTTCTACACCTCACCATGCAAGGTCTATGGACGCCACAGCAAAAATCGCTCCACATCAACCATCTGGAGCTCTTGGCGATCTTTCTAGCCCTAAAATCTTTCCAAAAACAGATTTCGGGCAAAGCAGTCCTCATTCGCACAGACAATATGACTGCAATGTATTATATCCAAAAACAGGGGGGGACACACTCTCCCCAGCTCTCCCGCTTAGCCCAGAGCATATGGAGATGGGCAATTCCTCAAAACATCTTTCTCCTGGCACAGCACGTTCCAGGCGTACAAAACACCATGGCAGATCTGCTCAGCAGACAAACGCAACAAATACACGAATGGGAACTGCATCCACAAGTTCTTCACCCATTCTTCCAACAGTGGGGGCATCCTCAGATAGACCTCTTCGCCACCCACGAAAACAAAAAATGCCCAAGCTTCGCCGCCAGATACCCACACCCATTGTCCAAGGGCAATGCGATATGGATGAACTGGTCAGGCAGATTTGCATACGCCTTTCCACCTCTCCCACTAATTCCATTAGTGGTCAGGAAGCTACAACAGCACTCCCTCACACTCATTCTGGTAGCTCCGACGTGGGCCAGGCAGCCGTGGTACACCACGCTACTACAACTGTCAGTGGTACCACATCAAAAACTGCATCTATCCCCATGCCTCCTAACCCAGAACCATGGAGAAATCAGGCACCCGGACCCAGCTCAGCTCAACCTGGCGATCTGGCTCCTGAAATCCTAGAATTCGGATACCTTAACCTTCCCCCTGATTGTATGAACATCATCATGGAAGCCAGACGTCCTACCACTAGAGCATGCTATGCCGCAAAGTGGAAAAGATTTGTAATTTACTGCCGCAACAATACAATCAACCCTCTAGATGCATCCATACAGCACATAATATGCTATCTGCTCCATCTTCACAGGTGTAACCTGGCATATTCATCCATACGCCTACACCTAGCAGCGATCGCTGCTTATCTACAAAACAGGCAGCATTTATCACTCTTCAGAGTGCCCGTTATTAAAGCCTTCATGGAAGGCCTTAAACGAGTAATTCCTCCCAGGGCACCACCTTCCCCTGTATGGAATCTAAATTTAGTTCTTACACGACTAATGGGTCCGCCCTTCGAACCAATGCACAAATGTGAGCTACAGTTTCTCACCTGGAAAACAGCTTTCCTTGTAGCTATCACTTCCCTTAGAAGGGTTGGTGAAATACAAGCGTTCACCATACAGGAACCCTACATACAAATGCATCACAGCAAGGTCATACTTCGCACAAATCCGAAGTTTCTGCCCAAAGTAATTTCCCCCTTCCACCTCAATCAATCAGTGGAATTACCTGTCTTCTTCTCGCAACCCCAATCTGTTGCAGAAAGGGCCTTACACACTCTTGATGTAAAAAGGGCGTTACTATACTACATACAAAGAACGCAACCCTTCAGGAAGACTAAACAATTGTTCGTTTCCTTCTCTCCACCACATAAAGGCAACCCCATTTCAAAATCAGGGATAGCTAGGTGGATTGTAAAATGCATACAAATTTGCTATCAAAAGGCAAAGAGAACATTATCTGTTCCCCCTAAAGCCCACTCTACAAGAAAGTTAGGGGCTTCTATGGCTTTTCTAGGGAATATACCCTTAGATGACATCTGCAAGGCAGCCACATGGTCTACACCGCACACCTTCACAAAACACTACTGTGTAGATGTGCATTCCAAGCAGCAAGCTAGGGTGGGCCAGGCTGTACTAAAGACACTTTTTCAAACAGCTGCAACGGATACCGGTGGTCGCCGCTAAGGTTGGGTACTGCTATATAATCTATGCTAAGTGTACAATCTGCAGCTCATATGCCTCGAACGGAATATGCTACTTACCAGTATGCATCTGTTCTTGGCATGTAGAGCTGCAGAGTTGTACACGCCCACCCGCCTCCCCGGCTACCTGTATCCGTTCCAGTACATCTTATTTAGATACAACACATGGGTTTCTCACTGTTATTACTACGCTCCATCATTTCCCTGTTGGCGAAAAACAATCTGAGGATGGAGCCGAAGCCCATGCGCAGTACGGACCGAAGGAGGAGTCACCAAACTCGTGACTTCCAAAGACTGTCCAAGAAGAAAAACAAACTGCAAACATCCCGGCCCAACACCAGATGGCGACCTATGCTAAGTGTACAACTCTGCAGCTCTACATGCCAAGAACAGATGCATACTGGTAAGTAGCATATTCCTTTTATCCCCTTTGTGGTTCTAAAAATAAAACAAGCATATATTTTATATGTATAAACCATTGGCCTAGAGTTCCGTTATTGAGTGTGTGAAACCATTTGCTGACTGAGTGTGTACAATAAATGCTTTACACTGTCCTCTGGTACTGCCTTACTGCTCGACCAAGCTACCACTTTTGAGAGTAAGGTCATACCTAACTTTGACCTCTATCAGCCCCTGGGGGACTGTGGACTCTGTACACCCTGTACCTATTAGGGAACAGTATATACAGAGCCACTTTCTCACATTGGTGGATCAGCGGTGGGATACAAACTTGCATTTGTTGGACTACTTGGTTACCATCTGATCACACGACAGAACTCTTAAAAATTGCCTTTAGAATTCTGATTGGTTTTTCCAAAATTACTAAAAGTCTTGCTAGGGCCTTGCTTAAGTCCCATTAGAATTTTAGAAAAATAAAAGTCACTATAGTCAGGGTAGAGGGTTAGAACTGTCAGGTTAGAATGTCTCAAACAAACCCAGCTATTAGTGATAATAATAACATGGACCTGGTGGAGGAGCTCGACCTCACACCTTACTTACACTTGTCTTTCAAGGAATTGAGGTCCTTATGTAAACTCAAAAATTTACAAATGGGTCTGCATCCAACCAAACAAGGGCTCCAGAAGCTCCTGGCTGAGTATGCTAAAGACCACCCATCTGAACATGGTGATGACCAGTCAGATGAGGAAAGGGAAACAGGGGAGGTGGACAACAGCCTCCCCATACTATTCCCTAGGGAGGAGATGGCACCCATACCCTCCCACTCAAGAATTAGCATCTGGGCACCTAGAGACCACACAGGTGGCTCTGGTCCCAGAGACAACACTGGGGGACCCCCCAGTGAAGAGGACAGCCTTGTGAGGCTGGCCAAAAGATTAGATCTAGAGTCCAGGCTCCTGGCTCTAGAAAAGGAAAGGAGAGAGATGGGTTTAGCACCCATCAATGGTGGCAGCAATAATAAAAACAAGGATAGGGAGGAAACTTCTGACCCTAAAATCCCCAAAGGGATTGTCCCTAAATTTGAGGAAGGTGATGATATCGCCAAATGGTTCACAGCCTTTGATAGGGCTTGTGATATCAGGAAAGTAAAGAAACCTCTCTGGGGGGCACTCCTGTGGGAACTGTTCTCTGGTAACTGCAGGGACAGGCTTCTGACTCTCTCTGGGCCAGAAGCAGGATCCTATGACCTCATGAAGAAAGCTCTGATTGAGGGATTTGGATTCACCACTGAGGAGTATAGAATTAGATTCAGGGGGGCTCACAAAACCCAGACCCAGTCCTGGATTGATTTTGTAGATTTCTCAGTGAAGACACTGGATGGTTGGTTAGCTGGACATGGTGTGCAGGATTTTACTGGATTGTACAATTTATTCATGAAGGAACATATTTTGAGTAACTGCACAAATGAAAAGTTGCATCAGCATTTGGTAGACCTAGGTCTAATTTCTCCCCAAGAATTGGGAAAGAAGGCAGACCACTGGGTCAAGACTAGGGTGACCAAGACAACCACTGGGGGTGACCAAAAGAAAGTGGTCACAAAACCTCCCCAGGGGAAAGGTGGTGAGAATCCCCAAGATAAAAAGTCTGAGTCTTCCAAAGGGCCCCAAAAACCTGTTCAGGTGGGTGGGACCCAAACTACTCCCTATGTGCCCCAACCATATAGGGGGAAGAACTTTGATCCCTTAAAGGCCTGGTGTAATACCTGTAAAAAGCAGGGGCACCTAACTGTAACTTGCCCCCAAAACAAAGCCCCTAAGGCACCCAGTACAGCTACTCCTGGGGCAGCAAGCATACAAATGGGATCAGAAGTGTACCCTGAGCAAATCTGGGAACACACTGAAGCAAGTTTAGTCTCCTTGGGAGAAGTGGAGTTTGCCACTGTAGCTGTGTGGCCCCCCAACTTAAAGAAATACTTACAGTACCCCTGGGTGAATGGAACTAGGGTAGAAGCTCTGAGGGATACAGGTGCCAGTGTCACTATGGTGAAAGACACACTGGTTTCCCCTGAGCAATACTTGATTGGGAAGTCTTACCCAGTCACCAACGCTGACAGTGTCACCACTAGTCACCCCATGGCCATGGTAACATTAGGCTGGGGGGGGGGGGGGGGTTACTGGCCTGAAACAGGTAGTGGTCTCTCCAAAGTTGCCAGCTGCATGTCTGCTTGGAAATGATCTGGAAACCTCAGCCTGGGCTGAGGTTGAGTTAAAGGCCCATGCAGCCATGCTGGGCATCCCTGAATTGGTGTTTGTGCAAACCAGAGCACAGAGCAAGAGGAAGGGTGAAAAAGTAGGTTTGGAGCCTGGAATAATGGCCCAACCAACCAAGAGGAAGGGCAAGAAGACTGGGGGACCAGCTTCTGTACAGCCAAACACTCAGAACCCCTCTCCCCCTGGAGAGGATGTGGATACCCCTGAGGGAACTGAGTCCATGGAGCTTGACCCTTACCAGGTTGAACTCTTGGGCCCAGGGGGACCCTCTAGGGAAGAGCTGTGCCAGGGTCAGCGAGACTGTCCCACTCTTGAAAGCCTGAGACAACAAGCTGCTTCAGAAGCCAGGGGAGATGTCAGTGGTACCCATAGAGCTTATTGGGAAGAGGGATTACTGTATGCTGAGGCAAGAGACCCCACTCCTGGAGCCACCAGGAGGGTGGTAGTGCCACAGAAGTACAGGGAGTTCCTCCTAACTTTGGCTCATGACATCCCCCTAGCTGGACATTTGGGTCAATCCAAAACTTGGGAAAGGTTAGTGAGTCACTTTTACTGGCCCCAGATGCACCTAGAGGTGAAGGAGTTTGTCAGCTCCTGTGTTACCTGTCAGGCCAGTGGCAAGACAGGTGGCCACCCAAAGGCCCCCCTCATTCCACTACCAGTGGTGGGGGTCCCCTTTGAAAGGGTAGGTGTGGACATTGTGGGTCCACTTGAACCTCCCACAGCCTCGGGGAACAAATTTATTCTAGTAGTAGTGGATCATGCTACTAGGTACCCTGAAGCAATTCCACTTAGGACTACTACAGCTCCTGCAGTAGCCAAGGCCCTCCTGGGTGTCTTCACCAGGGTGGGTTTTCCTAAGGAGGTGGTTTCAGACAGAGGTTCCAACTTCATGTCTGCTTACCTAACACACATGTGGAAAGAGTGTGGAGTGCAGTACAAGTTTACTACACCCTACCACCCACAAACCAATGGCCTTGTTGAGAGGTTCAACAAGACATTGAAAGGTATGATCATGGGACTCCCTGAGAAACTCAAAAGGAGGTGGGATGTCCTGTTACCAGGCTTGCTTTTCGCTTACAGGGAAGTGCCACAGAAGGGAGTAGGTTTCTCACCCTTTGAACTTCTGTTTGGTCATCCTGTAAGGGGACCACTGTGTCTTGTAAAGGAGGGCTGGGAGAGGCCTCTTCAAGAACCCAAACAGGACATAGTGGACTATGTGCTTGGCCTAAGGTCCAGAATGGCTGAGTATATGGAAAAGGCATCCAAGAACCTTGAGGCCAGCCAGGAGCTCCAGAAGCACTGGTATGACCAAAAAGCTGCACTGGTTGAATTTCAACCAGGGCAACAGGTGTGGGTTTTGGAGCCAGTGGCACCAAGGGCTCTCCAAGACAAATGGAGTGGCCCTTACCCTATCCTAGAGAGATAGAGTGAGGTCACCTATCTAGTTGACCTGGGCACTAGCAGGACACCCAAGAGGGTCATCCATGTGAACCGCCTTAAACTCTACAATGATAGGGCTGACATCACCATGCTGATGGTGACTGATGAAGAGCAGGAAGCAGAGAGTGAGCCACTCCCTGACCTCCTATCCTACAGCCCAAAAGATGGGTCAGTAGATGGTGTGATTTTCTCACACCCTCTGCCCAACAGCAGACTGACTGCAAGCAAGTCTTGCAACAATATGCTAGCCTCTTTTCCCTGACCCCTGGTCTGACAAGCTGGTGTACCCATGATGTGGACACTGGTGACAGTGCACCTGTCAAGAACAAAATCTATCGACAGTCAGATCAAGTCAAGGAAAGCATCAAAGCTGAGGTCAGCAAGATGCTGGAGTTAGGGGTCATTGAGTCTTCAGAGAGCCCCTGGGCTAGCCCAGTGGTTCTGGTCCCCAAACCTCATCAACAGGGTGAAAAGAGAGAGATGAGGTTCTGTGTGGACTATAGAGGGCTCAACTCTGTCACCAAGACAGATGCTCACCCTATCCCAAGAGCAGATGAACTGATAGACAAATTGGGGGCTGCCAAATTTCTCAGTACCTTTGACTTAACTGCAGGGTACTGGCAGATTGGCATGGCCCCAGGAGCAAAAGAAAAGACAGCATTCTCCACCCCTGATGGGCATTATCAGTTTACTGTGATGCCCTTTGGGTTAAAGAATGCCCCTGCCACCTTCCAGAGGTTCGTGAACCATGTCCTGGGTGGGTTGGAGTAATTTAGTGCAGCTTATCTTGATGATATTGCTGTCTTTAGCTCCACCTGGCAGGATCACCTGATCCACCTTGGGAAGGTTTTAGAGGCTCTGCAGAGTGCAGGTCTCACTATCAAGGCATCCAAATGCCAGATAGGGCAGGGCACTGTGGTGTACTTGGGCCACCTTGTAGGTGGAGGCCAGGTACAGCCCTTACAACCCAAAATCCAGGCCATCATGGACTGGATAGCTCCAACAACCCAGACCCAAGTCAGGGCATTCCTTGGCTTGACTGGGTACTACAGGAGGTTTGTGAAGGGGTATGGGTCCATTGTGACCCCCCTCACCGAACTCACCTCCAAGAAAATGCCCAAGAAAGTGAACTGGACAGTTAGTTGTCAAAAGGCTTTTGACACCCTAAAAGAAGCAATGTGCTCAGCACCAATTCTAAAAGCTCCAGATTATGCCAAGCAGTTCATAGTGCAGACTGATGCCTCTGAGCTAGAGATAGGAGCGGTCCTATCCCAGACCAATGATGAAGGCCAAGACCAACCTGTTGCTTTTATAAGCAGAAGGCTACTCCCTAGAGAGCAGCGTTGGAGTGCCATTGAGAGGGAGTCCTTTGCTGTGGTTTGGTCCCTGAAGAAGCTGAGGCCATACTTGTTTGGCACTCACTTCCTAGTTCAAACTGACCACAGACCTCTCAGATGGCTAATGCAGATGAAAGGGGAAAATCCAAAACTACTAAGGTGGTCCATCTCCCTACAGGGAATGGACTTTGAAGTGGAACACAGACCAGGGACTGCCCATGCCAATGCAGATGGACTTTCCAGGTTCTTCCACTTAGACAATGAAGACTCCATAGGACAAGGTTAGTCTCATCACCTTTCGTTTGGGGGGGGGGGGGGTTGTGTGAGAAAGTGCCATCTTTCTTGCGTGGTATGCCCCCACTTTTTGCTAAATTGCTGAATTTACTTTGACTGAGTGTACCCTGGGTTCCTGCCAATCAGGTGCCCAGGGCCTATGTTCCTTCCTTAAACCACACAAACTCCAAATTGGCAAACCCTAGCCACATGTCAGCCCCTAGTAAATGGTACCCTATGTACCCAGGGCCTTGTGGCCAGGGAAGGCCTCTAAGGGCTGCAGCACTCATTGTGCCACCCTCAGAGGCCCTGTACCCTTACACACACACACTGCCCTTGCAGGCTGAGTGTCTGGGTGCAGGACAAAACAAAGAGTCGACATGGCACACATCACTGTGTACCATGCCCATCACCTACACTGCCAAGGCATATGTCAGCCACCCCTCTAGCTGGGTGCATTACGCCTATGGTGTGGGCACAGGAGCAGGAGCCCTGTGCCCCTACAGTACCCGGGTCCATTCCTGGGCGCTGCAAGTGCAGTGCTGTCATTTAAGAGTACATGGTGCTGAGAGCTCGTCAAACACGAGCTCCACAGCACCATAATGGCAACACTAAAGCCTGGGAAGTTTGGTATCAAACTTCTCAGCACATTGAATCCACACTGATGCCAGTATGGGATTTTTTTTTGTTTGTTAAAATTTTTATTAGAAACCGTTGGTACACAATAAAATACAGACAAGGGCCTACAACCACCAGGGCCGGCCGCTATAGAGCCCGAGGGCCCGCAGTGCAACGCCACACATTCAAATGATCCAGAGGCAAAGCTCCCGGCAGTTCGTGAGCACATGTAACAGGCCGTGGCCATAGGCCAGGAGCATTCGGAATAAACAGTTTCATTTTTTATTAAATATAAAACACACTCAAGGCAATGAGAGTCTGAAATAGCAGCGTGCTCTTCCCAGGACGGGGAACAACGTACAGTGTCCAAAGCAGGTCTTGTCTGGAAGCGGTAGAGGGGGGCAACGGGAGAACAAAGCATGGAACACACCTCACACCATCCCGCGGAATGCGTGGCTAGGGGGACAAAGCAATATCGATCTCTAATGGCAGAGGCGGGGTGCAGATACGTCCTCGATATAAATTCCATGGACCCCATACCTTAGCCCATTTCCCTGGCTTGCCTCTCGCCACATACACCGTCTTTTCCCTAAACATACACCAGTCCATATTCTCCTTCCATACCTCGATCGTGGGCGGCCTCGGGGAGCCCCACAGCTGTGCAATGTTACGCTGTGGAAGAGATTCATTGATGATATTCTGATTCTGTGGAAAGGTGACCTAGTCCATTGTGAGGATTTTTGCAAATGGGTTAACACCTTAAATCCTTACCTGCGGTTTACCCATACTATTTCTGATAAACAAATCCCGTTTCTGGACCTCTTAATCCTACTGAAAGACCAGACGATGAGCACCACACTCCATCGTAAATCCACCGACAGGAACAGTTTACTACACTTTGAGAGCTACCACCCTTTAGCTCTTAAGCAAAACCTCCCTTTCGGACAGTTCCTCCGTATCAGGAGGAATTGTAGTTCACTACCTGACTTCATTAAGGAATCTTCGACTCTCACTAATAATCTCCTGCAACGGGGATATCAGAGTCATGATGTTAAGAATTCATTCAAACGTGCCCGCAATAACAATAGGGAAGGGCTACTAGAACCAAGGGAACGTACCGTTGAAGACTGCCTCACATGTGTTTCTACTTACACGCCGAATTCGGCACAACTTAGAAACACCATTAAGAAACATTGGAACATCCTCAATACCGGGGTTCTTTCATTGACTACCCCGCGGTTTGCTTTCAAACGTACTACCAATCTGAAGGACAGGCTTATACACACGAGACCAAAACCACCTCACAACATCAGACAGACCACCCTGTGGAACCTCCCTCCTGTTACGGGCCATTATCCTTGTGGCTCCTGTGTAGTATGCCCTCTCACTAAAGTTACGAAAAATATTGAATTTCCTAACGGGTTCACATGACAAAACAGAACACACACCAATTGCAACACCCAAAATTGCATGTATCTGATCTCATGCCCTTGCAGTCTCCCCTATATAGGGATGACCACTAGACCAGTTAAAACTAGAATTATTGAACATCGGAGCAATTTTCGGTGCAACAAAGATAACACTAAAATGACAAAACATTTCCTTGATAAGAAACACTCCCCTGACTCTTTCCAGTGGATAGTCCTCCAATCTTTCAAGACCATCAGCAAAGCTAAATTGTTCTCTATTGAACAAAGGTGGGTTATGAGACTATCCTCGCACCTGGCAGGGTTGAATGAAGACATCCCATGGGCCAGCCTGCTGAACATGTGAACCAATTCATGAATCCTACTCTGGCTCACACACGATTAATCGTAGACGGGTCATGATACCCCTGAACGGGTCCCACATCACTGATTATCTACCTCCACACAGGTACATTTGGGCCGTTTTCCACTTTTGCATCACCCGTGACCCCCCTGTTAATGTTTGACTGTGGGTAGTGTCCTCTTTTCCTCCACCGACCCCTTTTTATGACGGAACTCTACTTGCCGTTTCCGCACCTTTAATGATATAGCCGGTGACTTGAATGTGAATTTTTGTATCATGCTGTGTATTCACGTCACCAGATTCGAGGCGAATCACATGACAATCAACCATGGGTTCCGCGATGGCTTTATAATATTTTCATGTTACCTGTGAATTGTTTTGCCACGGATAAGGCTGGGGTTTTTCTTTCTCTTAAAACCTTAACCTTCTTGGGTCTTCTAGCTAATAAGCAGTAATATTACGCATCTGTGATCACCTTTTAACAGCCGGGTTCTTGTTTATCGAAACCTCCGGCACGTTGCCTAGTGACCGTTACCTTGAGATAGAACCCAATACACCACCACCTATTGGCTGACATCTCTACCAAGGAGCGTCAATAGGACGTCGACTCTAACTCTACCGGACATACGGGAGCCTATCAGAGTAGCTCTACCCTCCACACACGCCACCGTTTGACGGGTGCCGATGAGCCTTCCCTTGTGATTGGCTCCCGGTAGCTATGTCTTCTCCCCGCCAGAAGCCAGGGTCGTCCACCGAGCTTGGCGCGGACGGAAGATAGGTTCTGAGTCTCTCCACATCGCGGACGGCTGTGAGTATTGACCACTGTCGTGGGGGCTCTAGATACTCCATGCTTTTCCTTTATTTTCTTGATCCTGTACTGAGGGCAGCTTTAATACGCGATTGCCATGGGGGCTACAGAGACTCCATTCTGTTCCGCTTGATCCTCCACTGAGGGCAGCTTGAATACGCGATTGCTATGACAATCGAAGGTAGCCATTATGACTATTTAAATCTTAAAGATACCCTTTTATACCTTTATCTCCCCTCTAGACGCCATTGATTATCATTTTAAGTGAATTTCACCAGGTAACAGTGCGATTCCAAGATAACGATGTGTAAGCCTTTATTGCACATACACGACATTGTTGATATACACTCCATGTACGGGTGCTTTTGTGTCCACAGAACACTGTACTATTCAGTGTTAATGTTCAGCGCCTGCTCGCTGGAACCGGACGCCCTGAACACCAGGGTGAGTTGTCTTTCCTCTTCAGGCTTTACATATTTTGGCATATTTTTAACATATCATTTCTGCAACAGCCCTTATCTGACAAAAGTAATATGTCACTTGAGTCACTAAGAAGTTTGTTTGCCACTTCTTACCATGTTATGTACCTACACATCACTAATACTGCATGACACTTTCTTGGGTGCAGTGTATGAGGCGATATGACTTTAGATTGTTTGCAGCAAATATGTCTTTATGACTTGTATGTTTGTCCCTTTGTCTTCTCTTTTACAGGCATTACTATCTTAATTTTTAAGTAAACCACTTATTAGGGTGCTGTATCAGTGGTAAGTATTAGTTGCTACCACCACCAATAAGTGTGTGAACTTTTTTGGTCCTGAAGAATTGCGGTCTATTTGACCAATGCAAGAAACATGTTGACCACTTGAGCGTAAATCAGACACCCTCACTGGAAGATTACGCATGTTTTTGTTTTTAATTAAGAGTGGGACCTTTCTTATTAAAACTTGTTATTTAGGATCTCCACTACTTACTTTTAACACACTTAGTCTCACACGCACTTCACCATATGGCCCTCACTTGCACTCACCAACCGGCAATGAATGGAATAAAGATCTCCACTAAAAGGCGCCTTTAAGGTCGCCGATCGGGGATTGCAGCGCCGCCCCGATTCGGAGCAGACCTGATGATGAGACTTGACATCTGGGCCACCTGCTGACGATGCATGACAGCGAGTCTGCCGGGTGTGTGAGGGTCTCTTTCCTAAAGGAGGAATCTCCTCCTGACTCATACAATTTCATAAACCGTTGACAGCCTCTGTAGGAACAGCATACCCTTATACTTTTAGACAATGTTACGCTTAGCCACCATGTACCCCAAGGTCACCCACTGCGTCTGCCGCATTTCAATCATTCGGTTCCCAGACATTCAACAAGCACCTCCTAGCCTCTGGCAACAGAGCAACGTGCGTGACCTCCTCCATTACGGTGTGGATACCGTTCCAAAATCGCACAACCTCCGAACATTCCCATAAGATATGGAGAAAGGTACCCGAAAGGCCACATCCTCGCTTACACTGTCCATCCATCGAGTAACCCATACGCAGCAAACCGGGCCCCGTGACATACACTCTATGAAGGATCTTCAGCTGTACGAATCGTAAGCGGGCCGGGATCGCCACCTCTTTCGGGGAGGCCACCGCCGATACCCAGTCCTTATCGTCCAATTCCAAGCCATCGCCTGTCCATGCGTCCCGCAGACGGAGCAGCAAGTCCGCGCGATCATTAATGAGTTTCTTATAAATCAGAGAAATAGTGCTGTCGGGCACGTAGCCATCCAACACTCTATCCTCCAGTGGGGAGTACTCGGGGATAGCAGCAACGTCTGGAAAAACCGAACACAGCGCATGGTAGACTTGAGCATACCGGAAGTACTCTATCGTTTAATTTATATTCAGTTTTAAGCATTTCAAACGTTTTGAAAGACCCCTTCGCCCAAAGATCACCCACCTTACATATACCAATCATATCCCATTTCTCAAAGCCTTTCGATCTCCACAAACAGCCCAACCGCTCAGAGGCATACAACGGCGTCGCCAGAGTCAAGCGATCCCTCCACCCCATCGCAGCATTCGCCGCGTGCCACACACGTACCGCAACCTGCGTGGATCCTGTCAACCGCGTGCCTGGAGTCACCGAGTACAGCGCCCTATTCTAGTCCCCACCCGGGAGCAGAAATGTATCCATCTCGAAGGCCGGATTCAAGGCAGGACCGTATATCCCGTGGTTCACCGGCGCCAACTGAGACGCCCAATAGTATCCTTTAATATCGGGGAGGGCGACCCCCCCATCGTACCAAGGGAGCGTTAACTTGGCGAGAGCAATCCGCGCTGAAGACCCTCCACCTCCCGGAAATAACGGGCTGGCACGACATCTAGAGTATTTTGCAAAGCGTACAAGAAGCGAGGTAGTGACATCATTTTAAACAATGCCGCCCGTCCGAGTGGCGAGAGCGGAAGTCGTCGCCACCTCGCGACGTCGGCCTTCAATCGCTGGAGGGGAGGGAGAAGGTTTCGCTCATAGCGGACCGCGGGATCCAGTGAGAAAGATTCCCAAATATTTGAACCCCAGGGTAGCAATCTGGATAGGGCAATCCCGTGGCAGGAGGGGGGCCTCACCCGAGAGGACGTAAACACACGACTTGGCCCAGTTGATGACCAGGCCGGAGTTGCGACCAAAGGAATTCAGTACGTCCACCAATACAATCAGCGACTGTCGGGGAGAGGTGAGATACAGAAGGATGTCATCCGCGTAAAGGGAGACACGGTCTTCAAACTCCGGCGTCCATCTAATGCCTCGCAACGACGGCTCCCAACGCAACCAGGCAGCGAGAGGCTCCAAAGAAAGTGCAAAGAGAAGGGGTGATAACGGACATCCCTGCCGCGTACCTCTCCCCAGTGCGAAGGGAGCCGACACCCTACCATTCACCACCACCTGAGCCAGAGGGTCAGCATATAGTAATTTTACCCAACCAATAAATTCAGGGCCGAACCCAAATTTCGCCAACACGGCCCAAATATATGGCCACTCCAAAGTGTCGAACGCCATAGTAGCATCTAAAGATGCCAAGATGGCCGGCTCACGTATAAATTCCGCTCTAGCCAGCACGCCGTGCAACCGCCTCAAATTTAGAGCGGTGTTCCGATGAGGTATGAAACCGGACTGATCCTGATGAATCAAGTCGCCCACGACCCGAGCCAGTCGATTAGCCAATACCTTAGCCAGAATTTTGGGTTCTGCGTTCAGTAGCGAAATGGGCCTATAGGAGGCACAGCGATCTCGCGGCTTCCCCTCTTTGTGTATCACAACTATGTTGGCGAGGCGTTGGTCAGGGGGGAGGAAGCCCGCCGCAAGTGCCGCGAAAAACATGTCCCGAAGATGCTGCGCTATCTTATCGGGACGCAACTTATATAGTTCGATGGGGAGACCATTAGGACCCACCGCTTTACCCGATGCGATCGAGCGAGTGGCCAGAGCGATCTCATCTGACGACAACTTCGCCTCCATCAATACTGCATCAGCCTCCGATAGGGTTGGCAATGCAATGTCTCTAAGCAACAGATGAGAATCCTCCTCCGAACGCACAGAAACCGGAGAGTATACCCCGCGGAAATGAGCCGAGAAGCAGTCAACGATCTCCACCGGGTCAGTCACACGCACTCCATCCATTCTCTCCACAACGGGCACCACCCTGCTCGCTCTCTCCTTCTTATCCAACCAAGCAATCAACTTTCCGACCTTATCCCCCACATCAT
This sequence comes from Triturus cristatus, assembly GCF_964204655.1. Lineage (NCBI taxonomy): Eukaryota > Metazoa > Chordata > Amphibia > Caudata > Salamandridae > Triturus > Triturus cristatus. The sequence continues at coordinate 35,603,949 of NC_140580.1, forward strand.
ACAGTCGTCCTTGCTGCTGTCTACTCATCCCTTTAGCGGCTTCCGTGACTAGCGCTCTATAATCTGATTGTTTGAGGCTGAGAACATGCACTTTCTCATCAGTAACTCCCCGCTCCAAGTCCTCCTCCATTTCAGCTATTTCAGTTTCCAGGCGAACCACCTCTGCTCTCTCGCACCTCTTAGCATGGGAGATAAGGGACAGGGCCTGCCCCCTGATCACCACTTTATAAGCCTCCCATAGGGAGACGGCCGACGGCACCGACCCCACATTATCATTGAAGTAGTGATCAGTGGACTTGACCAGCTCCGCGCGGATCTTAGGGTTACGTAGATACCAGGGGCTAATGGGTGCCACTCTCCCCTCTGCCCCAGGGACAACCTTCAGTTGCTACCATATAGGGGAATGATCAGAAATACCTCGGGCTAAATGACGCACTTCCCCAATCATCCCAGCCTGGATCGCTGGCATAAGCATGTAATCAAGTCTCGAGAGACTCCCATGGGCCCCCGAGTGAAAGGTATATTGCGCCTGACCCGGGTGCATCAATCTCCAGCAATCTACAAGTCCCAAAGTGTCCAAAAAGCCACCCAACCAGGCCTGAGCCCTAGGGAGATCCCTGGGGGGGTGACGGTCCTCCAACCCGGAGACAACGGCATTAAAGTCACCCCCCAACACCAAAACCCCCCCAGGGAGTCCCAGGACCAAACGCCCCAAATCAGCAAATGTAGCCGTCTGTAACCCCGGAGGCACATACACAGCGACGAGCGAGATAGTCCTACCCTCCCATCTCCCCACCAGTTGCCACATAGCGCCCCCTATCATCGTGAAGCACCTCATCAACTTCCAATGGGAGAGAGGCCCTAACCAAAATGCCCACTCCCCTAGAGCCAGAAGTGAAACCAGAGTGAGCGGCAAGGCGATAGCCCCTCCTATTTAGGGCATGGAAGGAGTTCCCAATCAAATGTGTCTCCTGCAGGAAAACAATGTCGGGCGAAATCCGCTTCAAGAACTGCAACACCACCCCGCGCTTGATCCTGTCCCCAAGTCCATTCACATTCCACGAAAGGATTCTCAATCCCCTACCCCCCATCCCACTCCTGTGCATGATACCCACATCCCGGAAAGCACAACCCGGATAAGTCAGCAGAGAACTTCACATTGCCTTGCGAAACAAACAAACAATCCCCAACAACCCCCCTCCCCCACAATCCCCAAACTACAACTCCCCCCTCCCTGCACCCCTGCTTGAGCCCAAACAGCCCCCCCAACTCGCAGTGTGCCTGTCGCCCTAACACATACCACAAAAAGAACCCCAGAAGGAGGAAAGGACCCCAATAAGCTCCCCACAACCCCCGGGCATTTGGAGGGCATATTGTGCCAATCTAGGGTCCAGTTGAGCCAAGGTACAAAACGTCACCAGTTCAGTCCATCACCAGGAACCAAGTTCTAATCCTGCTCCACCAAATCCCGTCCGCTCTCCGCCATCCGACTGTCTCGATCCTGTCCCCGAGGCAGTGCATCCAACCAGTCTCCAACCGCCTCCGGCCGGTCGAAAAAGTGGGAACGACCCTGGAACTCAACCCGCAGCCTCGCCGGGAATAACATCGCATATTTCAGCTCCATGTCCCTCAAGCGCCGTTTGACACCCAAAAATCCCAGCCGTTGTTTCTGGACCGCTTGCGTGAAGTCCGGGTAAAAGCTGACATTGGAGTTCTCAAACTTCAGCGGCCCGGCAACCCTCGACGCCTGAAGGATAGCATCCCTATCCCGAAAGTTAAAGAGTCGGGCGATTATAGGCCGCGGGGGAGCACCCACCTTGGGCGCACCACCCGGAATCCTGTGGGCCCGCTCCACCGCAAAAAACTTGCTCAGTCCCTTAGGCGCGAGACGATTGGTCACCAGGTCCTCAACAAAGAGATCCGCAGCAGATTCCTCCGATCTTTCCGGCACTCCAATGATACGAACATTGTTCCGTCTAGCCCTGCTTTCAGAGTCCTCAAGTCGACGGTCCGTCAGATCACTGGCTAGCCGCAACCTACGGACCTCCGTCTGCAGGGCGGCCACGTCCACAGTTAGACTCGACGCCGCTTGACTCAAGGAGTCGACCCGCTCGTTAGTTTTGGACAGGTCTGCCCTGACCAAATTCACATCGATCAGGACCGCGTCCAGTTTATGAGCCAGGGTATCAAACTGCTGACCCACAGCGGTCTTCATCTCCTCAATGGCGCCCATGACGTCCAGCAGGGTCAATTCCGACGATGGGCCGGAGACCTCCTTAGACCTCTCAGGCGATTTATGCGAGCCACCAGGGGATCCCTTTGCCTGCGCATATCGATCCATGTTATTGACCTGGGTATAGGCACCCCTCCGGGTTGACTTGGGTTTCGACTTGTCTCCGTCTAGTCTCGCCGCCATCGTCCGGAGGCCACCAAGGCCGGCACCCGCCCGCACCAGGAAAAAAGGGGACCAGGTAGCTAATTCAATTGAACACAGCCGTCGCCGACAGTCAGCCCATGTAGAATCCGAGAGTCAGGCCAGACACTTCGCCGTCCGCGCCCCTCTGAAACACCAGAGTCTCTCGGCCGATATCAGAGAGCAAGCTTGAAAACGAAAGTGAAAGTGCAGGGTCCGTGGCAGGGCAAGCCCAGCCAGCCGCTGTTGTTCACTTCGTACCCGGGCACTTCACCAGCTCGAGATCGGAACCAAGGCAAGAGCAGGCCGCAAACTTCGGAGTGCAACCATTCCGGGTCCCGGCGTCCGATCTGAATTTGGAAAACGGGTGACACCTCAGCGCAAGTTCATCTGCAAAAGCCCGTCAAATAAACCAGGATTAAGTCAGGATAGACGTGGGAGGTTGCGGAGGTCCTCGAGAGCCGTAAGCCTACGCGGCCATCTTGGTTGCGCGCTAGGCTCCTCCTGCCAGTATGGGATTTAATGTACTAAGCACCCCAAGGGCATCTTAGAGATGCCCCCTTACAGCTAACTTACAATCCACGTCTGCTCTGAGGCTGCCCAGGCTGCCACACAGCAGACACGTTGCTGGACCCCTGGGTGGGAGAGCTCCTGCTCTCCCGGGCCTGCAACAATGCACATTTTGGGTGAGGTGAGAAATCTCCTCCCCCAGGACGAGCAAAGGGAAGCTTCAAAGGCATGCCGCCATTTGGAGTTTCCCCAGGCCACTGCAACCCACCCACTCTGGCGGGAAGCTTGGCCGGAAACCCCATACAAGGACAGGGGATGTGCCAGCCTGCCCACCCCACCCCTCAGGTGGGGGAGGCGAGGTGAAGCACATCTCCGGGCTCTCGCCATCTTGAAGATGGGAGGCCCTACCCTATCAGGATTAGGCTACTGCCCCCCTCCCACAGGAGAGAGGCAGGATAGGGGGTGTACCCACCCCAGGGCAAGGACCCATTGGTCCCTGGCCTTCACCTACCTGTAACGCCCCTAAATCTAGTATTTAGGGGCACCCTGAACCTTCCTTCCTCAGATTTCAGATAGAAAACTACAAGAAGAGCAAGAAGAACAAGGACCTGCCCTGCAGCTGCTAAAAAGAGAAGAAGACACCAACTGCTTAGGCCCCAGCCCTACCGGCCTGTCGACTCTCGAACCTGCACCAGCGCGTCATCTCTCGTGGCCAGCAACCTCACCAACCCCGGAGGACCTGGCTACCTTTTGGCTCTAAGCCCCTGGGACTCCCATGAGTAGAAGCTCTACTCAAGAAACCTATTTTTAACCCTTGGCAGCAGCCCGGAACCGCGGACCCAACACACTCTGCACCAGCCAAGCCTGGCCAGTGCCGGAGTGGACAAAGACCCTGAAGACGACCCCACGGCGACTGTGACCCCGAGTCGGGCACCCAAGGACCCCCCTCGACATTCCGGAAGAAGCCTGCAGCCTCAGAACAGAGTGCCACCCCAACCGCGATCAACCAGAAGGTAAGATTTCCGACATCAAAAGGCACCCCTGCACCCGGCGCCCTGCGGCCCCCTGTGCCCAATCCCGGGGTACCCACCTAACCTACAACTATCCAACTTACCTCTCGAAGTGGTGGTGGCACCTGAAGCATCCTCGTCCCCGAGCTTGCAGCCTTTTTCCAAACCGGAACATTCCCATTGATTTCCATTGAGCGCCCGAAAGCTCAAAAGCACCCTGCACCCAGCTGCCCGAGTGGCCCTGGCAGTGCACTCTCTACACTAACCTACTTCCCCACTTGCCCTGAGTAAGTGACCAGGAGCCCAGCTCCTACAGCCGCGTGGCTTGCCAGACAGCAGCCACCAACCAAGGCCCCCCTATCCCTCATAGGATAACATTGGGCCTAACTCTCTCTGCACCCGGCCGTCCTGAAACCGCTGAGGGTGAACTAACTGTACCTACCTGACACTGGGGGACCCCTGAGTCTATGCCCGGAATTTCAACTCTGCCAGTCGAGTACTTACCCTTAAACCGCTAACTTCATTTTCCTCATAGGGTAACATTGACTGGCTTTTTCTTCAAAAATCTTTTAAGTGTGAACTTTTCAAAACTGCAAATATTCACCAAAAATCAGCCAAGTGACAAAAACGAATTTACTCACCTGCTCCTAGGTGAGCTCCCAGTGCTGGATCTTGGTGCCCAGCCCTGACTCTGAAAAGTGTCCACAACTAACTTACCTCTAACTCATTTTTCTCCCATAGGAAACCATTGTCTGCTTTTCTGTGAAATTTCTTCTAAGTGTCTACTTTTGCAAATTTGAAATATTCTTTTAAAATCGTACCATTTCTTCAAACGAAATTACTTACCTGTTTTTGATAAGGACCCCAGTCCTGGGTCTAGGTACCCAGTCCTGGATTACTAAAGTAACGATAAAGTACTCTACCTGCAATTTGAATTTCTTGCCATAGAGATCCATTGAATGTTTTCCTTGAAATATTTTCTAAGTGCTAACTTTTGAAATAGCTAAATATTATTTAAAAATCATTACAGTTATTAAGTCGACTTTCATCACTTGATTCTGAATACTGACCCAGGGCTGGATCTAGGAGCCAGACCTGGAATTCCAAAAGTAATCTGAAAAGTAATTTATTACAAATAACCTGAATTTACCATTGAGCTCAATGCATTGTTATGTTTAGGAAATAGGATTGTTTATTGCAACCAACTGTGACTGTTTACAACAATTTATTGCTCAAGACACAAGTATTTATATTCAACCTCTCATTCTGAGAAAGTATATTTTTATCCCCTTTGTGGTTCTAAAAATAAAACAAGCATATATTTTATATATATAAACCATTGGCCTAGAGTTCTGTTATTGAGTGTGTGAAACCATTTGCTGACTGAGTGTGTACAATAAATGCTTTACACTGTCCTCTGGTACTGCCTTACTGCTCGACCAAGCTACCACTTTTGAGAGTAAGGTCATACCTAACTTTGACCTCTATCAGCCTCTGGGGGACTGTGGACTCTGTACACCCTGTACCTATTAGGGAACAGTATATACAGAGCCACTTTCTCACAGCAGGTTCTACACCCCCACCTCCAGAGCTTACACCTTCATTCCTGGAGATTGAACGGGGCAACCTGAATTCTTTTTCTCTCCCGCCTGATGTGGTAGATGTAATTTTTTCTACCAGACGTCATTCCTCCAAATCTATCTATTCCTATAGGTGGTCTAAATTTCTTTGGTGCGGAGAGAAATCTATTGACCCTTTGAGGGCTCGTTTAACCAACATCCTTCAGTTTGCTCTTTCTCTTGCTCAGCAAGGCTTTGCTGTAGCCACTGTGAAGGGATATCTATCTGCTTTGTCGGCTTTCCTTTGCTTGCCGGATCAGCCGACATTGTTTAAATCACCTATTGTTTTACGATTTCTTAAGGGCCTTACCAATAAGTTTAGCAGCGTGAATCTTTCTGGATTCACTATGCTGTGCATTATTACGCCATCTAGTGGTTGGGTCCGGAATTGTAGTATTTCTTCTCTCCTTTTTTTTTTTCGTGGCCCAGGTGGGCTTCGACATACCACCATTTGGTGTCCTTCGTGACGTCGACGCGCTTCGGTCGCCATCTTCGGATTCTTTTTTCTTTTTCTTTTTCTTTTTTTGCTAGTTCTTCTCATTTAATCCATGTAAAGTCTTTCACCTTCTGCCCCCCTTTATCCTCCTGTCTCATTTTTCTGGCGGAGGAGGGTGGGTTCGCTAGTGAATCCAGAAAGTCTTCAAGCTGCAAAACTACACTGACAAATAAGAAACTATACGTTTTGCAGCGTGAATCATTCTGGAGTCACTATGCTGTGCATCGACTTTGTAGCGGTTTGTCCTTATAGTGGTGGTTGGGTGTAAGATGAGCATTGGTTACTGAAAATGTGTTGCAAGACCTTCTGTCCCACTTGCGCTTCTTTGTTCATTTGGATATCCACACATGAGTGTTTCGTGAACGTGTGCACTGAAGACCATGTAGCCGCTTGGCAAATGTCTTGAATTGGTGTGTTGGCTAGAAACGCAATTGATGCAAAACGGAAGAGTACTACACCCAGAATTGGTGTAGTTTTGCAGCTTGAAGACTTTCTGGACTCACTAGCGAACCCACCCTCCTCAGCCAGAAACATGAGACAGGAGGATAAAGGGGGGCAGAAGGTGAAAGACTTTACAAGGATTAAATGAGAAGAACTAGCAAAAAAAAAAAGAATCCGAAGATGGCGACCAAAGCGCGTCGACGTCACGAAGGACACCACATGGTGGTATGTCAACGCCCACCTGGGAAACGAAAAAAAAAGAAGAAAAAAAAGAGAAGAAATACTACAATTCCAGACCCAACCACTAGATGGTGGAATAATGCACAGCATAGTGAATCCAGAAAGTCTTCAAGCTGCAAATCTACACCGACAGGTAGGAAACTATACGTTTCCTCCTACTCCTTTTATTGTGCCTCAATGGGACTTAAATCTTGTCTTAACTTACTTGATGGGTTCTCCCTTTGAGCCCTTGCACAAGTGTCCCTTGAGGCTGTTGTCTTTCAAAACAGTCTTTCTCATTGCCATTACTTTGGCAAGGAGGGTAAGTGAGCTTCAAGCACTGAGTTCGAAACCCCCGTTCTTGACCATTCATGCTGAAAGAATGGTACTCAGGACCAGGGCTGCTTTTCTACCAAAGGTGGTAACTCCTTTCCATCTGGGGCAATCCATTACCCTTCCTTCCTTCTATCCTCCCCCTCAGCCTTCCAAGGAGGAGGAGCGGCTTCACCGCTTGGACCCTAAGAGGGCGGTGAGCTTCTTCCTTGATAGGACTAAAGACTTTCGAGTGGACGATCAGCTCTTCGTGGGCTTTGCTGGCTGCAGGAAAGGCATAACGGTGCACAAGCGCACCCTTTCCAGATGGATTATCTTGTGCATCAAGATCTGTTACTCTTTGGCCGGTAAGGAACCTCCAGAGGGTATGAGGGCTCATTCTACTAGGACTAAGTCTTGTACATCTGCCTTGTCTAGAGGTGTTCCTGTGGAGGACATTTGTAGGGCGGCAACTTGGGCCTCCCTCCACACTTTCGCGAAGCATTATTGCTTGGATTCCGAGGTGAGGAGGGACGGACACTTTGCTCGTTTTGTCCTTCAGGACTTTCTGATATAGAAGGGTGGACACCCTCCTCTGGGAGTGGGACTGCTGTGGGATTCTTTTCACAAGGTGAGGAATCCACTGGCAGATGTATCCATCAGAAGAACAAGTTACTTACCTTCGGTAACGCTTTTTCTGGTGGATACAGTTTCTGCCTGTGGATTCCTCACTGACCCACCCGCCTCCCCGTTGTCCACCCTTGTATACCTACAATTCTAATGATGGTGTTTCACAATTTATTTGTTACTGTCAAAGGCAGTGTGTTATTTTTTTTGCCTGCCTATGTTATCTCCACACTGTGTGTGTTGCTTTGTATATTATGTACTGTGTATACTGTGTATATATTGCTGTCAGTCCGTCCGTGTGCCTCTAAGGCACGGAAAAAACGGACCGACGAGGTCTTCTTATGGATCCGGTGAAGTCAGCGGAGTCGCGAGTGGAGCCGTGTCTCTGTGACGTCGTCTTCGACCTCATCGGCGTGGAGTACTACAAAAGTGTCCGAATGTTGCTGGCGCAGGGGATATTCACAAGGTGAGGAATCCACAGGCAGAAACTGTATCCACCAGAAAAGGCGTAACCGAAGGTAAGTAACTTGTTCTTGTGATCCAAAGCTCAAGAAATAGTCTCCGACAGATGAAACTGCTTGCGGCCTGCCACTGCAGAAAAGCCATGGCGTGCAACAACACACCTATTTGGATGGCCCGCCCTCAGTGCCGAAACATCGGCCTACAGCAGGGGCCTTCACCTCCAGAAAAATCAGCCTTTGAACCAACACATTCGAACATATCCTTGATAACGAAAAACAAAGTACACAGTGCTTCGGCTCCAACCACACCAGCACCAAAATGTTAGACCTCTGAACAGAAAAGTCCACCAAAGCCTATCCTTGAAACTATGCAAGAGCAGCTCGATCTGAGGGAAAAAACATTACAGATTCAGCCCGGAACAAAGAAAATTAATCTTCAACCGGCAACACCTCTACACTCTACAAAAACAATTGTATTTCTAAAAGGTTATTGATGCTCCTATTCAGCCTCTCAAGAAGAAGAAGAAGCATTGGCATAGCCAATAGGTCTCGCCTGTGGGACCTTATAAGTGTTTAGTCATGCAACAGTTGTATAACTAAATACTTATAAGGTCCCAAAAGCGAGACCTATTGGCTATGCAAAGCGGCCGTGAAAGTAAAAGTGATCGCAATCACGATCAAACATCAAAGCGGCCGTGCGGCCGCTAGCATGAAAGTAATCGCGGTAAAGCGCGGCGGCTGCGCACATGCACTGTAGCTCCAGGCTGGCCTGGTAGCAATTTTTGGAGCCCTCTCAATAAGTCTCGCCAGACCAGCGCATGCGCTGGGTCAGGCAGGACCTAAAAAGGACATAGCCACTAGCTCTTTACGCGTTCCTGTCCCTACTTCTCCAACTCCACCATCACCCCCCCACTTTCCACTGTGCTTCACCACAACAGGCGGAGGAAGGCAACATTTCACCTCCTCACACACATTCACCCATCAAGGATGATAATGATGACATAGAAGAGGGGACACACAGCCTGAGGACATACACCTATAACAGACCCACAAGAGGCTACAGAGCCAGACCTCTACCCTGCATGCCCATCCCCACCAGATTATGCTTTAGCTTATTAAGACTTAATAGACAGGGCTGCAGCATACCACCAGGTACCCCTGCACAAAGACTCTATCGAAGATGACTTCCTTTTTGAGACTCTGGCTACTGCACAGCGAGGGTCCCAATACTTACCAATGCTTAAAGGAGTGCTACGTCATGCCGATGATGGCATTAAAGATTCAGCAAGGGCATAAATTATCCCACCAAAAGTTGACAAAAAATAAAAGGCAGCACCATCTGTCCCAATTTACATTAGAGGACAGTTAACCCTCGACTTGTTGGTAGTAGCCAATGCAAGAAAGAGAGCTAACTCCCAAGCAATTGGGGACGCACCTCCCCAGGCAGTCAAAACTCATTAACTCATCAAGAAAACAGATTGCAGCCCAGTCTGCTAATCATTGGCAAATTGCCAAGAGCAAAACCCTTCTTTCACGCTATGACAGGGCCCACTGGGATGAGATGGAGGGGTTCGTCCAGCATCTCCCAGAGGAATATAAAAAGCGGGGGTATGTAGTAGTCCATGAGGTGAAGCTAATTACCAGTAATTCCATTAAATGTGTACTAGACTCCGCTGACACTGCAGCTGGAGGCTTAAAGGTAAGCATTCTCCTACGTAGACACGCTTGGCGTTGTGTCTCGTGTTTTAAACCGAAGTCCAACAGGTGGTCCCTAAGCTCCCTTTTGACAAGGAGCACTTTTTTGGCCCTGCGGTAGAGACAGCCCTCAAAAAAATAAAGTTCTTTAGTCGCCCCTCCTTCTAACAGGGTGCCAGATCCGCATCTACAGACACCTCAGAGTCCTCACATAAAACCCAAGGCCAGCCATTCTCCTCTAGAGGCTTCTACAGGGGCACATATAGGGGTAATAATTTCAAAGGCCGGGAGTGTGGAAGTTCTACCCGTACCTGAAATACTACAGCCAAACGAGGACTTCCTCAACATCGCCCCAGAGCATCTAACACCTCTCGGGAGAAGTCTACAAACTTTCTTCCCAAAATGGAAATTGATTACAACAGATCAATGGGTGTATGACATTATCTAATATGGTTACTGTCTGGAGCTCATCATAACTCCTCCAAATATTTCACCCCGCAAGTACAAACTTTCCATACTACATTAAGCTCTGCTAAAACAAGAGATAACAGCTCTTACTCAAAGAAGCCATAGAGCTAGTCCAAACTTCACCATAATGGAATAGGAGTATATTCACTACACCTTCTCATTCCCAAAATTGATGGTTCACTTCGACCTCCTGCCCCTAAATCCCATCGTATCGGAACCCTTCCACATGGTCACCTTTCAGAAAGTAATACCATTGTTACAAAAAGGCGACTACATGTCCGCTTTAGACCTAAAGGACACCTGCTTTTATATACCTCTCCATCCCGCACATCCCTATGGTTTGTCTGCCAAGGAAAGCATGTCAATTCAAAGTGCTTCCCTTAGCAGTCACCACAGTTCTCAAAATGTCTAGCAGTGGTGGCAGCACATCTGCGCCAGGAAAACATTCATGCATTTCCTTTCATGGACGATTGGCTTATAAAAGCCAACAGCTCCCACGTTCGCAGTAATCCTACAGAAAAAACGCTCACCCTACAGCAACTAGGGATTACCATCAACGTGCAAAATTCGCACCCACAACCATCACAAATTCAACCGTATTTTGGGGCCATACTCGATGTGCCGAAAACTAACCTTAGAAGAACCATTCTTCCAACTCCTTTGAGACAAAGTAGGGCTCAGAACCAACCCAAAGTTCCTCCCCAAAGTAGTCCCAGTTTTCGATATTAACCAATCAGTAGAATTACCGGTCTTCTTTCCACAACCTGATTCTTTTGCAGAAAGAACTCCGCATACTCCAGATGTTTTAATGTACTATATTGACAGAACCAAAACATTTTGGAAAACCAAGCTATTATTTGTTGCTTTCTCACCTCCCCACTCTGGAAAATCAATTAAAAAAAGTGGAATTTCTAATTGGATAGTCAAATTCATACTTTTATGCTGAAGCTAAAAGAAATTTACCTATTGTAGGAAGCTGGCTCTGTATATGCTATACCAAAGTGAGGTATAGTGTGTACAGAGTCCAGTCCAACCCAAAAGGTAGTCAGACGTAAAGTGGATAGCACCTCACTCTCTATTTGTGGTAGTGTGGTCGAGCAGTAAGGCTTTATCAGAGGACAGTGTTACGCATTTGTTGTACACACTCAGTCAGCAAATGAATTCACACACTCAAACTGAACTTCAGACTAATTGTTTTTGCATAAAAATATGCTTTGTTATTTTATGTTCGAGGCATATGAGCTGCAGATTGTACACTTAGCATAGGTCGCCATCTGGTGTTGGGCCCGGATGTTTGCAGTTTGTTTTTCTTCTTGGACCGTCTTTGGAAGTCACGAGTTTGGTGACTCCTCCTTCGGTCCGTACTGCGCATGGGCTTCGGCTCCATCCTCAGATTGTTTTTTTCCGCCATCGGGCTCGGATGTGATACTTCGTGCTCCGGCTTCGAACTTCTACGGTTCCAGCCTCGACGGAAAATCCTCGATTCTTCGAGTTCCTTCATCTTCATCTCTCGAAGCGGCACTTTTTCCATCCCGTACATCGACACCGGCCTTCGGGCCCTCCGCGACTCCGGTCCCGGCCGATGGAAAGGACTCCGTTTAAAAAGTGCCCAAAATGTGGGTCTAAATTTCCCCACACCGACCTCCATCAGGTGTGTAACCTTTGCCTCTCTCCGGAACACGAGGCTCGAGACTGCCCCGCCTGCAAGTCTTTTCGATCGAAGAAAACGATCCGAGATCGAAGGGCTCGACGCACCATGGCGCACTCATCCTCGACAGCTCCACCGGACATCTTCGGAGACGACGCCGAAGCTTCGGGGCAGACACACACCGAACTGGGAGAAGACATCGTCAGCGCTTCCGAGGCCGACGACTCAGACCTGGAGGACGTAACACCAGGACAGCGGGCCGTGAGTACAATGCCCCCTCCCAGCCCCGCACCGAAAACCAAAGAGACTCCGGTTACTCCCTCGCCTGCCGGCCTGGGCAAAACCAAAACCAAAGCCTCGATCACCCCACCTTCGGGCCCGGTGTCGAAGCACTCAAAGTCTCACGGCAGCTCGGGATCGAGCCAGCCGACGCCCGGTGCCGATAAACACCACTCGGCACCGAAGCCTGCAAAATCCAGCTCGACTCCGAAACCACCGGTGCCGAAGCCTGGACACTCGGCGCCGACCAAACACAAACAGAAATCGGTCGGCACCGACGCTCCGGCGCCGAAACAGCATTCGACGCCGAAACACACGGAGACCTCCAAAAAGCATGGCGTACACAGAACATCGAAACCTCCGGTTCCGAAATCGCCGGTGCCGACAAACGACTCGGCGCCATTGGCTCTGTTTACACCAGACCCTTTACAAAAGACTTTGTCCAGAGATCCAAAGACTGGCCTTTTGACTGTGATTACTAAGAAGCGTCGCCTTGAGGCTCCGGCTCCTCCTCCTCCACCCAAAAAGAGGGACTCAGCTACTTCTCCCCTTAGAGTACCCTCCCCACTGCCACCCCCCCTCCCACCACCACCCCCTCCACCTTTACCTCACTACGATCCGGCCCCATCCCCAGATCCGGATGACGGGGACCCGGACAATGACCCAGGGGACGCCCCAATGGATTCCACTCCACCAGGGACCCCAGATCCATGGGAGGATTATAATAACCCTGATGTACCCAATGTACCTCAAGACGACCTATACCCATCAAGGCCGTCTCCTCCAGAGGACTCTTTAGGGTTTCACCATTTAGTGCAGAGAGCAGCACACTACCATGGGGTGGACATGCACACTGAACCAGTGGAAGAAGACTTCCTACTGGATACATTTGATTTACAAGATCGTTCCACTGCTATTTTACCCATGCTTAAGGGTGTCACCAAGCACGCTACAGAGGTATTCAAAGACCCTGTCAGAGCCAGAGTACTAAACCCTAGAATAGAGAAGAAGTACAAGGCGGCACCCACAGACCCTGCATACATCAAGGGCCCTGCTCCTCTAGATTCCCTAGTTGTCTCCACAGCTAGAAAGCGGGCTAACTCCCAATCCTCAGGAGATGCCCCACCACCAGACAAGGAATCTAAACTTCTGGACGCGTCTGGTAAACGCACCGCCTACCAGGCTGCAAACATGTGGCGCATTGCAAATACACAAGCACTGCTTGCGCGATATGATAGAGCACACTATGATGAATTAGAGGCTCTTATGCAGCACCTTCCAGAGAAATACAAACGTCAAGCTCATGACCTGATACAGGAGGGCAAACTAATCACAAACACCTCCATTAAGTGTGCCCTCGATGCAGCAGACACTGCTTCTAGAGCCATAAACACCAGTGTCCTGCTTCGCCGCCATGCCTGGCTCAGGATATCAGGGTTCAAGCCTGAGGTCCAGACATCAATACTTAATCACACCTTTGACCAGCAAACACTCTTTGGCCCAAAGGTAGACGAAGCGCTCGAAAAAATGAAGAAAGATACAGACACAGCGAAGTCTATGGGAGCGCTCCAGACCCAAGCCTCTAAGCGTTCCTTTCGACGCTCGTCCTTTCGTGGCACAGGTAGAGGCTCCTCCACCGATAATGCCTCTACCTCCTACAAATCCCCTCCTCAAAATACCTTTTCAAAGGGCAACCAAAGAGGTGGTTACAGAGGCAACAACAATAAGGGCAGGGGCAAAACCAACAATACCCGTTCTGCCACCCCACCCGCACAATGACTCCCCTTCGCTCCCCCCAGACCATTCCACTCCGGTCGGGGGCAGACTACAAGATTTTATCCACGTATGGGAGTCCATAACATCGGACAAATGGGTGACCCAAATCATTCGGTCAGGGTACTGCCTCGAGCTAACATCTACCCCACCCAATATCCCACCAAGGCACCGTCCAATGTCCCAAGAGCATTCCACACTGCTCAAACAAGAGGTACTCTCGCTCCTCCAGAAACACGCCATAGAGCAGGTACCCGGCAATCAACGAAATCTAGGGGTCTACTCCCTATATTTCTTAATCCCAAAGAAAGACGAGACCCTCAGACCCATTCTGGATCTCCGGCCTCTAAATGCCTACATACATTCAGACCACTTTCACATGGTCACCTTACAACAAGTCCTCCCACTCCTCTGCCAGGGAGACTTTCTCACAACACTGGATCTGAAAGACGCGTACTTTCACATTCCAATACACCCCTCTCACAGAAAATACCTCAGGTTCGTGGTGGACGGGCAACATTACCAATTCAAGGTTCTCCCCTTCGGGGTCACCACTGCACCACGGGTGTTTACCAAATGCCTAGCAGTAGTAGCAGCACACCTCAGACGTCAACATATTCACGTCTTCCCTTACTTAGACGACTGGCTCATAAAAGCCGCGTCCTACCACCAATGCGTGCAACATACAAACAGCACCATCCAACTGCTTCATCAGCTAGGCTTCACGGTGAACTACCAAAAGTCCCACCTCATACCATCTCACACAAAGCAATATCTCGGGGCCACCATAGACACCTCAAAAGGTATTGCCTATCCAAACTCAGCCAGAATCACAAGCATTCTAGCCTTACGCAAAATATTCCTTCCTCAACACTCTCTACCAGCAAGAGTGTTTATGAAGCTCATAGGGATGATGGCGTCTTGCATCTTCATAGTGCCCCATGCAAGACTCCACATGCGTCCACTTCAGGAGTGCCTAGCACAACAGTGGAACCAGGCCCAGGGTCAGCTGACGGATCTGGTGTTGGTGGACGGCCGCACACATCACTCTCTGCAGTGGTGGAACACCACAAACCTTTCCAAGGGACGGCCGTTCCTGGACCCGGTTCCCCAAGTGACTCTAACAGCGGACGCATCGCTCTCCGGCTGGGGAGCGCACCTCTTACACCTCACAATGCAAGGTCTATGGACGCCACAGCAAAAATCGCTCCACATCAACCATCTGGAGCTCTTGGCGATCTTTCTAGCCCTAAAATCTTTCCAAAAGCAGATTTCAGGCAAAGCAGTCCTCATTCGCACAGACAACATGACTGCGATGTATTATATACAGAAACAGGGGGGGACACACTCTCCCCAGCTCTCCCGCTTAGCCCAGAGCATATGGAGATGGGCAATTCCCCAAAACATTTTTCTCCTGGCACAACATGTTCCAGGCGTACAAAACACCATAGCAGATCTGCTCAGCAGACAGACTCAACAACTACACGAATGGGAACTGCATCCACAAGTTCTTCACCCATTCTTCCAACAGTGGGGGCATCCTCAAATAGACCTCTTCGCCACCCACGAAAACAAAAAATGCCCAAGCTTCGCCGCCAGATACCCACACCCATTGTCCAAGGGCAATGCGATATGGATGAACTGGTCAGGCAGATTTGCATACGCCTTTCCACCTCTCCCACTAATTCCATTAGTGGTCAGGAAACTACAACAGCACTCCCTCACACTCATTCTGGTAGCTCCGACGTGGGCCAGACAGCCGTGGTACACCACGCTACTACAACTATCAGTGGTACCACATCAAAAACTGCACCTTTCCCCATGCCTCCTAACCCAGAACCATGGAGAAATCAGGCACCCGGACCCAGCTCAGCTCAACCTGGCGATCTGGCTCCTGAAATCTTAGAATTCGGGTACCTTAACCTTCCCCCTGATTGCATGAACATCATCATGGAAGCCAGACGTCCTACCACTAGAGCATGCTATGCCGCAAAGTGGAAAAGATTTGTAATGTACTGCCGTAACAATACAATCAACCCTCTAGATGCATCCATACAACACATCATATGCTATCTGCTCCATCTTCACAGGTGTAACCTGGCGTATTCATCCATACGCCTACACCTAGCAGCGATCGCTGCCTATCTACAAAACAGACAGCATTTGTCACTCTTCAGAGTGCCCGCTATTAAAGCCTTCATGGAAGGCCTTAAACGAGTAATTCCTCCCAGGGCACCACCCTCCCCTGTATGGAATCTAAATTTGGTCCTTACACGACTAATGGGTCCGCCCTTCGAACCAATGCACAAATGTGAGCTACAGTTTCTCACCTGGAAAACAGCTTTCCTTGTAGCTATCACTTCCCTTAGAAGGGTTGGTGAAATACAAGCGTTCACCATACAGGAACCTTACATACAAATGCATCACAGCAAGGTCATACTTCGAACTAATCCGAAGTTCCTGCCCAAAGTCATTACCCCCTTCCACCTCAATCAATCAGTGGAATTACCTGTCTTCTTTTCGCAACCCCAATCTGTTGCGGAAAGGGCCTTACACACACTAGATGTGAAAAGAGCGTTGCTATATTACATACAAAGAACGCAACCCTTCAGGAAGACCAAACAGTTGTTCGTTTCCTTTTCTCCACCACATAAAGGCAACCCCATCTCAAAATCAGGGATAGCTAGGTGGATTGTAAAATGCATACAAATTTGCTATCAGAAGGCAAAGAGAACATTATCTGTTCCCCCTAAAGCCCACTCTACAAGAAAGTTAGGGGCTTCTATGGCTTTTCTAGGGAATATACCCTTAGATGACATATGCAAGGCAGCCACATGGTCTACACCGCACACATTCACAAAACACTACTGTGTAGATGTGCATTCCCAGCAGCAAGCTAGGGTGGGCCAGGCTGTACTAAAAACACTCTTTCAAACAGCTGCAACGGATACCGGTGGTCGCCGCTAAGGTTGGGTACTGCTATATAATCTATGCTAAGTGTACAATCTGCAGCTCATATGCCTCGAACGGAATATGCTACTTACCAGTATGCATCTGTTCTTGGCATGTAGAGCTGCAGAGTTGTACACGCCCACCCGCCTCCCCGGCTACCTGTATCCGTTCCAGTCCATCTTATTTAGATACAACACACATGGGTTTCTCACTGTTATTACTACGCTCCATCATTTCCCTGTTGGCGAAAAACAATCTGAGGATGGAGCCGAAGCCCATGCGCAGTACGGACCGAAGGAGGAGTCACCAAACTCGTGACTTCCAAAGACGGTCCAAGAAGAAAAACAAACTGCAAACATCCGGGCCCAACACCAGATGGCGACCTATGCTAAGTGTACAACTCTGCAGCTCTACATGCCAAGAACAGATGCATACTGGTAAGTAGCATATTCCTTTCTAGAACCAAGCAAGCCTGGCACAGGTAAGCGATAAACACTTTACAGTGTTTTGGTTATTTAGTTACAGTTTTAAAGGATTTCTTAGATTTTTCAACTCCACACTTAAAAACCTTAGAAAAACAGTCAATGTCATCCTATGGAGGAAAATAGTGTTATCAGTTCAAAGGTAAGTACTTTGTTGTGGGAGTTGGTATTCTGGGGTTGGACTCTGGGGTCAAGGATGCACTCTTGTTACACCCTCAGCGGCACTAGGGCAGCCGGGTGCAGAGTGCTGAGGCTCAGTGTTATCCGATAGGGGGCCTCCGGTTGGTGGCTGCTGACGAGCAGGCCACTGGGTTGTGGGAGCAAAGCTCCTGGACTTAAGCTCAGGGCAAATGGGGGTTTCGGCCAGCACAAAAGATGCACCCTTGGAGGCACTGGAGCGGCCGGGTGCAGAGTGCTGTTTTGGCGTCGGAAGCCTTGTAGCTTTCAATGGGGAGTCTCCGGTTTGCAAAAGCACTGCCGGCTCAGGAACGAAGGTCTTCTGGGTGCGACCACCACTTTGAGAGGTAAGTTGGGCTCTTGGGGGTTGGTTAGGCACTGTCGGTTGGGCCACCCAAGGCCGTGGGGCTTCGGGTGCAGGTGTGCCTTTTAGTGTCGGATCTTCTTACCAGCTCCTGGTCGTGGTTGGAGAGACCTTCCGGTTTGAGGCTGCAGGCGTCGGCTGGAGGCAGGTCAGGTGTCACCGGATCTCTGTTCAAGATCGCCGGGGAGACCTCCTTTTGGTTTTGGTCCACTCAAACTCTGGCCGTGGGTGTCGGGTGCAGAGTGGTGCAGACCTGCGGATCCTTGAGGAGCTGGAATCTGTTGTTTGAACAAATCCGTTGTTCACGGGAGACAGTCTTTGGTATTGAAGGCAGGCACATCCTCCGGGTTTCTTGAGGTCGCTGCCTGCAGGACACACCAGGATTTAGCTGGAGCAGGTTCGAGGTGGGGCCAGGCCGGTAGGGCTGGGGCCAAGTAAGTGGGTGTGAGAAGCTGGGTTTCTGTTGCAGTAACCCCCCCAGTTTTTGCCAGACTACTGATGCACTTTGACTTGATGTGCCCTGGGTCCAGGCCAATCAGGTTCCCAGGAACTATGTTCTTTCCCCAAAACTGTACCCAAATGGCATCTCTGGCCACAGGTCAGCCCCTGGTAAATGGTACCACAGGTATCCAGGGCACTGTGACCAGGGAAGACCTCTAAGGGCTGCAGCACCTATTGTGCCACCCTTAGAGGCCCTGTACCAATACACTCACACACTGCCTTTGCAGGCTGTGTGTCTTGGTGCAGAACAAAGCGAAGAGTCGACATGGCACACATCTCTGTGTGCCATTCCTGCAACCCACTGCCCTAGCATCGATCAGTCACCCCTCTAGCTGGGTCCCCTATACCAGTGGTGAGGGTACAGGTACATGACCCCTGTACCCCTACAGTTACTAAGGCCATTCTCAGACATTGTAAGTGCAGTGTTGCTATTTAGAGTATACTGTGCTGGGAGTTTGTCATTACAAACTCCACAGCACCATAATGGCTGCACTGAAAACTGAGAAGTTTTGGTATCAAACTTCTCAGCACATTAAACCTACACTGATGCACGTGTGGGATTTAATGAAAACTGCACACAGAGGGCATCTTAGATATGCCCCCTGAAAAACGAACTACCACTAGTGTCCAGGCTGAGTGGCTGCTTTCAGCTGCCACCATTTGTGAGAAAGTGCCCTCTTTCTTGCATGGTATGCCCCCACTTTTTGCTGAATTTCTGATGTGCTTTGGCAGGAGCCCAAGGCACACTCAGTCAATCGGGTACCCAGGGCCTGTGTGCCTTCTCTAAAACTGCATTGAAGCCTAATACCCAATTGGCATCTCTGGCCACATGTCAGCCCCTGGTAAATGGTACCATAGGTACCCAGGGCACTGTGACCAGAGAAGGCCCCTAAGGGCTGCAGCACTTATTGTGCCACCCTTAGAGGCCCTGTACCCTGACACACACACACACTGCCTTTGCAGGCTGAGTGTCTGGGTGTAGAACAAAACAAAGAGACGACATGGCACACATCCCTGTGTGCCATGCCCACAAACCACTGCCCTGGCATACATCAGTCACCCCTCTAGATGGGTGCCCTATGCAAGTGGTCTGAGTACAGGTGCATGAGCCCTGTACCCCTACAGTGCCCAGGTCCATTCCTGGGCCCTGTAATTGCAGTGCTGCCATTAAGAGAATATGGTGCTGGGAGGTTGTCATTACGAACTCCACAGCACCATGATGGCTACACTGAAGACTGGGAAGTTTGGTATCAAACTTCTCAGCACATTAAACCCACACTGATGCCAGTGTGGGATTTAATGCAAAATGCACCACAGAGGGCATCTTAGAGATGCCCCCTGAAAAACTACCAACTACCAGTGACCTGACTGAGTGGCTGCTCAGGCTGCCACCACAAGACATGTTTCTGGACCCTTGGGTCGAGAGCCTGCTCTCTCAGGGGCCTGCAGCTATACACATCCCGGGGCGAGGTGCCAAGCCTCCTCCCCCAGGATAGGCAGGGTTCACGAAGGAGAAACTTCAAAGGCATACCGCCTTTGTGAGCCTCTCCAGACCACTTACTGTACTCAGTAACTGGTTCCCATTGGTTCTACCCCCCACTTTGGGCGGGAGAGCCGGGGGGAAAACAAAGTGAGGAAGAGAGGTGTGCCCACCTCTGCCAACTCCACCCCTAAGGTGGGGGAGGCGAGGTGAAGAACCACCTCGAGTCCCCGCCATCTTGAGGATGGGGGACCCAGCCTACCAGGGACAGGCTCCTACCCCCCTCCCAGTGGAGAGTGGCAGAATAGGGGGTGTACCCACCCCAGGGAAGGGACCCATTGGTCCCTGCCCTTTACCTACCTGTAACGCCCCTAAATGTAGTATTTAGAGGCACCCTGTGAGACCCCCGAGTCTAACCCCAGAACCCTAACTCAAAAGACCGATTACTTATCTTGAAACCGGTAACTCATTTGTTCCAGGCATATGAGCTGCAGATTACACACTGTGCATAGATCGCCATCTGGTGTTGGACCCGGATATTTGCACTTGTTTTTGTCTTGGAAAGTCTTTGGAAGTCACGAGGTATGTGACTCCTCCTTTGGATCACAGTGCGCATAGGCATCGGCTCCATCCTCAGATTGTTTTTTTCCGCCATCGGGCTCGGATGTGTTCTAGCGTTCCAGTTCGGAACCGTTAACGGTTTTCTCTTTCGCTGCGCAATCCTTCCCTTCTCTACGGTATTGTTTCGATTGCGTTTTCCAACCACACGCAACCCTTCAACTTCGAAGTCTTCGATTCCGGTCGTCGACAAAGGCCTTCGGGCCTACCCGGACCTCATCTCCGGCTCATGGAAAGGACCCCATTTAAAAAGTGTCCTCGATGTGGGTCGAAGTTTCCCCACACCGACCTACATAAGGTGTGCAACCTCTGCCTCTCACCGGAGCAAGAGGCTAGAGACTGTCCAGCTTGTGCCTCCTTCCGCTCCAAAAAGACCATCCGGGACAGACGAGCTCGAAGAACAATGACGCGCTCGTCATCTTCGATCCCCGAAGACCTCTTTCAAGAGGGCGTCGATGTTCCGGAGCAGGGTCGAGTCGAAGAAGCCATTATCAGCGCCTCCGAAGCAGATGATTCCGACGTCGAAGACATCCCTCCAGCTCAAAGGGCCGTGAGTACAGACGTCGACCCCGACCCACACCCTCCCTCGACACTGTCAAAAAAGGCTTCAGTACCACCTCCACCTTCAGGCCCTGGTGCACGCCAAGACACTGCTTCCCATGCCCCGCCTTCGAGCCCGGTAAAGAAGCCTATTAAGCCTTTAGGCGACTCGGGCTCGAGTCAGCCTACCCT
The DNA here is from genome assembly GCF_964204655.1 of Triturus cristatus. NCBI lineage: Eukaryota > Metazoa > Chordata > Amphibia > Caudata > Salamandridae > Triturus > Triturus cristatus. The sequence goes on from NC_140580.1 coordinate 35,625,226, forward strand.
CTGTACTGAAAAGCAAACTCCGGCACCGAAGAAAAACGCGCCCTCGACCTCATCCATGCTGACCGCTGCTCCCACTTCGAAGCACTCAGCGTCGAAGGCTAGCACCAGTTCCTCTGCACCGACAACACCCTCGGAGCCGACTAAACGCCCACCGAAAGGCCCAGATTCTTCCAAGCCAAAGACCTCGGAACTGAAAAAACAGCAACCGGTTCCAACTGATAAAGACACTTCAAAACTACACGGTTCCAAGCCTACAACTGCTACAGAGTTGACGCCCAAAAAATTACGGCATCGAAGCCCTCGACTCCGAAGGATCTGTTTCTCACAGATGAACTGTTTCATCCAGATCCTACCCAAAAGACTTTAATGAAGGATCCTAAGACTGGTCATTTAATGCTCAGCATCAAGAAAAGACCACTAGAAATGCCTGCCCCTGCACCGCCACCAAAGAAGAGGGAGTTTGCTACCTCTCCATTAAGGATTCCTTCTCCTCTTCCTCCACCTCCTCTTGCTCCTCACCACTCTCCCACACCATCACCTACCCCAATAGATGATGATGATGATGATGATGATGATGATGACACCTCAGATGATGCAGGGGGAGGTGCGGACGATCAACCCCTTGGGGACCCTACCGGCTCCCCTGACCCCTGGGATGATTACAGTGTCCCAGATGTCCCTTACACCCCACAGGATGATATTTATCCCTCCGGGCCTTCCTCCCCCCACCACCACCCCCCAGAGGACAATATCTGATTCAACCAGCTCCTTCACAGAGCTGCCTAATACCACGGGGTGGCCCTGCATACAGACCCAGTAGAGGAGGATTTTCTTATGGACACCTTTGATACCACACAAAGGGCCCACCTCAACACTGCCCATGCTTAAAGGGATCATTAAGCACGCACCAGAGATCTTTAAAGACCCCATCAGGGATCGGGACATCAACCCAAGAATAGAAAAGAAATATAAAGCTGCCCCTACTGACCTAGTATACATTAAGGGCCTGCACCACTAGACTCCCTAGTGGTCTCTAATGCCAGGAAGAGAGCAAATTCGCAAACGTCAGGTGACGCACCACCACCAGACAAGGAATCGAAACTCCTAGACGCCTCTGGCAAATGCACAGCATCACAGGCAGCAAATATTTGGTGCATTGCTAATATCCAAGCGCTCCTAGCCAGGTATGACAGGGCACATTATGACGAGCTTGAGTCCATAATGCAGCACCTCCCTGACCAATATAAAAACAGGTCCAGTGAACTCATCCAGGAGGGTAAAACCATCACTAACACCTCCATCCGGTGTGCCCTAGATGTAGCAGATACCGCCTCAAGGGCAATTAACACCAGTGTCCTTTTGCGCAGGCATGTTGTGAGAAAGTGCCATCTTTCTTGCATGGTATGCCCCCACTTTTTGCTGAATGTACTTTGACTAAGTGTGCCCTGGACTCCTGCCAATCAGGTGCCCAGGGCCTATGTTCCTTCCCTAAACACACAAAACCCAAATTGGCAAACCCTGGCCACATGTCAGCCCCTAGTAAATGGTACCCTAGGTACCCCGGGCCTTGTGACCATGGAAGGCCTCTAAGGGCTGCAGCACTCATTGTGCCACCCTTAGAGGCCCTGTACCCTTACACATACACCCTGCCCTTGCAGGCTGGGTGTCTGAGTGCAAGCAAAAAACAAAGAGTCGACATGGCACACATCCCTGTGTGCCATGCCCATCACCTACACTGTCATGGCATATATCAGCCACCCCTCTAGCTGGGTGCACTATGCCAATGATGTGGGCACAGGAGCAGGAGCCCTGTGCCCCTACAGTACCCAAGTCTATTCCTGGGCACTGTAAGTGCAGTGCTGCCATTTAAGAGTACATGGTGCTGAGAGCTCGTCAAACACGAACTCCACAGCACCGTAATGGCAACACTGAAGACTGAGAAGTTTGGTATCAAACTTCTCAGCACATTAAACCCACACTGATGCCAGTATGGGATTTGATGTACCAAGCACGCCAGAGGGCATCTTAGAGATGTCCCCTAAAACCTAACCTACAATCCACGTCTGTGCTGGGGCTGCCTAGGCTGCCACACAGCAGACCTGTTGCTGGACACCTGGGTAGGAGAGCCCCTGCTCTCCTGGGTCTGCAACAATGCACATCCTGGGCGAGGTGCTATATCTCCTCCTCCAGGATGGGCAGGGGGAAGCTTCAAAGGCATGCCGCCTCTGTGAGCTTCCCCAGGCCACTGCAACCCCCCACTCTGGCGGGAAGCTTGGCCGGAAACCCCAAATAAGGACCGGGGATGTGCCAGCCTGCCAACCCCACCCCTCAGGTGGGGGAGGCGAGGTTAAGCCCTACCCTATCAGGACTAGGCTACTGCCCCCCAACCACAGGAGAGAGGCAGGATAGGGGGTGTACCCACCCCATGACAGGGACCCATTGGTCCCTGCCCTTCACCTACCTGTAACGCCCCTAAATCTAGTATTTAGGGGCACCCTGAACCTTCCTTCCCCAGATTCCAAAATCCGAAGAAGAGCTAGAAGCAAGAAGACCTGCCCGGCAGCTGCTAAGAAGAGGAAGACACAAACTGCTTTGGCCCCATCCCTACCGGCCTGTCGACCCTCGAACCTGCTCCTGCTCCAACCCGGCATCTCTTGTGGCCAGCAACCTCACAAACCCCGGAGGACCTGGCTACCTTTTGACTCTAAGCACCTGGGACTCCCATGAGTGGAGGCTCCATTCAAAATCTACTTCCAATCCCTGGCAGCAGCCCGGAACCGCGAACCCAGCACACTCTGCACCAGCCAAGCCTGGCCTGTGCCGGAGTGAACAAAGACCACGAGGACGACCCCACGGCGACTGTGACCCCGAGTCCGGCACCCAAGGACCTCCCTCGACGCTCCTGAAGAAGCCTGCAGCCTCAGAACAAGGTGCCCCCCCCAACCGCGATCAACAGAGGGTAAGATTTCCCGACACCAAAAGGCACCCCTGCACCCGGCGCCCGCAGCCCCCTGTACCCAATCCCGGGGTACCTACCTATCCTCCAACTACCGAACTTACCTCTAGAAGTGGTGGTGGCACCTTAAGAATCCTCGTCCCCGAGCTTGCAGTCTTTTTCTAAACCGGAGATTTCCCATTGAAATCAATTGAGCGCCCGAAGGCTCAAAAGCACCCTGCACCCAGCCGCCCGAGTGGCCCTGGCAGTGCAGCCTCTACACCTATCTATTTCCCCACTTGCCCTGAGTAAGTGACCAGGAGCCCAGCTCCCACGGCCGCGTGGCTTGCTAGTCAGCAGCCACCAACCAAGGCCCCCCTATCCCTCATAGGATAACATTGGGCCTAACTCTCTCTGCACCCGGCCGCCCTAGTGCCGCTGGGAGTGAACCAACTGTACCTACCTGACCCTGGGGGACCCCTGAGTCTATGCCCAGAACCTCAACTCTGCCAGTAGAGTACTTACCTTTAAACTGATAACTCAGTTTTCTTCATAGGGTAACATTGACTGGCTTTTTCCAGAAATTTCTTCTAAGTGTGGACTTTTCAAAACTAAAAATATTCACCAAAAATCAGCCCGAGTAACAAACGAAAATACTCACCTGCTCTTAGGTGAGCTATGTGAGAAAGTGGCTCTGTATATACTGTTCCTTAATAGGTACAGGGTGTACAGAGTCCACAGACCCCAAGGGTTTGACAGAGGTTAAAGTTAGATATAACCTTACTCTCTAAAGTGGTAGCCTGGTCGAGCAGTAAGGCAGTATCAGAGGACAGTGTAAAGCATTTGTTGTACACACTCAGTCAGCAAATAGTTCCACACACTCAATAACTGAACTCTAGGCCAATGGTTTGTATATAAAAAAATATATTTATTTTAGAACCAACACTTGGAATTAAAATATACTTTCTCGACAGGAGATGTTTCATAAAAATACTTTTGTATATGCAATAGACTTTTTAGTAAACAGTTACAAGTAGTTGCAGTAGGCAACTCTATTTCTAAACACAATACATTGAGCTCAATGATAAATTTAAGTTATATGCAACAGATTACTTTTTAGATTACTTTTGTAATTCCAAGACTGGATCCTAGATTCAGTCCTGGGTCAGTTCTCAGAATCAGTTGATGAAGGTCGACTTTGGTACTGTAATGATTTTTAACTAATATTTAGCTATTTTAAAAGTTAACACTTAGAAAATATTTCAGAGCAAAACAATCAATGATTCCCTATGGAAGAAAATTCAGGTTATAGGTACAGTAGGTTATCGTTACTTTTGTAATCCAGTACTGGGTGCCTAGACTCAGTACTGGGACCTTTATCCAAAACAGGTAAGTAATTACGTTTTCAGATGTTATACGATTTTTGAAGAATATTTAGAAATTGCAGAAATCAACACTTCACAGAAAAACAGTCAATGGTTTCCTATGGAAGAAAAATGAGTTAAAGGTAAGTATAGTTGTGGGTACTTTTCAGAGTCAGTGCTGGGCACCAAGATCCAGCACTGGGAGCTCACCTAAGAGCAGGTGAGTAAGTTCGTTTTTGTCACTCGGCTGATTTTTGGTGAATATTTGAAGATTTGAAAAGTCCACACTTAGAAGAAATTTCAGGAAAAAGCCAGTCAATGTTACCCTATGAGGAAAATAGAGTTTGCGGTTTAAGGGTAAGTACTCGACTGGCAGAGTTGAGGTTCTGGGCACAGACTCAGGGGTCCCCCAGGGTCAGGTAGGTACAGTTGGTTCACCCTCAGCGACTCTAGGGCGGCCGGGTGCAGAGTGAGTTAGGCCCAATGTTATCCTATGGGGGATAGGGGGGGCCTTGTTTGGTGGCTGCTGTCTGGCAAGCCACGCGACTGTGGGAGCTGGGCTCCTGGTCACTTACTCAGGGCAAGTGGGGAAGTAGGAAAGTCTAGAGTTTTCACTGCCAGGGCCACTCGGGCGGCTGGGTGCAGAGGGCTTTTGAGCCTTCGGGCGCTCAATGGATTTCAATGGGAAATCTCCTGTTTGGAAAAAGACTGCAGGCTCGGGGACGAGGACTCTTAAGGTGCCACCACCACTTCGAGAGGTAAGTTGGGAAGTTGGAGGATAAGTAGGTACCCCGGGATTGGACACAGAGGGCCGTGGGGCGCCGGGTGCAGGGGTGCCTTTTGGTGTCGGAAAATCTTACCCTCTGTTGATCGCGGTTGGGGTGGCACACTGTTCTGAGGCTGCAGGCTTCTTCAGGATTGTCGAGGGGGATCCTTGGGTGCCGGACTCGGGGTCACAGTCGCCGTGGGGTCGTCCTCGTGGGTTTAGTTCACTCCGGCACCGGCCAGGCTTGGCTGGTGCAGAGTGGGCTGGGATCGCGGTTCCGGGCTGCTGCCAGGGGTGAAAGGTAGGTTCTGAGTAGAGCCTCTACTCATGGGAGTCCCAGGGGATCAGAGTTCAAAGGTAGCCAGGTCCTCCGGGGTTTCTGAGGTTGCTGGCCACAAGAGATGCCGGGTTTGGAGCAGTAGCAGGTTCGAGGTCGACAGGCCGGTAGGGCCGGGGCCAAAGCAGTTGGTGTCTCCCTCTCCTTCGCAGCGCAGGGCAGGTCTTCTTTTCTTCTCGCTCTTCTTGTAATTTCAGAATCTGGAATCTGGGGAAGGAAGGTTCAGGGTGCCCCTAAATACTAGATTTAGGGGCGTTACAGGTAGGTGAAGGGCAGGGACCAATGGGTCCCCGTCCTGAGGTGGGTACACCCCCTATCCTGCCTCTCTCCTGTGGGAGGGGGGCAGTAGCCTAGTCCTGATAGGGTAGGGCTCCCCATCTTCAAGATGGCGAGAGCCCGGAGATGTGCTTCACCTCGCCTCCCCCACCTGAGGGGTGGGGTTGGCAGGCTGGCACATCCCCTGTCCTTATTTGGGGTTTCCGGCCAAAGCTTCCCGCCAGAGTGGGGGTTGCAGGGGCCTGGGGAAGCTCACAGAGGCGGCATGCCTTTGAAGCTTCCCCCTGCCCATCCTGGGGCGGGAGATTTAGCACCTCGCCCAGGATGTGCATTGTTGCAGGACCAGGAGAGCAGGGGCTCTCCTACCCAGGGGTCCAGCAACATGTCTGCTGGGTGGCAGCCTAGGCAGCCTCAGAGCAGACGTGGATTCGTAGGTTAGGTTTCAGGGGGCACCTCTAAGAGGCACCTCTAAGATGCCCTCTGGGGTGCTGGGTACATTAAATCCCACACTGGCATCAGTGTGGGTTTAATGTGCTGAGAAGTATGATACCAAACTTCCCAGTCTTTAGTGTTGCCATTATGGTGCTGTGGAGCTCGTGTTTGACGAGCTCTCAGCACCATGTACTCTTAGATGGCAGCACTGCACTTACAAGCCTCAGGAATTGACCTGGGCACTGTAGGGGCACAGGGCTCCTGCTCCTGTGCCCACACCATTGGCATAGGGCACCCAGCTAGAGGGGTGACTGATGTATGCCATGGCAGTGTAGGTGATGGGCATTTGTTTTGATGTGTGCCATGTCGACTTTGTTTTGGTTTTGCACCCTAACACTCAGCCTGCAAAGGCAGTGTGTGTGTGTAAGGGTACAGGGCCTCTAAGGGTGGCACAAGGTGTGCTGCAGCCCTTAGAGGTCTCCCTTGGTCACAAAGCCCTGGGTACTTAGGGTACCATTTACTAGGGCCTGACATGTGGCCAGGGTTTGCCAATTGGGGCTGGTTCATTTTAGGGAAGGAACATAGGCCCTGGGCACCTGATTGGCAGGAGTCCAGGGCACACTCAGTCAAAGTACATTCAGCAATTCAGCAAAAAGTGGGGGCATACCATGCAAGAAAGATGTCACTTTCTCTCTCACAAGCTCCCAGTGCTGGATCTTGGTGCCCAGCACTGACTCTGAAAACTACTTACAACTGTACTTACCAATAACCCAATTTTTTTCCATAGGAAATCATTGACTGTTTTTCTGTGAAATTTCTTCTAAGTGTCAATTTCTGCAATCTTTAAATATTCTTTAAAAATCGTATAATGTCTGAAAACGTAATTACTTACCTGTTTTGGATAAAGGTCCCAGTACTGAGTCTAGGCACCCAGTACTGGATTACAAAAGTAATGAAAACATACTATACCTGTAACTTGAATTTTCTGCTATAGGGAATCATTGACTGTTTTCTATGAAATATTTTGTCAACTTTTAAAATGCCAAAATATTGTCTAAAAATCATCACAGTAATTAAGTTGACTTTTATCACTTGATTCCAAGTACTGACCCAGGGCTGAATCTAGGATCCAGTCCTGGAATTCCAAAAGTAATCCTAAAAGTAATCTGTGGCAAATAACTTGAAACTTCCATTGAACTCAATGCATTATTGTGTTTAAAATAGTGTTGCCTATTGCAACCACTTGTAACGGTTTACAAAAGTCAATTGCATATTGCAAAAGTATTTATATAAAGCATCTCATTCTGAGAAAGTATATTTTAAATCCAATTGTTGGTTCTAAAATAAAACAAGCATATATTTTTTAATATATAAACCATTGGCCTAGAGGTCAGTTATTGAGTGTGTGAGACCATTTGCTGGCTGAGTGTGTGCAACAAATGCTTTACACTGTCCTCTGATAATGCCTTACTGCTCGACCAAGCTACCACTTTAGAGAGTAAGGTTATATCTAACTTTAGCCTCTGCCAAACTTCTGAGGACTCTGTACACCCTGTACCTATTTGGGAACAGTATATACAGAGCCACTTTCTCACAGGTGGTGACAGCACTGTAGGGATAGAAGCAGGCACGGACAGAGGGGGGGATGAGGACCGGGAGGGAGACAATTACTGACCAGCGCTGGCGACCGCCGCGGCGGAGTGCCGGCAGGGAGCGTGGGAGAGACAGTTTGGCTCAGATGTGATCGGGAATGAAGGTATGTCACTAGGGGGGCCCCAAATGCCAGGTGGGCGGGACCTCGCAGGCAGGAGGTCCCAGAATTCAGATAACAAGGTCTGGCATCTCGAAGCATCTTCAAGCCAGTGAGCAAACTTCTGCGCCGGTCTGCGACCCCCAACACATGGCCAACCTGCGCTGAGCAAGGACGAGCAGCATTGCGATCAGGCGGCGGGAAGCGTCAGGGCAAAATCTAACAAATCCCAGCAGACACAACAGTGGATCGGGCTGAACCAGTGCGAAGGTAATCTCAGAGATGGCCGCACAAACCGCCAGCCAGAAATCCGATACAACCAAGCAAGATGAGTGAAATCCGCGGCAGGGGCAGAGAAACGCATGCATCTATCGTTAGGAATGAGTTAGGAATGAGTCCCAATTTATGCAGCTGAACAGGAGTAAGATCTAGTCTGTGCAGATATTTGAAATGTATGAGACGAAGACGGTTTTTGGGAGATAGTTTCTTCGTCTGGTTACAGCAATAGAGCCAATCAGCTTGAGCAATGTCCATGCCCAAATCTTCGCCCCATGCCGCGCATGCACGGTCCGTGGAGATGGAGGTGGTCGACAATGTAAGAGCGTATAGTTTAGTTACCAACTTGCGGGGAGTGGGAGATGTGTGTATATATAAAGTCGAGAGCAGGCATCGAGGGTGGAAGTTGGGGAAACGTTGGATGCAGCTCCTTGCAGATAGACCGCAGCTGATAAAAGAGCAGTGTGTCCATCGGACCAGAAGAAGCAGGAAGAGAATAAAACGTATGTCCGGGGTTCGGATCCGCCAGGGTCAACAGCCCTAAGCGAGCAGCATGTTGAGACATGTCAGTTGGCTGGAGAGGAGGGAAAGCAGGATGACATACAATCGGCATGGTATTAGCCGATAACGTCGGAACATTGGAAAGACGACAAAGTCCCAACTAGGCCCAGCGCAGGGTCTCGACCGTGTCCACCTCGGCACGTGGGCGACTCGCCAGGGCAAACAGGGCGGTGGTCAGCGGCCAAGGAGTTGCAGTGTCAGCTTCAACCGCGATGTGCGGCCGATAGGGAGTGGGGTGAATCCCCCAGAAATGTAAAAAACTGGCCTGGGCACTTAAAGCATAAAGTTTAAAATTGGTAGCGCCCATACCGCCAACCGACATAGGGAGAGTGAGGTGGCATATGCAATCCTGGGCTGTTTGCCAGCCCAGACCAGAGAAATGATCAAAGAACGAAGTTTACGAAAGAAATGGGCAGTGATAGGGATCGGGATATTCAAAAAGAGATAGAGGAATTTCGGGAGGACCACCATCTTGGCGATGGTTATGCGACCAGCCAGGCACAGAGGGAGTCGATTCCAGTGGGGTATTGTAGACTCAAACCAGTCCACAGCGCGCCCAAAGTTGGCGCTGCAGATTTCATTCAAGTCCCTACTCCGCCAAATACCTAGGTAACGGGTGGGGCCAGAGGCCCATACAAAGGGAAAGTCCGGTGTGAAAGGCTGGGTGGCATCAGTAAGAGGGAACAACACTGATTTGCTCCAGTTCACCTGTATGCCGGACAAGCCACTGAATCATATTATCTCACGCACAAGGGGTTTGAGATTGTCTTGGGGGTCGCGGACGATATCGGAAACCTCTTTGATACGTTTTTGACTGTGAAGATATATACCTGTGCCTTTTTTGATCTCGCGCAGCGAGAGACCTCTTGTAGGAGTTTTGGAATCGCAGGAGCATGTGCTTTTCCTTTTGGGCCACGCTATTGTCCTTTGCTTGCGTATTTTTTACAAAGACAGCACGCAATTGGCCAAAGGCAGGCGCAGTGCTCCGCCCATGGCCTATTGGTGTCTGTTACGCACAACAGCAGGATATGTTTCCAATTATCGTGCCCAGACACGGGCGCGATAATTGGAAACATATGCTGCTGCTCGCAACCGCGAGGGCACACCAGCAGCTCCCGCATCTCGCGCGCACCATTCATGAGCTTCCACGTGGAACGGCCTCAACCCATCCAGGCTCGGCCTGTTGACTTAAGATTCTGCATACGTACAGTTCGTTATTGCAGGCAGAAGTCCCGCTTCTCATTTACTTGGGCTTTTTGCTTATTTGGGTCAGCCTTCAGGGGCAGTCCTAGAAAAACATAAAAAGCTGGCTCCCCTCCTTATGCACCCACCGAAGGAGATTGGATTCGCTAAAGTGCAGCTGCTGCATGGTTTCACCCGAGGACCTTGTGGTTCTGATGGGGGGGGGGGGGGGGGAGCGGCCTGAGTCCGCAGCTGCCGGGCCTTTAACTCTTGAAGCACCGATGGGCCAGTGCTGGTGCTGCGCTGTGGTACCCGGAACTCTCACTATGTCGGTCTGTAATGCAACTGGTGCTCATGTAAAGCACTATATAAACCTGCAGAAAAATAAATAAATAACTCGGATTACCAGGTGATAGCGCAGCCCTGGAAACACCTTAATGCGTGATTGGGCAGGCTTGTCAGGGGCTTTAGTGGGGTTCAGGGCAAAAAATGTCGGGCCTTCTATGGGTTATGTTTCCATCTAGTAATTAAGAGCATTGCGTTTTCTCGTGATAGAAAACAATGTATGTGGCGCCGCCTATCGGTGTGGCACATGTTAGCTGCCTTGTTACCACAGAGCCTTTACGATCTGTAATAAATCTTTGAGACACAGAAGGGTGCCTGTGAAGAGGTGCACAGCTCGTGTCCTCCTACGTGGAGCAAAATCAGAATTATGTTCTTTGTGCTGCGATTTCCATCTGTACTTGTCTTGATGATATAATTGTTAATAAGCAGTTCACGCAGGCATATGCCCGCCTCCCAACACAATTTTAATGTTTCATATCAGTTCTCTCCAGTGAAGTGCACTGATTCAAATGAAGTTGTAATTAAATGTGTTGCAACTGAAGATTATCCCCTGCAAGCATGAATAGAGGAATTTATTATCGCTCGTCTAAGAATAGTCACTATCTGACCCATTTCCAACTGTGCGGCCCGAGTAAGGGCTGATCCAGAAAGTTCAGGTTGAAACCTTCTGTGACTTGTCTTTGCACAGCTGGATTGACAAAGAATCCATGGAGTACTCCTACGTCTACGACGCTCAAATATTCTTAATGCAGGCAAAAACAAGGCCAAAGAGCATCCAAGCTCTGTTCCTCTCTTATACAAAATGTTATTTAACCAGGACCCTGGATTATTCTGCAAGAAACGATCTCTCTTACTTAAAACAAGCATTTGCAATGCAATAGGTCTGGCATTTACACGAGTTTAAGCTATTGGCATTGTAAATGACAATGCCTTTTATTTATGTTTTAAAAACAAAAATAAAAGGCATTGTTATTTTCAATGTTAATAGCTCAAACTTGTGTAAATGCGAGACCTATTGCATTGCAAATGCTTGTTTGATGTATACAATTGTCATACTAGTGAGATTAGACCAAGTGGTATTCCTCAGTCAACTAGTTTACTTCAAAGGTGATCCTTGTCCACTGTATCGAAGGCTGTTCAGAAGTCAACAAAGCATGTGCAGATCCTTGGATTAAGCTCTGACTTCCAAACTATAGGCTAAAATGTGAAACTGTAGTCTACCATTGAATTACTATTTCAAACCACCTTGCTGTGTGGGTATCAAATTTTTCTTTAAACTGCATTCCTGCAAATGGAATAGAAGACTTTTTTCAAAGTCTTCAAGCCTAGTTTTTATTCAAAGAAGTCTTTCTAGTGCTGAGGTAGGGAATTCTACCCTTTTGTTTTTCTTCGCCTTTGACTTTCCCGGAGCTTAATCTTCTTCTGTCCTGTGATATAAAAAAAGGCGGCTGCAGTAAACCAAGCAAATTCTCACTTTTATGGCACAGTGTTTTTGTTTGCTTTTTTTGTCTTGCAGCTTGTATAACTTTTCAGTGTTTGTTTCTTATGCAGCCTTCCAGTATATTTTAAATACTTCTGCAAAACATGCCTGCAGGAAAGTACTCCTTTTAGACCTGGTCACCCTGACTTTTTGCCTGGTAAATGATGGGATTTCGACTAGACGTGCTCTGGGTTCCTGTTAACCAGGTCCCCAGTGCCTGATCTCGTTCCCAATACTGTACAATTGTTCTTCCAGTGGGTACCTAGGGCCTGAGGTACTAAAGAGGGTCCCCCAAGGGCTGCAGCAAGAATTGTGCCACTCTAAGGGACCCCTCGCCAAACTCATGCAGGGCTGCTATCCCAGGCTGCGTGTTCTGGTGCAGACAAAAGTGAAAACATTACTTGACACACATCCCTGTGTGCCATGCACCACTAACACTGCATGTAGTACTTGTAAGCCACCCTGCAGCAGGCCTTGCAGCCCTAAGGCAGGGTGCTTGGTATTACTTGTGAGGGCATACCTGTGTGAGCAGATAATGCCGCTGTGCTGGTCAATTCCATTACAATCAGTGCAAGTGAACAGGGAAGCCATTTTAGAACGTGCTGGACACTGGTGAAAACGAGTCCCTCAGCAACATGATGGTTTCACTGAAAATAGGGATGTTTGGTATTAAAGATCTCGTATTGGTAAACCCACACTGAGTTGGATTTACCAATACATGCACATAGAGGGAACCTTAGAGGTACCCCCTGAAAACCTACCAGCCTCTGGCGTGCTTGCTGACTGGATTCTGCCAGCCTACCACCTGAGACACTGTTCTGACCTCCTGGGGTGAGAGCCTTCTGCTCTTAGGAGACCCAGGACAAAAGCCTGTCCTTGAAGAGGGTGTCACACCCCCTCTCACAGGATAACCTGCTGATTAGCCTGCCTAGGCCAGCAAGCATCAAAGAGCTGCCACCTTTGACATGCAAATCTGGCTCCCCTCACTGGAGAGGAAGCCGACCCCCTTTGTCCTGAGCTCATTTGCCACCTGGACAGGTGGAAAAATGTGCTAGTCAGGTAGGCATGTCACCTCCAGGCTAGTACCCCCCTAAGGCAGGCTAAACTGAGGTGGACACGACGTTTCAGAAGTAGATATCTTTGCGATGGCGTACTTAAAGATTCTGGGACAGAGTTAGGGCTACTTCCCACAGGAAGTGGTCATATAGGGGACGTAGTGCCACCAAGGGTCAGTAGCCCATTGGCTACTACCCTACACTGAAAATAAAGTTCATATGCGCACTAACACTTGTTGTTTGTTTTGAATTTTTGTGGCGTGCTTCTGGGGTTTCACTCTTTGGTCTAGAGTGTAAACGAAATATACTGTAAGTAGCGTCTCCTGAAATAGGGGACGTCCCCCTGAGCCCAGCATCAAACCCGTGAGGGATCAGTGTTTGAGAAATCAGTACACTATCCTTTTATTTGGAACAAGAAATAGTCGTGAGACTATATATTGATTCTTTGATCCACTGATATTCTTTGTTCATATCCTGAAGAATTTTTCAGTGGGTGTCCAAAATATAAATCCATTATTTCAGTGAACCTTGCCCAATGCATTTCGGTCCATTACAGACCTTCATCAGGGGACATAGATCTATGAAAGATGTAAAGCAATGAGTCAGCAGGAAACCAAAGAGAACACGACCTGTATAAATGATTACAGAAAAGTGCAGACGATGAGGGAACCTAAAAATGATGCAGAACGCAAAGCAATACGTGTATTAATGCTACGTATCAATATCGAGAGAAAGTGATGTGCTTCAAAACAGAATAAAGTGCTTCATAATCATAAGCGGAGTGTGAAGTTGACACGAAAAACGTAGTGGTAAATAATGTGTGCGTTAATATCCAAAAGAAACCGTGCCCCATGACAGGATGAAAACGGCGTGAATATGATCGGTGAAATGAGGAAACAAAGATCCGGTGAAACGAAATGCGCATGAAGAACTACCGAGCAAATGCTAATCATGAAGTAAAGTGTGTGCCATTAGTAAAAAATAGGATGAGCGGTAAAAGAAATGCATATGAGCTGCTGCAGTCACATTATTGCATTAGATCGCCGCCTAGTGTTGGGTCCGGATGTTGCACGTTGTTGTCTTGGAAGAGTCTTCGAGATCTCACGAGATAGGTGACTCCTCCCCTGGACTACAGTGCGCATGGACAGCTCCTCCATCGTCGGATTGTTTTTTTCCGCCATCGGGTTCGGATGTACTTCTGCGACGCCAACTTCGACTCCGAAGTTTTCAACTTTCTTCACAGCAAATCCAAGTATCTCGACGGGATTGCTCTCCGGTCGATACCCTAGAACTTTACGAGACTTTATTTCTCATATTTCCATCGACGCAGGCCTCCGGGCCTATCGACGCCACCCGGGCCTCGTGCCCATGGAAAGGACCCCCTTCAAAAAATGCCCCCAGTGTGGTGCTAAATACCCACACACGGATCATCACCCGGTGTGCAACAGATGCCTATCTCCGGAGCATAGAGAAGAAGACTGCTCAGCCTGCGCACTCTTCCGTTCCAAAAAGACAATCGGGAACCGAAGGGCCCATCGACAAGCGATGCAGCGGCACCGGAACCGGACGATATCTTCGACCCCTCGGATGCCGAGGACTCGGACGATCTACAGCTCGTCACAGTCGAAGAATCGGACTCAGATGACCCAATCCCATTGGGGCAGCACGTGAGTACCGATGCCTCTGTCCCAATCACCCCACATAAGGCTCTGGTCAAGACATCGCCACAAGGCCTTCGTCACGATCGAAACATCCCTTCGGAAGCCCCACCCTCTGGCCCGGCTCCGAAGATAACAGAAAAGCCTTCCGGTAGCTCGGGACCGAGCAAACCGAATCTCCCTACACCCAAAATGCCCTCGGCGCCGAGAAAAACACATCCGGCTCCGAAATACTCGACCGTTCCCAAAAACGTCGAGCCGAAGCTTCTCGAGACGAAAAAGGTCGATCCCAAGAAAAATATCGACCCGAAAAAGTTAATCGACCCGAAAAAGACTAACTACTCCAAAAAGGTCACCGAGCCTAAAAAACAGATCGAACCCAAGAAAACGGTCGATCCGAAAAAGGACGTCTAAGTCAAGAAAGCTCCCGAACCGAACAAGAACAAGGTTCCCGAGCCAAATAAGTCGAAGCCGAAGCCTACAAATCCTTCGACTCCCAGCAAAAAACACCAAAAATCTTCGGTGCCGAAACCACCAAATACAGAGGAGCTGTTTTTTCCGGATCCTGTCGATCCAAAACAGAAAAGAATCATCATAGACCCCAACACAGGTCATGTGGTGCTTCACAAGAGGAAAATTCATCCTGCATTACCCTCTCCTATTCCTCTAAAAAGGAAAGACATTGCTACTTCTCCTATTAGGCCTGTCACCCCTCCTCCTCTCTCGCCTGTTCTGCCTTATGTGCCATACACACCCCCCCATGCTTTCACAGCCTGTTGGGGACCCAGATGACAACATAGATAATGATCCACAGGACCCTTATGACGATCCTGATGACCCAAATCCCAACCTGGACACATGGGGAAACCCATATTCGCCAGACAATAACACACCTCTTCTAGACCCCACACCATACCCTTCAAAACCATCCCCTCCTGATGACACCATTGCATTTCATCAGTTAGTGGACAGGGCTGCTAGCTTCCACGGGGTAGATATGCATGCTGACCCTCTGGAAGAGGATTTCTTGCTGGACACCTTCCCAACCACAGAAAGAAGTGTCCGCACTTTACCCATGCTCAAAGGGGTTCTAAAACATGCACCAGAAATATTCAAAGACCCCATTAGGGCTAGGATACTCAACCCTAGACTGGAAAAGAAATATAGAGCAGCACCCTCCGACCCTACATACATCAAGGGTCAACTACAGCTGGACTCTTTAGTAGTTGCCAACGCACGAAAGAGGGCAAACTCACAAACCACTGGCGATGCCGCACCACCAGAAAGAGTCCAAACTACTAGAGGCATCAGGGAAAAGGGTGGCTTCACAAGCAGCCAACACCTGGAGAATAGCTAACACACAAGCATTGTTAGCTAGATATGACAGGGCACACTATGACAAACTAGAGGAGCTGCTACAACCTCTCCCTGACCCCTATAAACAACAGGCAACTGATCTTATCCAAGAAGGAAAGTTCATCACTAATGCCTTGATAAAGTGTGCTCTAGATGCAGCGGACACAGCCTCTAGAACAGTCAATACAAGCGTAATGTTAAGAAGACACGCCTGGCTTCGCATTTCAGGTTTCAAACCTGAGGTGCAAACCACTATTCTCAATCAACCCCTTAACCAAGATTTCCTGTTCGGGCCTGAAACAGATGTCCTACTAGACAAAATGAAAAAGGGCACTGACACAGCTAAATCTATGGGTGCACTGCAGTCTTACCAATCCAAACGTTCCTTTCGTAAATCCTCCGATAGAGGTACAGGGAGAGGGAATAACACACAAACCTCTCAACCTTTCCAAACTACCTCTCCAAACACATTTCAAAAAGGCAGAGGAGGCTATACAGGAAACAATTCTAAAGGCAGAGGTAGAGGTAACAACAACAACCATACCTCCACCACTCCTAAACAGTGACCTCCTACACCTGCCTCCAGACCACTTCACACCAGTCGGAGGCAGATTATCACAGTTCCTACCTGTCTGGGAATCCATCACAACAGACAGGTGGGTGAAGCAAATTATCCATTCTGGTTACTGTCTAGAACTTGCATCTACCCCACCCAACATACCACCCAAACACAGACCAATGTCAGAGGAACATACCATACTATTGCAACAAAAGGTCTTAGCAATGCTACAAAAGCACGCTATAGAACCAGTTCCTCTGCAGCAACAAGGAAAGGGAGTTTACTCCCTCTATTTCCTAATCCCCAAAAAAGACTGCTCCCTCAGGCCCATTCTAGACCTTCGTCCCCTCAATCACTATATACACTCCGATCATTTTCACATGATCACACTCCAACAAGTACTACCACTACTACAGCATGGCGATTTTCTCGCCACGCTCGATCTCAAACACGCATACTTTCATATACCCATTCATCCCGCACACCGGAAATACCTCAGATTCGTAGTGCAGGGACAGCACTACCAATTCAAAGTCCTACCCTTCGGGGTAACAACAGCACCAAGGGTGTTCACAAAATGCTTAGCAGTAGTGGCAGCACATCTACGGAGACAACATATTCATGTGTTTCCATATCTAGACGATTGGCTGATAAAGGCCAAATCACATCACCAATGTCTGCAGCACACTGTGACCACAATCTGGGAGCAACAATAGACTCCACAGTAGCAAAGGCTTACCCAGCTCCAGCCAGGATACAGAACATTCAAGCAATGATCCAAAAATTCCAACCTCAGACTCTCTTGACAGCAAGAGTGTTTATGCAACTCATAGGCATGATGGCATCTTGCATATTCATAGTCCCACATGCTCGGCTACAAATGCGTCCCTTACAAGAATGCTTAGCAACACAATGGAACCAGGCTCATGGGAAACTAAAGGACAGTCGTACCCATCGCTCTCTGCAGTGGTGGAACACAAAATCTTTCAAAAGGACGACTGTTCCAAGAGCCAGTTCCACCGGTAGTGTTGACAACAGACGCATCACTCACAGGGTGGGGAGCCCATCTACTTCAACATACAGTGCACGGTCTATGGACACCGCACCAAAAGATACACCACATAAACTACCTAGAATTACTGGCAATATTTCAGGCAATGAAGGCTTTTCAAAAACACATAGCCAACAAGACTGTGCTAGTCCAGACGGACAATATGACAGCAATGTTCTACATACAGAAACAGGGGGGGGGGACACACTCTCTGCAGCTTTCACGCCTAGCGCAAAGCATATAGAGATGGGCCATTCCACAAAACATTCATCTTCTAGCAGAACATCTCCCAGGAGTAAACAACCAGATTGCAGACCTATTGAGCAGACACAGTCAACAGATCCACGAATGGGAACTTCACCCAGAAGTCCTACTCCTGTTCTTTCAAGCATGGGGACACCCAGACATAGATCTGTTCGCCACAAAAGAAAACGCAAAATGCCCATCCTTCGCCGCCAGGTTCCCACACCCGCAGTCGAAGGGCAATGCAATATGGATGAACTGGTCAGGCAGATTTGCATACGCTTTTCCGCCAACCCCACTCATTCCATTAGTGGTACGCAAACTAAAGCAACAAACACTTACGATGATCCTGGTTGCTCCCACATGGGCACGACAACCATGGTACACAACACTCCTAGAACTCTGTCGTCCCTCATCAACGACTACACCTCTCTCCAAAACAGCTCACACAGAACCATGGAGAGATACAACACCCAGACCCCAATCAAATTAACCTAGCAATCTGGCTCCTGAAGTCTTAGAATTCGGATACCTTAACCTGCCTCCTGATTGTATGAATATCATCAAAGAGGCAAGGCGTCCCACTACCAGAGCCTGTTACGCAAACAAATGGAAAAGATTTGTTATTTACTGCCAAAATAATCAAATCAATCCTCTAGACGCTTATGTCCAAAACATAATTTGTTATCTGCTACATTTACAAAGATGTAATCTAGCATACTCATCTATAAGATTACACCTAGCTGCTATTGCAGCATACCTTCAAAACAGACAACACGTGTCTCTCTTCCGCATACCACCTATTAAGGCGTTTATGGAAGGGCTCAAAAGAGTAATCCCTCCAAGAGCTCCACATTCTCCAGTCTGGAATCTTAACATTGTACTTACTAGACTTATGGGCCCACCTTTTGAGCCTCTACATTCTTGCGAATTACAGTTCCTAACATGGAAGGTGGCATTTCTAATAGCAATTACTTCACTCAGAAGAGTAAGTGTATTGCAGGCACTGACAATTCAAGAACTTTTCATGCAAATACACCAAAATAAGGTAGTTCTCAGGACAAACCCTAAATTCTTACCAAAGGTCATAACTAGTTTTCACATTAACCAATCAATTGAGTTACCTGTCTTTTTTCAAAAACCACAGTCAGTAGCTGAAAGGGCACTCCACACACTGGATGTCAGAAGGGCCCTACTCTACTACATAGACGGAACTAAACCATTTCGAAAGACAAAACAGTTGTTTGTGTCTTTCTGTCAACCTCATAAGGGTAACCCTATCTCAAAGGCAGGGATAGCCAGATGGATAGTTAAGTGCATACAAATATGTTATCAAAAAGCTAAACGCACATTAACTATTCCCCCAAGAGCACATTCCACGCGCAAAATAGGGGCATCCATGGCTTTTCTAGGGAATATCCCCTTAGAACACATTTGTAAGGCAGCTACATGGTCTACCATACATACTTTCACTAAACACTATTGTGTTGATGTGCAAGCCAAACAACAAGCTTCTGTAGGTCAGGCTGTCCTTAAAACACTTTTCCAAACTACTGCAACTGTCACCGGTAACCACCACTAGAGGAGGAACTGCTATACAGTCTATGCAATAATGTGACTGCAGCAGCTCATATGCCTCGAACGGTAAATGCTACTTACCAGTATGCATCTGTTCTTGGCATGTAGAGCTGCTGCAGTCACATGCCCACCCTCCTCCCTGGTGCCGGGCACAGTTGCAGTATTATCTTATTTAGATACATTTACATGGACACCTTTCTTTCTATTACTATCCTCCATCTTTGCCACAATGGCGAAAAAACAATCTGACGATGGAGGAGCTGTCCCTGCGCACTGTAGTCCAGGGGAGGAGTCACCTATCTCGTGAGATCTCGAAGACTCTTCCAAGACAACAACGTGCAACATCCGGACCCAACACTTGGCGGCGATCTAATGCAATAATGTGACTGCAGCAGCTCTACATGCCAAGAACAGATGCATACTGGTAAGTAGCATTTACCTTCTGTGTACTCATAAGTGAAAACATGCGCTGGGTTGTTACCAAGTTCACCGCGTAGAGAAACGAGGACGAGGAACGGCTTCGCCTTTTGAAAACCGTGACATAGTGAGTGAAAGAGGACAGGAAGAGATAACCAGCATTGGCATAGCCAATAGGTCTCGCCTTTGGGACCTTATAAGTGTTTAGCCATGCAACAGTTGCATGACTAAATACTTATAAGGTCCCAAAAGCGAGACCTATTGGCTATGCAAAGCGGCCGCGAAAGTGAAAGTAATTGCGGTAAAGCGCGGCGCGCACATGCACTGTAGCTCTAGGCTGGCCTGGTAGCACTTTTAGGAGCCCTCTAAATAAGTCTCGCCAGACCAGTGCATGCGGTCGGGTAAACCGGCTGAAAAATATGAGATAGGCGAAACAAGTAATCCAACAGATGGGCACAAGATCAAGTGCAAAAAATCAAATAGCCAAAACATAAATCAACAAAAGAGATAGAACATCAATAGAAAAAGTTGCTGAAAAAAACTGAGATGAAATCAGGAAACATGCATGAGATAAAATAATATGCGGTAAAAGGTAAATGTATGAGTGAAAACGTTAAAGTAAACCCAAAATTAAGAATGATGAAGTGGAATGTCAAGTTGAACAAAAGGCTCTCAAACCTAGTACAAAGAGAAATGAGGGTTACAGGTAACATAGAAACGCCATTCAATCGTTGAGTCCATGAGGCTTCGTGGAATTCAGGAACTTAATCCAATGGTTTTCCCTTTGGAGTAAGAAATTATGAACGTCTCTTCTTTCAGTTTCTTCAACAGTCTCCAAGATCATGAATTTTAATTGGCTGATGCTATGTTGATGTTCAACAAAATATGTGGCTACCACAGATTTTGTGTTCTTCGTTCGAATGTTACTTTTATGTTCCAATATTCTGGTCTTGATTCTTCTTTCGGTTTTCCCCACATATCCAAAACCACTGGGGCACTTGAGTAAATAAATGACGTAGTGTTGCACGTCGCATTGACTTTAAGGTTGATTTTAGTGCCTTTCATCGGATGGTTAATGTAAGCGCCAGTGATGATGTTATTGCAATTGCTACAGTTATAGCATGGCTAGTTCATTTGTATGTTGGAATGTGTCTTGCTTGTGGGTTGAGTAAGTAGTTCTTTCAAATTTTTGCCTCTCATAAATGCGAAGATAGGTTTCTCAGTGAATAAACCCTTGAAATCAGGTTCCAGGGCTAATATAGGCCAATGTTTTATGATGGGTTTTTTTAAACGATTGCTCATGGTCGAAAATTTTGATACAACAACTGTTCGCTGTTGAACGGGTTCTACAGTTTTTGATAATAAGTCTGATCGGGTCTTCAATGCGCACCGTTGTTTGGCTTGATCTAAAATCTGTCGTGGATAACCACGTTGAGCAAATTTCTTCAACATCATTTTGATTTGTTCAGAACAGGTATCCGGATAGGATACTATGCGCTTGACTCGTAATAGTTGTGAGTAAGGCAAATGATTTTTTAGAGATGGTTGGTGAAAACTATTGAAATGTAAAAGGTTATTTCTGTCTGTTTGTTTCCTGTAAATGGTAGTTTAAAGTCTGTTGGAAATGCGACTAATCTGAACATCAAGAAATGTCATGGTATGTTGATGCATCTCAAAAGTGAACTGTATTCGCTCGTTAATAGAATTTAAAGAATCTAGAGCATTCGTTAGCTCCTGTTGTGGTCCTTTCCATATAAAGATGATGTCATCAATATACCTGAGAAATAGGATGGCGTGTTCTTTCCAAATGTTTGTGCTAAAAATGTTGTCTGTCTCGAATTTCTCCATGAAAATATTCGCATATCACGGCGTGGCACAATTGCCCATTGAAGTGCCAGTGAGCTGTAGATACCATTGATCTTCCCATTTGAAATAACTGTGGTAGAGTGTAAAACAAAGTAGTTTCATGAGAAACCATTGCATGTGAGGCTCCAAATCAGATTGCAGAAGAGTGTTTTCAATGGCAGCAATGCCCAAATCGTGAGGATTGAAAGTGTATAATGCTTTCACGTCGACTGTACATAGCCAGTATTCGTCATTGTCATTCAAAGTACTTTCATTGATTTTAGTAATGAAATCTGTGGTATCTCTAACATAGGTCTTCATTTTCAACACAAACGGTTGCAGATATTTATCAAGGAGCTTTCCAACAGGTTCATGAAGGCTTCCTCTTTGGATGTTTTTATGTACTTTTGGAAGCATATATAAAATCGGTGATTTGGGATTGGTCTTCAACAAATATTTGTTCGCTTTCTCAGATATCACACCATCATCGACCGCTCTTTTCAAGATGTGCTTAAGTACTAGTGAAAATTGCTCAGTGGGGTTATTATCCAACTTGGTGTATGTCTCGGTGTCCATCACATGGTTATATACTTGTTGTCTGTAGAATTCGGTATCCATAATAACTAATGCTCCTCCTTTGTCTGCGTTTTGGCAGATTATGGTAGGATTGGTGGCAATTTCCATAAGTGTATCCATTTCTTTTATAGCAAGATTCCGGTGTTTAGATTTCTTTTGAAAATTGAAAGTCTGTAAATCATGTTTGACTAAAGTTTCAAATGTGTCAAAGCTTTAATGGCTTACAGGAGCCATGAAGGTACTCTGTGGTTTTAATCCTTTCAATATGTCTTCTTCCTTGAGTTCGTGTGGTTCAACGATGTTTTCAAAAAAGTTTCTTAAACGTATATTGCGCATCAGTTTGAATAGGCTGATTTCCAGTTCTAATGAATTAGTGTGACACATAGGTACAAAGGATGTTAATTTTTGTAGAGTTTTTGTTTCCATAGGGCTTAACGTGTAAGAAGAAATATTGATGACAAGATTGTTGACATCTAGGTTCTCTTTCCCCCTCTCTGGCGTTTGCTGGTTGTCGGCGGATTTTTCGTTTCCACCTACTCTTTGTCTCTTTCTTTGGCTCCTCCGGGGTCGTCTTTGTCTCTGGTGTCCTCTCCTGAAAAAGAGACGCCAGGTGTTTGTACTATTTCTGTGCTTGCTGGTACAGGAGGTTGTCTGGACATTGAGCGTTCAGGTGGTCTCGGTTTGATGTCACTCTCTGAAAGGAAGTGTTTGTTTCAGTGTTGCGACCAGGGGGTCGATTCCGTCTGCGTTTTG
Source organism: Triturus cristatus (assembly GCF_964204655.1). NCBI lineage: Eukaryota > Metazoa > Chordata > Amphibia > Caudata > Salamandridae > Triturus > Triturus cristatus. Next base: position 35,648,021 of record NC_140580.1, read on the forward strand.
CATAGACTTCAGCCCATGTATACACTTCTCCTAACTTGTAATCAATAGTGTCACGTTTATATTTTCGTATTTTTCTCTCCTTGATTTCAAGTGTGTATTTATCAAGTTGTACGTTAATATCTTCTAACATTTTGGTGAAGTCCTCAGCGTCCATCATGTCAGTCAGTTCTGATTTGATCTGTGTAATATCTTTTGAAAGATCTTCCAAGTCTTTGGAAAGTTCTTCAATTATCAAGAGGATAAGATCTAAGGAGCATTTGTTTAAGATGGCGTACCATCTCTCTACAAATTTCGGACTGTTTCTTCAAAGGAGAGGTTTCAGAGCAATCCCCGACCCTCTGGGAATTCTCTGTGCACGATGATACTTTATGAGGGTGCAGGCGTGTAATCGTTGATTAATTTCTCTCTTTGTCAAGTAAAGTAACTGTCTGATGTTACTTTCTTTGTTCCTTGTGCTTAAGGATGGTGAGGTTTCTTCCTGTATCAGAGCATACATTTTTGAGACGTCGTCGTCTGCAAAGGCAAAAATGTCCGCTCTTAATTTGGTCATGCTTGAAATATCATCATATGCCAAGTTGTTCAAGATATGTGGTGTGCAGCGTATTGTATTGTATTGTATTGTATAAAGTTCTTCTAAAGCGCTTTCTGTCGCCCTACGGGCATCCTGGCGCTAAGAGACTATAGAAGAAAACCTGAGACAGTAGGAACGTTTGCCGTTGTGCCAAGAAAGTTACACTCTAGTCTCTGCCAAAAAGCCAGGTTTTAAGATTCTTCCTAAAGCTCAGCAATGATGTAGCTTGGCGTAGATCTTGAGGGATTTGATTCCAGAGGCGGGCTGCCGCTGTACTGAAGGCCCTGCCTCCCGTCTTAGTGCGTTTAACTCTGGTAACCACTGCCAGACTTTGGCTGGTGGACCGAAGAAGTCTCTTTGGTTCATACCATGAGAATCTATCGCACAGCGGAGGAGGACCAATTTTATGGAGGGCTCTATACACCATGACCAATGATTTAAACTCGATCCTTTTATTGATCGGGAGCCAGTGAAGGTCCCTCAATGCCAGTGTTGTTGAGGAGTCACGTTGTCTTCCCAAGGCCAGTTTGGCTGCGGCGGACTGTATTCTTTGCAGTCCCTGTACAGTGTACCGAGAGGCACCCAAGAACAGTGAATTACAGTAATCGAGCCTACTTAGGATCACGCTCTGAACCACCAGAGATCTGGTCTCAATAGGGAGGAGCGGGAGGATTTGGCGCAAAGCTCTGAGTAGGGCAATACAGGTGCCTATGGTCTTGTTCGCCTGGGATTGCAGCTGGAGATCTTCGTCCATCATAACCCCCAGGTTACGGACTGTTTTTACTGGCAGTATCGGGGCGTCTTCCGGCAAAAGTCGGAACTCGCCCGAGAGGTGTTTAGGCAGTCTCGCTGCGCAGCAATGTAGTACCTCCGTTTTCCCGGCATTCAGCTGCAATGAATTGGCTCTCAGCCATTCTGAGACTTTTTGCATGCAGGCCTGGAAGGTATTCATGGGCACTGCATGTTCTCCCTCCAGGGAGAACATCAGCTGGATGTCGTCAGCATAGTTAACCACCTCGATCCCGTAGGATTTTATTAGGGGGATCAGGGGTCTCAGATAGGCGTTAAAGAGTATAGGGCTGACAGCTGAACCCTGGGGTACTCCATGGCGAACCGGGGTCCAGGAGGAAACAAAAGGTGTTAATGTCACTGCCTGTTGACGATCCGTCAAATAAGACCGTAGCCATTCCAAAGCGTGACCTGTCACCCCCATATCTTCTAACCTTGCCAGCAATACTGAGTGATTAACCGTGTCGAATGCTGCCGACATGTCCAACAATACCAACACAGAGGAACATCCACTGTCGGCACGCATTCGAAGTTTGTCCAGAACGGTAATCAATGCAGTTTCCGTCCCATGCCCAGGCCGGAAGCCAAACTGGTCCCTGTCCAAAATCCGATGTTCTTCAAAAAAATTGGACAGGGATTTGCTGACTAATCAGGATCAGAAAGTCAAATAATGAAAATAAACTTCATACACGCACTAACACTTGTTGTTTGTTTAGATATTTTTGTGGCGTGCTTCTGGGGTTTCACTCTCTGGTCTAGAGTGTAAACGAAATATACTGTAAGTAGCGTCTCCTGAAATAGGGGACGTCCCCCTGAGCACAGCATCAAACCCGTGAAGGATCAGTGTTTGTGAAATCAGTACACTATCCTTTTGTTCAAAACAAGAAATAGTCGTGAGACTATATATTGATTCTTTGATCCACTGATATTCTTTATTCATATCATGAAGAATTTTTCAGTGGGTGTCCAAAATATAAATCCATTATTTCAGTGAACCTTGCCCAATGCATTTCGGTCCATTACAGACCTCCATCAGGGGACATTGATCTATGAAAGATGTAAAGCAATGAGTCAGGAGAAACCAAAGAGAACACAACTTGTATTCAGAAAAGTGCAGACGATGAGGGAACCTAAAAATGATGCTCGGCCACACTACCCCCTAGAAGAGCCCATTGGGATTGCCATTGTAAACCCGGTCTACTTATATTGTGTAAACCGTCCAGGGATTCCCTTATATCTTATTTTGATGTATCCTATAAAGATCCAGCTTCCTACAATGCTGAATGTGATCATTACCACAAGTTTGGAAGTTGTGGACTGCAGTTTTTCAACAAGGCATTAACCAATATTCCATGCTTTCCCCAAGAACCTCAGTACTATGTTAAGTCCATTAGTTTAGGCTGATCTTTCATCCAGAATTTTAGTTTATGCTGCTCTTTTTATTTCACAGATGGTTCCTACTGAGCTTGTGGAGAAAGAGTTCTGGCGGCTGGTTAGTACCATTGAAGAAGATGTCACTGTAGAATATGGAGCAGATATTGCTTCAAAGGAATTTGGCAGTGGCTTTCCTGTTCGTGATGGGAAATTTAAAGTTAAACCCGAAGAAGAGGTAAGCTGTCGTTTTTATTTTTAGGTTTTCATTTTTGAAAAAATATACTGACTTTTTTTTAATAAACTGACATGTGCACAATGCAAACGTCTTCTCCCTATGTGTCAAATTCCCCTTCAATGTTTTTGTGTTTCTCTGTTATCTGGGATCATGGCTCATCACTTTTTGGGTTTGCCATGTTACAATATGAAGTTTAGTGTTCTACTTTAGAATAGTGTCTTGACACAAACTATTCAAAAAGTGTCTGATGCTTGTGTTGCACACTGCTGGTAATGTTTGTGTGCTACACTGTAACTTAGTACATGCGCTGGGCATAAGCCATTCATCTAATATGGACTTGATTTGCTTGATTGACACACATTTTGAAATTCTAAAGAGTAATGAAGTGGGTAAACCCGGTGATAATGATAGTATGACTGGAACTGCAGATGTCAGATTTTATATACTGCACAATGTGTGTAGCATGTGATTGCTAGTACTTGACCTGATTGGTAGCCAGTTGAATCTACAAATATCAAACCAGCCGATATTCCACTCCGGGTGTAGGAAGCTGGTTCTGTATATACTACACCAAAATGAGGTACAGTATGTACAGAGTCCAGTGGAACCTCAAAGGTAGGCAGAGGTAAAAGTAGATAGCACCTTACTCTATATTTGTGGTAGTATGGGCGAGCAGTAAGGCTTTATCAGAGGTTAGTGTTAAGCATTTGTTGTACACACAATCAGCAAATGATGTCACACACTCAAAGACTGAACTCAGACTAATTTGATTTGTATAAAAATATTATTTAGTTGTATTTATTTTGTAGAACCAAGCAGGCCTGGCACAGGTAAGTGTTTCATAATTTTCAAGGCAGGTTGAACAAGACTAGCAAGCTGAATTAAAATGACTTTGTTACATGTTTGTAAATGCTTTTTGTACAGTGGAAATTTCGGTTAGATTACTTTGAATTACTTTGCAGATTACTTTCTGGATTACCTTTTCTACTCAGTGTGATACACCTAAATATCACACTGGGACTTTTCTTAGAGAAAAGGTAAGTAAGCAATTTGTCGTTCTTTGCAGTTTTTCGAAGTTCCATACAAAGCCAACTCTACACTTCAAACATTTTTCAAGGAAAAGCAGTCCTTGTATTCCTATGGAAAGAAATGAAGTTATCGGTTAACAGGTAAGTACATTGTTGTGGGAGTTGGTATTCTGGTGTTAGAACCAGGGTTCCCCCAGGGTCAAGGATGCACTCTCAAAACACCCTCCGCGGCATTAGGGCGGCCGGGTGCAGAGTGCTGAGGCCCAATGTTATCCAATGGGGGTAGGGGGCCTCCGGTTGGTGGCTGCTCACGTGCAAGCCACAATGTTGTGGGAGCAAAGCTCCTGGGGTTTAGCTGAGGGCAAAGGGGGGTCAGTTTTAGCACCCAAAGTATACCCGCAGCCGCACAGGGATGGCTGGGTGCAGGGTGCAGGTTTGGTGTTGGGTGCCCTGTTGATTTCAATGGGGATTCTCCGGTTTTAACACAGACTGCAGGCTCTAGGATGAAGATCTTCTGGAGGTGAACACCAGTTGGAGAGGTAAGTTGGGATGCCTGGGGATCCTGAGACACTGTCGATTGGGCCACCCAAGGCCGTGGGACTTCGGGTGCAGGGGTGTCTTTAGGCGTCGGGTTTTCCTTACAGCTGCGGTCGCGGTCAGGGGTATCCTCCAGAAAGAGGCTGCAGGCTTCGCTGGGCGATTCAAGGCAGGTCAGAGATCACCAGATCTCGGGTCAGGATCTCCGGGGAGACGACCTTGTGGTGTTGGGCCACTCGAACTTGGGCCGTGGGCGTTGGGTACAGAGTGGTGCAGACTCGAGGATTTGGCCAGAGCCAGAGTCTGTGACTGATCAAATCCGGTGCTCACGGGAGACCGTCTTTTCTTTGAAATGCACCGCAGGTCCTTGGGGTTCTTGAGGTAGCTGGCTGCAGGACACACCGGGATTTCGCTTCTGCAGGTTCGAGTTGGGGACAGGCCGGGGCCAAGTCAGTGGGTGTCCTTCTCTTTTTAGCTTTGGCATGGCTTCTTCGGTCCTTCTTCTTCTTTTCTTCTTAGTTGGTTCTTATCTAAGAAGGCTAGGTTCAGGGGTGCCCCTAAATACTAGATTTAGGGGCCTTACAGGTAGGTAAAGTTTGGGACCAATGGGTCCGTTCCGTGGGGTGGGTACACCCCCTATTATGCCACCCTCCAGCGGGAGAGGGGCATATGCCTTACTCTGGTTGGCTAGGTCCCCCAATCTGCAAGACGGCAGGGACTGAGAGTTGTGCTTCACCTCGCCTCACTCACCTTAGGGGTGGGTTTGGCAAAGGTGGGCACACCTCCCTTCCTTACTTGCTTTTCCCGCTGATTCTCACGCCCAATTTGGGGGTCAGAACTGGTGGGGGCTAGTTTCTGAAAGCAGCAAAAGGCCTGGGGAAGCTCTCAAAGGCGGCAAGCTGTTGAAGCTTCCCCTTCGTGGACCCTGCCCATCCTGGGGGACGAGGCGTGGCACCTCGTCCCAGGATGTGCATTTTTTTTAGACCCCCGAGCAGCAGGCTCTCGACCCATGGGTCCAGAAACATGTCTGGTAGTGGCAGCTAGCGAGCAGCCACTCAGCCTGGACACTAGTGTTAGGTTGTTTTTCAGGGGGCATCTCTAATATGCCCAAGGTGTGCATTTTTCATTGAATACCACACTGGCATCAGTGTGGGTTTAATGTGCTGAGAAGTTTGATACCAAACTTCCCAGTTTTCAGTAAAGCCATCATGGTGCTGTGGAGTTCGTAATGAAAACTCTCAGTACCGTATACTCTTAATGGCATTACTGCACTTAAAATGTCAAAGAATTGGCTTAGACACTGTAGGGGTACCGGGCTCATGCACTTGTACCCTCACTACTGGTATAGTGCGCCCAGCTAGAGGGGTGGCTGACCTATGCAAGGGCAGTGGGTTGTAGGCATGGCACACAGGGATGTGTGCCATGTCGACTCTTCACTTTCCTCTGCACCAAAACACACAGCAGTGTGTGGGTGTAAAGGTACAGGGCCTCCAAGGGTGGCACAATAAGTGCTGCAGCCCTTAGAGGCCTTTCCTGGTCACAGTGCCCTTGGTACCTGTGGTACCATTTAGAAGGGACTGACCTGTGGCCAGAGAGTGCCAATTGGGTTTTGTTTTCAATGTAGTTTTTGGGAAAGAACATAGGCCCTGTGTACCGGTTTGGCAGGAACCCAGGGCACACTCCGTCAAAGCACATCAGCAGTTTAGCAAAAAGTGGGGGCAACCATGCCAAAAGAGGGCACTTTCTTACACAGGGCCCTAGTGTTGACATGAGAAACACATTATTTTTTAAGCAACTTATTTTTTCAGTTGTCACGGTTATCATGCTGAAGCCCGCAATGCACCTGCTTACGTGTGGGTGGCAGTATGTGTGGCAACACTGCCTTTTAAATTCACAAAATGGAAGAGATAAAGCAAGTCGATCTCTGTGCTTTCCCTGAAAGTTGGGACGATCCTCAGCACTGGACTTTGTTCTTTCAGAAAAATCTGACAGAAAAATATTGTAATGAGCTTATTCCTTTTTGGCTTTCTTCCTAAAAACTGTATAGAGCCTGTGCTGTCCGTTTAAGGCATGTATCTCTTAGGGTGCCACCTTCAACCTTAAGCTCTAGAGAAAGAAGCACAATCTTTTTCATTTACAAGGGAATCATCACACATGGAAAGGAGAGCCCAGAAACACTTTTTTTTTAAATTAAAGCATACATTAAAGTAAAAATCTACACTTTTAGTTATGAAAGGCTGTTTTCTTCCTGTGAAAATCTTTGATAGCCTATAAGAGGCTACACATTGGCCAGTTTTCAAGCATTTACATTAAAGAACGGTAACTATTTTTCAAAATATACACAGTGAGTATAAGAAACCTGGTGACGAGAAAAATAGTTTTACAAATCTTTTTTTAAAAGGAAGGGTGAGACAATTGGGGCTAATATAACTCTATAGGCTGAAACCTAAAAGGCTGTGAAAAAATTGTTGCTCCTTAAAGGTACAGATCACCACCAGTATCACATCATTCCCTGTAGGTGGCAGTGAAGCCAGTTCTATTTTCCTGCTTCTGCAGATAGGATCCAGGAACACTAAACTCTTCTATTTTTCCTTTGAAAACTTTTCCAGTCCTGACCAGGACACTCTCGGTCATGTTCTTTTATGACTAGAAGCTCACTTTTTTTGTTTCCCCTCAGAAAAAGGATATCCCTTTATGTGAAGTAATATTACTGTGTGAGGTAAAAAGACCCAAACAGACTCTCACAATGTCTCTATTGTGTACCTACCAGGTTCTCATAGTCCTGAGTTCTGTCAGATGTTACAAAGAACTTTTAAGGCGTAAGAAACTTACAGCTCCAGTCTTCGGGACCAAAGGTCAGCAGTGGACATGGATCTTAGAACTACACACAATTTCAGAATGAAAGAAGTTTTGCTTGTTGGCACTTCACCAAATCCATCAAGGAAATTGGATGTATGCCCTAGAGCTTCAAGATGCTTACTTTCACAATACCATCATTCCGATCCATTCCAAATTCACGAGATTTGTGGTGGGCAAGGCCCATTACCAGTACAGGATCCTGTCTTCCTTTCAATCTAAAATCTGCCCTTCTGACTTTTTTGAAGTGCATGGCAGTAGTGGCAGAACACTTCCAAAAAGCTGGCATCTACGTCTATCCCTACCTAGACAACTGGCTTAAAAGGGCATCATCACCTCAAGAAACGGTGTCACTTCAATATGACTGTCTGTTTCCCCAGTTGGGCTTCATGTTAAATCACTCAAAATCTACAAAAATTCCAGTACAGTATATCAATTAATAGGTAGCATGTAATGAGTTAGATCAAGAGATTATCCTTTATAGGATTGCCTGTGTTCTATCTGTCAGAAATTTCAGTTTTCTAAAGGTGAAATGCCCAACAGCTTATCAGATCTTGTCACTCCTAGGCTCAATGGCTTCCTGCATGTTTGGTTCCAAACATCCATCTGCAGATGAATGTGTTACAGCAATGCTTTTAAGATTAGTGGTGTTGATTCTTAGGCAGTTGGGAGGACAAATGGACTCGGACCGCAATTCACTTTCTTCCATGAGGGTGCTGATCTGTTGGGTGGTGTACCTTTTGCTTTCAGAGGTTTCTACACAGCTTCACAACTTTGTTCCTGCTTGTTTAATCACAGCTGTGTATTATCAACTAATAGGAGGCAGGAGATCCAGAGCACTTTTTGTAGCAGTCAAGATGATTTAGAGATGGTTGATTGTGAGGAACCTGCACAGTGCAGCAGTCTACAGACCAAGGATTCACAAGACACAAGCAGATTCTTTAAACAGGCTACAACAAGAAAATCACAACTGGATATTAAATGAAGTCCTGCGAGATGACTTTTGTATATGGGTTTCTTTTTTTTTTTTTGTTTTTTAAATCTTTTTATTAAGCATTTTTACATTTATGTACAAGGCACGGTGTACTATTCCCCAAAAAAATTTAGCGTGACAGCAGTGAGATATTCCATCTGCACTAAGAGCATCAAGGGCCAGAAAATTTTACGTAGAGACAAAAATACATAACACCATAAGAAAGAGATAAACAGGAAAGAACCATAAAAATCATTAATTACCATGAACATTATCCCCCTCCCTTTCGAGGCAGAGTCTGCCTACCCATAAGGAGCTTTTAATAGACTATACACCAAATAATCACAAATTCTAGTCCACAGAGAACATATATGAACATGCATTGCCAGTCCCATTCAGTACCTTGAGATAATTTAAAGATTCCCTTCCTTCCATCGAGTGATGGGATCCCAGATTGCCCTACCCGTTTTCCTCCCGTTTTTGCCTTTCCTAGCATATATCTCTTTCTCCAGATGATACATCGATAGCAATTTAGCAAGCCACTGGTGAAACGTGGGTGGGAGAGGATCTAGCCATGCAGTGGCTAGGCACAATCTTAGAACTGCTACCGCTACAAACAAGAATTCCCCCCCTAACTGCAACTCTCCTTCCCCCCATTTATACCTAACAAAATTATTGCAGGGGTTAATGAGAGAGAATTTAATCCTAGTACAGTCTTTAGAAAATTTCCAATCTCCTTCTTCAACAAATATAAATGGGGGCATGTGGCAAATACACGTTCTAAGTCTGCCAAATTACTTCCACATCTATAACAATTTGTTCCTTCAGTTCTTCCCCATTGATCTAATTTAGCTGGGGTGTAGTACAGATGATACAACGTTTTATAGTGCTGTGCCTGCAATGATGCAGAACACAGAAGTCTATGGCCCTTTTCCAGGGATAACTCGAAACACTCCTGACTGACCCTGAAACAATCCTTCCACTTATCGCCCCATTTCCCTAAGTCATCCTGCTTTCCTTTTGTTAATTCAAAATAGAATCTATTAATCGTACACTCTTTCCCTGATCGTATCAATTCCATTACCGAGTCCCTACCAAACCCCAGAGATCCGCCCGCTTTACTCATCAAGAAGCTCCTAATTTGTAAAAACTTGAAGAAGTGGCTATTATGTAAATTGAACCTGTTTTGGATTTCTGAAAATTGGCAGACACTTGAGTCCCCCAGAACATCCCCAAAGCTCTTAACTCCCTTAACTACCCATTCTGTAAACACCGAATCCCCAAAAATCTCTTCTGGTATATTAGGGTTATCTGTTAATCTAGTGTAGCGGTTATACCTCCCCAAGCCTGATCTTTTCATGAATGCTTTCCAGACTACGAATGCTGCCATAAGAGTCTTGAATTTTGTTCTCTTGTAGTAGCTAGCCTCCGTAAATTTTAAAAACACATTTTCTACCTCCATACCCAAAACCAGCCCAAATATTGCAACCGTGCCTAGATCGCTCCCTCCTTCAGCCTCGGCACCCCCTACCAGCCCTATCATATTTTGAAACGTTGCAGCCCAATAATACAGTCTTAAATCAGGTACTGCCCACCCTCCCCTTTCCTTAGGCAGTGTCATGAATCTTAATGCCCTTCGTGTCTTTCCTTTTCCCCAAATAAATCTATTAAGCATGTGTTCTATCCTTTTGAACCACCTAGCATCAAACAGCAAGGGAATTGCCCTAAATAAATATAAAAATTTGGGGAAAATTAACATTTTAATTATATTCGTCCTCCCCACTAAACTCAAGTGCAAGTTCTCCAGTCTGTCCAGGTCTTTTTCTACTTTTTTCATTAATGGAGCAATATTCCTTTCCACTAATGAGTCCAACTCTGCCGAAATAGAGACTCCTAAATATGTTCCTGAACATATAACTCGGTTGTCAGTACAGATGGCAATGGGTTTCTGATGGATACATCTGCCAGTGGATTCCTCACCTTGTGAATATCCCCTGCGCCAGCATTCCACTGAACTTTTTTCCCCAGCTCTCTCCGCCGACGTGGACGTCCTAATACCTCGGCTCCGCTCGCGACTCCGTATGATGTCACCGGAGCCATTAGAGAGCCACGTCGGCGTCATGACGTCCGTTCCCTTTTTTCCGCGCCGTCGACGCGTAACGGTTTTCCAGCACTCTCCTGCTACTTTGTTATCTTGCAGTGGGTTACTGTTTCTGGATAAGCCATGTCTTCGACGAGAAAGCCGGTTTTAAACCTTGTAGGGAATGTCGGGGCCACATGTCCATTACCGACCCCCACGAGGATTGTTTATGGTGCCTTTCATCTGACCATGATGTGGATGACTGCTCTTCTTGTAGAAAGATGAACCCCAAGGCCCTGAAGGAAAGGGAGGCAAAACTCCTCTTCATGGCCAAGGCGAAGAAGGAAAGAAGAGGTAGGAAGAAGGAGAAGTCGAGACCGGAGTCGTCGACTTCGCACTCGTCGAAGAAGCATCGTAAGAAGAGGAAGCATAGCTCTTGGCGCCGATCATCGAGGAGTAAGGCTTTGAGGTTGCCGTCGCCTCGGTGCCGAAGCAAGGAAGTTGTTTCTCTTTCTCCTTCCCCCTTCTCGTATGTCTCCAGAGAAGACGCCTTCGCCGAGGTTGACTCCAGCGCCAGTGGAGTCTCCAGCTTCCGACCCCGATCCGGATCAGCAGGAAGATCTTTCTCCGGTGCCAGCTGAACCTGCGGCGCCAGTGGAGGACACTTCGGCTACGGTTCCTGATACTCCTCGACCGGATCCAGGGTCGAACCCATACCCGCAATTCCCCACTCCGGTTGCGGATCCAAATGGCTGCCTTCCCGTCTGGCGCACCATCTGGTCCCGTGGGTCCAATGGCATACACCTTGGGAGTGCCGCAACATTATGCTCAAGCTCCATTTATGCCCTTCTTGCCGATGGCTCCTTCATGGCAGTTCTCGGCGCCTTCTGGAGATCCAATCCGGCTTCGTCTGGATCGTTTGCCTTCGGAGCCTTCCTCGACGCCGTTGCCGACTCCATCTGCTCCACGCCTGGCGCCGCCTACTCCTCCGGTGCCGCCGACTCCACGTTCGGTGCCGCCGACTCCACGTATGGCACTGCCGACGCCGGATCCTCGGATCCGTTCACGAAGGGAGGCCCAGATGATTTTGGAGGAGGAGCGTTATAGAGAGGAAGTGGAGGAAGGCGAGGTTGGTGATTCAACTGATGAGTTTGAAGGCATTCAGGATGCTAGTGGACTTGATACTACTCCAGAATGGGAGCATTCTTCTACTAGGCCTTCTCCTCCACACGAGTTGGCTCCTTATCATTCGGTCATCAGAAAGGCTGCAGAGTTGCTGGACTTACAGTTGCCCTCTGCGGAATATAAACCAAACCTTTTAACTGAAGTCCTACATTCACCATCGTCTATTGTAGAGCCCTTGTTGCCCTTTTATGAGGCTGTTTTAGAGCCAGTGATGGACGTTTGGCGCAAGTCTCTTTCTTCGCCTGCAATATCCAGACAAGTGGCAAGGAGATACAGGGTGGCTCCGGGGGATCCGAGCTTCCTTTCTTCTCACCCCTCACCAGAGAGCCTTGTGGTGCAAGCTTCCTGCTCGAAGCAATCGTCAGGCGCCTTCCCTCAAGCACCAGCAGATAGGGATTCTAAAAAGACCGGACAATCGGCCAAGAAGGTCTTTTCATCTGGAAGCATGGCTCTTAAATCGACTATTGCCACTTGCTTATTGGGGCGTTCTGTTCATGCCCTGATGGACTCGATGAAGCTTTTAGCCCCTAAGCTGCCTGAAGAAGAGAAGACCTCTTTTATGGAGGTTGTTACGGACACTCAAGCTGCCGCAAGGCAGGTTATTCAGTCGGGTCTAGACACTGCTGATCTGTGGCTAGAATTATGGGGTCTTCGATAGCCACTAGAAGGCAAGCTTGGCTTCGTTCTTCTGGCTTTTCTGCGGATGTTCAGGCTACATTAGTTGACTTGCCTTTTGATGGAGAAAAACTGTTTGGGGAGAAAGCCGATTCCGCCTTACAGAGGTTTAAAGATAGCAGGGTTACTGCAAAGTCTTTGGGTTTACAGATTCCGGCTAAGGGATTTGGCTTCAGAAAGTATAGAGGATTCGGGAGGTCTTCATTTCGTACCTTCCGTCAGCCTCAACAACAACAACAGCAGCAGCAGAATCCTCTCTATAGGTCATATAGAGGAAGACAAAGGGGTCGTAGAGGTTCTGGCCGCAACCCATCTTCATCTTCTGCCTCCTCTGCTCCCAATGAAGCCTCGGGGAAGCAGCCCTAGATCCCCCATCCTAGGTCATGTAAGACCTGTGGGGGGTCGGGAGTCCTACTTTCTGCGAGGTTGGAAATCGGTCACGACGGACCTTTGGGTTTTAAACCTCGTAGAGCAGTGGTTCCCAAACTTTTTGACCCATGGCTCCCTTGACCCACTTGGCAGTTGGCCGTGGCTCCCCACCATTTTTTTACCGGCGCACCGGGGTGCCGCGGCGCACAGTTTGGGAACCACTGGTCTACATGAAGAATCAAGCCTAGACGTGATGAAGGATTCAGAGTAGACATCACCATCATAAAACTTTATTTGCAATCAAAAAGATCTTATAAAGTACATCTCAATTGCTAGAGAAAGGCTCAAGGAGCTCTGTGGCGTTACAAGAAGTTTACATGGGGTGGGCTCTGATGAACCCAAGATGGCTCACCAGATCCCCTCTACCCAGTTTTAAGTGTGCTGGGTCCTGCTGGTGCAGTTCTAAAAGGCAGGTGTCAGGACAATAGGTAAGTTTTACAGACACATCAGAGGAGGTCGCGCAGTAGTACATAAGTAAGCCCAGCCATATCCAAACATATTCATCCATTTGCAAACCTATCCATCATGTATCCTTCCATCTATCATTTCACTCATCCATCCCTTCATCCATCCTTTCACTCATCCATCCATTATCCATCCATCCATCCACCCTTTCACCCTATCCATCTGTATACGCATCCATCCACTCTTCTACCCATCCATCCATTCACTCATCCATCCAGCCATTTACCCTTTCACCCATCCAGCCATCCTTTCACTTACTCATCCATCCACCCAGTCACTCATCCTTCCACCCATCCACCCTTTCAGTCATCCATCCATCCATCCATCCTCCCTTTCTCTCTCCATCGACCCTTTCACTTAGCCATCCTTCCATCCATCCACCCACCCACCCATCTACTCATCCACTCATTAATCCATCCATTGACCCGATCACTCATCCATCCTTTCTCTCATCCATTTATCCTTTCACTCCTTCACTTATCTATTCATCCTTTTGTCCGCCTACCCTCCCTTTCACTCACCCATCCATCCATCCTTACATCCACCCTTTCACTCATCCATCCATCCATTCACCCTTGCACTTATAAATTCATCAATCCATCCATAATTTCACACCTCCATCCTCCCACTTACTCACTCATCCACCTTTTCACACATCCATCCTTTCACTCATCCATCCCTTCACTCATCCGTCCACCCTTTTACCCATCCAGCAACCCTTCGACCCATACATCCAGCTATTTACCTTTTCTCTCATCCATCCTTCCACTCACTCATCCATCCTCCATCTATTCAATCTTTCATTCATCCATTCACCCTTTCACTAATTCATCCAGCCATCCACCCATCCCTTCACTTACTCACTCGCTCACCTTTTCATATTAATTTTGAGCTGAGCCTTTTTGAGAAGAGGCCCATCAAGAACTTCACCCTCGCTGCAGGAGCCATTCCAGGACTGGGACAGAAACCACCCAGGGCGGAGACAGGATCCACCATAAGGGGGAGGGGGGGGGGGGGCAGGAGCCATCACAGGTTTTTTTGGGGGGGGGGGGGAACAGGAGCCATCACGGGGGGGGGGCAGGAGCAACCACATGAGGGGGAACAGGATCCTCCAGGGTGGGCACAGGGGTGGGCATGCAGTATTCTAGTATCATCTTTGTCTCTTCCAGGGTGGGGTAGGGCTCCTCACCCCCTCCTGGACAAGACAACGAGACGACAGGGTCTCTGTCAAAAATGTTAGTTTTGCCATCCCCCACTGTGATGTACAGTACTTTAAGGAGAACTGATTTAACGGATTGTCCTCCATACTTTGTTAATCAGTGTGGGTGCGATTGTGCCATGTCTTTATTTTATTACATTTTAGACTGCATGTTTGAAGAACCGAGGTTTTCTTACAATTTAGTAACATGAATTAAACTCTGTGGAGAGAACCACGTGCTGCCTCGGTGTAATCGGGGCCTGTTCTACGATTTTTATGGCCCTGGGCAGGAAGGGAATGTGTGAGGCCCCTCTAAATTGCAGAGACCTGACACGACGCATTCAGGGTTGTTTGCATCTGAAAAGATGCCCCTGCGACCGAAGCTGCAGCCCCTCCCTCTCAGTCACCTTCAAACACGACTTAACAGCTCATGACGGGGCTGAAGGTGTGAGTGTTGCCATCCCGCTGTGCCTCTCCAATGCTGCTGGGTATCTGAGCTGCGGCTGCAATCTCCCACATCCTGCGCGGCGGCGCCCCTGGCTTCTAATCGCGGCGCATCGGGGTGCCGCGGCGCACACTTTGGGAACCACTGTCGTAGAGAATGGGTACGCCCTTCCCTTTCGAGAGTTTCCTCCCCCCTTACCCTCCTTGTCAAGGTTTTTGCTCAGAGGACCATCTGCTTCTTCTGCAAAAGGAGGTTCTCGCATTACTTCAAAAAAGTGCGATAGAGGTGGTTCCAGAGCAGGAAAGGGGTCAGGGGTGTGCTACTCCTGGTATTTCCTGATTCCCAAAAACGACAGCAGATTGCGTCCAATCCCGGACCTCAGAGTCTTGAATTTTTGCCTGAAGCAGGAGAAATTCAAGATGCTGACCTTTGCACAGGTTCTTCAAGCGTTGCAGCAAGGAGACTGGATGGTGTTGATCGACTTGCAGGATGCGTATTTTCACATCCCAATCCTGAAGTCGCACAGGAAGTATCTCAGTTTTACGGTTGGGTCGCAACACTACCAGTTTGCGGTCCTCCCGTTTGGTCTTACTACCGCACCTCGAGTCTTCACGAAGGTGATGGCGGTGGTGGCTGCACATCTCAGGAGGTCGGGGATTCCGGTCTTGCCCTAGCTGGACGACTGGCTTCTGAAAGCAGAGTCCCCAGAGATGGTGCAGCATCATCTGCATGTAACATCTCAACTGTTATTCGACTTGGGTTTTTCGATCAATATGCCCAAATCTCACCTGGTGCCCTCTCAGCGCAACCTGTTTATAGGGGCAATACTGGACACTACTGTGTGTCGAGCATTTCCTCCTCCTCAAAGAATTCTCAACATTCAGGAAATGGTTCCTTTATTCCACAATGGAGCGGTTGTTCCATTTCTGAAGGTCCTTCGCCTGCTCGGTCTGTTCGCCTCCTGCATTCTGTTGGTCAACCATGCACGCTGGCACATGAGGGCACTCCAGTGGTGCCTCCGCAGGCAGTGGTATTAGCACAACGGAGATCTCAGGGAGTCGATCAGGATGTCCAGAGAAGCTGCAGCGGATCTGTCTTGGTGGAGCGTGGGGGGCAATCTGTCTCAAGGAAAGCCCTTTCATCTTCCTCCATCTGTGGCCACAGTGATAACGGATGCCTCCACCCTAGGGTGGGGTGCTCATCTGGGGGATCTGGAGATCAAAGGTCTTTGGTCTCCGGAAGAAAGATTCTCATTCAATCTTCTGGAATTGCGGGCGATACGTTTGGGGCTCAAGGCCTTTCTCCCTTCCCTTCGCGGTCAGTCGGTTCAAGTCCTGATGGACAACACTACCTCGATGTGGTATGTCAACAAGCAGGGAGGAGTAGGGTCGTATCATCTCTGCAGAGAAGCATTACGGCTCTTGTCCTGGGCTCAGGATCATCGGATTTGCTTAATGGCGAATCATCTGGCCGGGGTGCTGAACGGTCTGTCAGCAGTTCTCTGCCGACCACGAGTGGAGGCTTCATCCGGAGGTGGTTCGTCATGTCTTTCAGACGTGGGGGGCTCCTCAGATAGACCTATTTGCCACCCGCGAGAACGCGCACTGCCCGTCATTCTGCAGTTTCCAGTTTCCGTTGCAGGGGACCTTGGGGGACGTGTTTCAGTTGAGTTGGAGCTCACATCTCCTTTACGCGTTTCCTCCCATACTCTTGATTCCTCGGGTTCTGAGGAAGATTCGCCAAGACCAGGCCCAAGTTATTTTGGTCGCTCCAGAGTGGCCAAGAAGGGTGTAGTACACAGATCTACTTCACCTCTCATCGCACCCTCCGCTCCGTCTCCCTCTGAGGGCAGACCTCCTCTCGCAGTCTCAGGGGCAGGTTCTTCACCCCCACCTCCAGAGCCTGCACCTTAATGCCTGGAGATTGAACGGGACAACCTGAGTTCCTTCTCTCCCCCGCCTGATGTGGTGGATGTTATTTTATCGGCCAGGCGACACTCCACCAAGTCCATTTACTCATATAGGTGGACTAAGTTTGTTAAATGGTGTGGAGAGAGATCCATTGACCCTTAAAAGGCCCATCTTTCTAATATGCTTCAGTTTGCTCTTTCCTAGGCTCAGCTGGGCTGTGGTTAAGGGTTATTTATCAGCCTTATCTGCTTTTCTTTGTCTCCCAGATCATCCATCTTTATTCAAATCTCCTATTGTTCTAAGGTTTATCAAAGGCCTTACTAACAAGTTTCCACCTACACTTTTTCTAATGCCGCAGTGGGACCTTAATCTTGTTCTGTCTTTTTTGATGGGGTCTCCTTTTGAGCCCCTTCATAGCTGTCCTTTGAGGCTGTTTCTTTTAAAACGGTATTTCTTGTGGCCATAACCTCGGCAAGGAGGGTGAGTGAGCTTCAAGCTCTAAGTTCAAAACCCCCGTTTTTATCCTTACATGCTGAAAGGATGGTCCTCAGGACCAGGGCTGCTTTCCTTCCTAAGGTAGTTACTCCCTTTCATCTGGGGTAGTCCATTACTCTCCCTGTGTTTTATCTACCTCCTCATCCTTCCAAGGAGGAGGAAAGACTTCACCGATTGGACCCAAAAAGAGCTGTGAGCTTTTATTGGGACAGAACAAAGGACTTTACTTTGGACGATCAGCTCTTCGTGGGCTATGTTGGACAGTCTAAAGGCAAAGCTGTGCACAAGCGCACTCTGTCCAGATGGATCATCCTGGCTATCAAGATCTGCTACGCCCTTGCTGGTAAGGTTACTCCGGAGGGTATTAGGGCTCATTCAACTAGGGCCAAATCGTCTACTTCTGCCTTGGCCAGGGGTGTTCCTGTGGCAGACATTTGGAAAGCCGCGACTTGGGCCTCCCTCCTTGCTTTTGCAAAGCATTATTGCTTAGACTCTGAGATGAGGAGGGAGGGCCATTTTGCGCGATCTGTCTTGCAGGATTTTTTTAGTATAATAAGGTGGACTGCTGTGGGAATCTATTCACAAGGTGAGGAATCCACTGGCAGATGTATCCATCAGAAGAACAAGTTACTTACCTTCGGTAACGCTTTTTCTGGTGGATACATGTGAGAAAGTGGCTCTGTATATACTGTTCCTTAATAGGTACAGGGTGTACAGAGTCCACAGACCCCAAGGGTTTAACAGAGGTTAAAGTTAGATATAACCTTACTCTCCAAAGTGGTAGCCTGGTCGAGCAGTAAGGCAGTATCAGAGGACGTGTAAAGCATTTGTTGTACACACTCAGTCAGCAAATAGTTCCACACACTCAATAACTGAACTCTAGGCCAACGGTTTGTATATGTAAAAAAATATATGCTTGTTTTATTTTAGAACCAACACTTGGAATTAAAATATACTTTCTCGACAAGAGATGTTTCATAAAAATACTTTTGTATATGCAATAGACTTTTTAGTAAACAGTTACAAATAGTTGCAGTAGGCAACTCTATTTCTAAACACAATACATTGAGCTCCATGATAAATTCAAATTATATGCAACAGATTACTTTCAGATTACTTTTGTAATTCCAGGCTTGGATCATAGATCCAGTCCTGGGTCAGTTCTCAGAATCAGCTGTTGAAAGTCGATTTTGGTACTGTACTGATTTTTAACCAATATTTAGCTATTTCAAAAGTGAGCACTTAGAAAATATTTCAGAGCAAACAATCAATGATTCCCTATGGAAGGAAATATAGGTTACAGGTACAGTGGGTTGTCGTTACTTTTGTAATCCAGTACTGGGTGTCTGGGTGCAGTACTGGGACATTTATCCAAAACAGGTAAGTAATTACGTTTTCAGATGTTATACGATTTTTGAGGAATATTTAGAAATTGCAGAAATCAACACTTAGAAGAAATTTCACAGAAAAGCAGTCAATGGTTTCCTATGGGAGAAAATGGGGTTACTGGTAAGTATAGGTGCCAGTATTCTTCCGAGCCAGTGCTGGGCACCAAGATCCAGCACTGTGAGCCCACCTGAGAACAGGTGAGTTTTTGCGTTTTTGTCGCTCGGCTGATTTTTAGTGAATATTTGAAGATTTGAAAAGTCCACACTTAGACGAAATTTCAAGAAAAAGCCAGTCAATATTACCCTATGTAGAAAATAGAGTTAGCGGTTTTCAGATAAGTTCTCGACTGGCAAAGGTGAGGTTCTGGGCATAGACTCAGGGGTCCCCCAAGGTCAGATAGGCACAGTTAGTTCACTCTCAGCGGCTCTAGGGCAGCCGGGTGCAGAGAGAGTTAGGCCCAATGTTAGCCTATGAGGAATAGGGGGGCCTGGTTTGGTGGCTGCTGACTAGCAGGCCACGCGGCTGTGGGAGCTGGGCTCCTGGTCACTCACTCAGGGCAAGTGGGGAAGTAGGCTAGTGTAGAGATTGCACTGCCAGGGCCACTCGGGCGGCTGGGTGCAGGGTGCTTTTGAGCTGTCGGGCGCTCAATGGAAATCAATGGGAATGTTCCGGTTAGGAAAAAGGCTGCAAGCTCGGGGACGAGGATGCTTCAGGTGCCACCACCACTTCGAGAGGTAAGTTGGGTAGTTGTAGGTTAGGTGGGTACCCCGGGATTGGGCACAGGGGGCCGCAGGGCACCGCGTGCAGGGGTGCCTTTTGGTGTCGGGAAATCTTACCCTCTGATGATCGCGGTTGGGGGGGGGCACCTTGTTCCGAGGCTGCAGGCTTCTTCCGGAATGTCGAGGGGGGTCCTTGGGTGCAGGACTCGGGGTCACAGTCGCCGTGGGGTCGTCCTCAGGGTCTTTGTCCACTCCGGCACTGGCCAGGCTTGGCTGGTGCAGAGTGTGCTGGGTTCGCGGTTCCGGGCTGCTGCCAGGGGTTAGAAATAGGTTTCTGAGTAGAGTCTCTACTCATGGGAGTCCCAGGGGCTTAGAGCCAAAAGGTAGCCAGCTCCTCCGGGGTTGGTGAGGTTGCTGGCCACGTGAGATGCCGCGCTGGTGCAGGTTCGGGAGTCGACAGGCCGGTAGGGCTGGGGCCAAAGCAGTTGGTGTCTTCTTCCCTTTTTAGCAGCTGCAGGGCAGGTCTTTGTTCTTCTTGTAGTCTTTTGAATCACCTCACCCAGGATGTGCATTGTTGCAGGCCCGGGAGAGCAGGGGATCTCCCACCCAGGGGTCCAGCAACATGTCTGCTGTGTGGCAGCCTGGGCAGCCTCAGAGCAGATGTGGATTGTAGGTTAGTTGTAAGGGGGCATCTCTAAGATGCCCTCTGGGATGCTTGGTACATTAAATCTCACACTGGCATCAGTGTGTGTTTAATGTGCTGAGAAGTTTGATACCAAACTTCTCAGTCTTCAGTGTTGCCATTATGGTGCTGTGGAGCTCGTGTTTGACGAGCTCTCAGCACCATGTACTCTTAAATGGCAGCACTGCACTTACAGTGCCCGGGAATGGACCTGGGTACTGTAGGGGCACAGGGCTCCTGCTCCTGTGCCCGCACCATGGGCATAAGGCACCCAGCCAGAGCGGTGACTGACATATGCCTTGGCAGTGTAGGTTGTGGGCATGGCACACAGGGATGTGTGCCATGTCGACTCTTTGTTTTGTCCTGCACCCAGACACTCAGCCTGCAAAGGCAGTGTGTGTGTGTTAGGGTACAGGGCCCCTAAGGGTGGCACAATGAGTCCTGCAGCCCTTCAGAGGCCTTCCCTGGTCACAAAGCCCTGGGTACCTAGGGTACCATTTACCAGGGGCTGACATGTGGCCAGGGTTTGCCAATTTGGGTTTTGTGTGTTTAGGGAAGGAACATAGGCCCTGGGCACCTGATTGGCAGGAGTCCAGGGCACACTCAGTCAAAGTACATTCAGCAATTCAGCAAATAGTGGGGGCATACCATGCAAGAAAGATGGAACTTTCTCACAGTGAGCTCTGGGAAGGAACATGCCAAGGAAAGTCAGTGTGTTTTACTGTTTTTCACTTCATTATTCCCTTATGGGGATGTGGAGCCCATGGGCTAGAGTAAATTTCATAAGGCCTACAGATTCCAGACACGCACTAAAGTCCACTGTAACGGAGGTGAAAGGGAGTATTCTGCAGAGTCCAAAGTTATATTTGTACTGCTTTTGGGTCATCCAGAAATGTCACATTTCTCTGAGTCAGTCATAACCAGGGCCTTGCTGAGGGTTGTCCTCAGCTGGATGGATTGACAACCTTTCTTCCACAAGCTAAGGACTCCTCTCCACGAAGAGTAGATGGGTGGGGCTACAGGCTCATCCATCAGCAGCTATCAGTGGGTCCCAGGCACCAGGCTGCACCAAGGAGGGAAGGCAGCAAGGGGGGAAGCTTATTAAGAGACCATGTGGCCAGAGACCCTGGACGACGCCATTTTGAACAAACCCAGAGGCTGGGCAGGAAGGAGGGAGCGGGGGCAGTGAAGTGATGTCGCTGTTTGATAGGACAAACAGAGACTTCCTTCCAGCCCCCTACTCAACTTTTAAAAAGTGCTTGCACAGGAAGAGAAGCTCTCTGGGGTGTGGTCTGCTGAGGTGGAAGGTGCTCAAACCTGGCAATGGGCAATTGGAAGGAGGAACCCCCTGACTGTCCCCCCCAAGGGCCCTACCAGTGCCAGAAGAAGTGCCCAGGACCGGTGCGCAGAAGCAGGGACCTCTGCGCAGGGAGAAGAGGCCAAGGAGGAGAGCCTGGGGAAAGGCTGGCGCAGGGAGCCAGTGAAGACAGCTCCCTGCAGAATGCACCCTCTTGGAGACCCGGAGGGCAAAGGAGAGTTCTCCCAGTGGCTGGGGTGCACCACCAGGAGCAAGAGGACGCGAAAATGGGGCAGATCGGAACCCCAGGGGCTGAGATATGGACCCCCGGAAGGTAGGCGACCTTTGACACCTAAGAAGACCGACGAAGCATGTGGGGCTCCGCCGCCGTTCTCAGAGATGCCCCCGGGGTGGGTCAGGTCCCGGGGGCTGCTCCAAGGAGAAGGGAAGCCGGGGAGTGCCATCGCGCTCCCCGTGAAAATGCCCTGCAGGGGGGCCAGGAGCTCACCCTGGACCCCACCGAAGAGGGTGGCGGGGGAGCGCCATCGCCCCCAGGATGGACAGGGGGAAGCTTCAAAGGCATGCCGCCTCAGTGAGCTTCCCCAGGCCACTTGCTGCCTCCACTCTGGCGGGAAGCCTGGCCGGAAACCCCAAATAAGGATAGGGGATGTGCCAGCCTGCCAACCCCACACCTCAGGTGGGGGAGGCGAGGTGAAGCACATCTCTGGGTGCTCGCCATCTTGAAGATGGGAGGCCCTGCCCAATCAGGAGTAGGCTACTGCCCCCCTCCCACAGGAGAGTGGCAGGATAGGGGGTGTACCCACCCCAGGGCAGGGACCCATTGGTCCCTGCCCTTTACCTACCTGTAACGCCCCTAAATCTAGTATTTAGGGGCACCCTGAACCTTCCTTCATTAGATTTCAGATTCCGAATAGCAAAGAAGAGCAAGAAGAAAGACCTGCCGTGCAGCTGCTAAGAAGAGGAAGACACCAACTGCTTTGGCCCCAGCCCTACCGGCCTGTCTAACCTGCTCCTGCTACATCCCGGCACCTCTTGTGGCCAGCAACCTCACAAACCCCAGAGGACCTGGCTACCTTTTTGGCTCTAAGCACCTGCGACTCCCACAAGCAGAGGCTCTGCTCAAAACCAGCTTCTAACCCCTGGCATCAGCCAGGAACTGCGAACCCTGCACACTCTGCACCCTCCAAGCATGGCCTGTGCCGGAGTGAACAAAGACCCCGAGGACGTCCCCCGGGCGACTGTGACACCAAATCCGGCACCCAAGGACTCACCTCGGTGCTCCTGACGATGCCTGCAGCCTCAGAACCAGGTACCCCCCAACCGCGATCAACAGAGGGTAAGATTTCCTGACACCAAAAGGCACCCCTGCACCCGGCGCCCTGCGGCCCCCTGTGCCCGACTCCTGGGTACCTACCTATCCTCCAACAACCCAACTTACCTCTCGAAGTAGTGGTGGCACCTGAAGCATCTTCGTCCCCGAGCTTGCAGCCTTTGTTCAACCAGGAGCTTTCCCATTGAAACCCATTGAGCGCCCGAAGGCTCATAAGCACCCTGCACCCAGCCGCCCGAGTGGCCCTGGCAGTGTAACCTCTACACCTATCTACTTCCTCATTTGCCCTGAGCAAGTGACCAGGAGCCCAGCTCCCACAGCCGCGTGGCCTGCTAGTCAGCAGCCACCAACCAAGGCCTTCCTGCCTCCCATAGGATATCATTGGGCCTAACTCACTCTGCACCCGGCTGCCCCTGTGCCACTGAGGGTGTAACAACTGTACCTACCAGACCCTGGGAGACTCCTGAGTCTGTGCCCAGAACCTTATCTCTGCCAGTTGAGTACTTACCCAAAAGCCGATAACCCAATTTTCCTCTATAGGGTAACATTGACTGGTTTCTTCTGAAATTTCTTTTAAGTGTGGAGTTTCTAAAACTTAAAATATTCACCTAAAATCACCGAGTAACGAAAACTGAAATACTCACCTGCTATTAGGAGAGAGCCCAGTGCTGGATCTTGGTGCCCAGCACTGACCCTGAAAAGTACTCACAACCGTACTTACCACTAACCCGATTTGCTTCCATAGAAAATCATTGACTGTTTTTCTGTGAAATTTCTTGTAAGGGTCGATTTTGCAAACTACAAATATTCCTTACAAATCGTACAAACTGTGAACATAATTACGTACCTGTTTTAGATAGAGGTCCCAGTACTGAGCCTCGGAGCCCAGCCCTGGATTACAATAGTAACGAGAACATACTTTACCTGTAACTTGAATTTTCTCCCATAGGGAATCATAGACTGTATTTCTATGAAATTTCTTCTAAGTGTCAACTTTTAAAATAGCAAAATATTGCCTAAAAATCACAACAGTAACTAAAACGAATTTACTCCCTTGTTTCCAAGACCTGTCCCAGGACTGAATCTAGGATCCAGTCCTGGAATTAGAAAAGTAATCCTCAAAGTAATCTATTGCAAATAACTTAAAATTCGCATTGAGCTCAATGTATTGTGTTTGAAATTGTGTTGCCTATTGCAACAACCTGTAACTATTACCTACAAAAGTCAATTGCATATTGCAAAAGTATTTAACTAAAGCCTCTCATTCTGAGAAAGTATATTTTGATACCTATTGTTGGTTCTAAAATAAAACAACCATATATATTTTTTTTATATACAAACCATTGGCCTAGAGTTCAGTTCTTGAGTGTGTGAGACCATTTGCTGACTGAGTGTGTACAACAAATGCTTTACACTGTCGTCTGATACTGCCTTACTGCTCGACCAAGCTACCACTTTAGAGAGTAAGGTTATATCTAACTTTAACCTCTGCCAAACCTCTGGGGACAATGGACTCTGTACACACTGTAGCTATTTGGGAACAGTATGTTCGAGGCATATGAGCTGCAGATCACACACTTAGGATAGTAGATCGCCATTTGGTGTTGGGCTTGTATGCTTGCAGGTTGTTGTTGTCTTCGGAAGAAGTCTTTGGTCACGAGATAGGTGACTCCTCCCTTGGACTACAGTGCGCATGGGCATCAACTCCATCCTCAGATTGTTTTTTTCCGCCATTGGGTTTGGATGCAACTCTTCCGTTCCGGTTGGAAATCTCAATTCCAAGCTTTTCGAAGCGAAAAACTTCCACAAAAACATCGAAGCACCTTCACTCGACATCGATTTAATTGGCTCGATTCCGGACGTCGACACAGGCCGCTGGGCCTATCCACGGCGTGAGGCCTATGGCTCATGGAAAGGACGCCTTTCAAAAAATGCCCCCAGTGTGGAGCAAAATTACCGCACTGTGACCACCACAAAGTCTGCAACCTGTGCCTATCACCGGAACACGACGAGTCCAGCTGTCCAGCCTGCGCAGCATTTCGATCCAAAAAGACCATTCAAAATTGAAGGGCTCGACGCCACATCATGGCACAGAGACCAGCTCCGGAACCAGAAAACATCTTTGTTGAGGGTCCCGATGTCCCGGAAGAAGATTCCGAGGATACAGATCCTCTTCGAAGCAGACGACTCAGACGACCCCATTACTCCTGGGCAACGCGTGAGTACTACTGCCCCTGCCCCAACCCCTTCAAAGGCATTGGTCAAGACTTCGCCTGCTGGCCTCAGTCGAGACTGAAAACATCCTTCAGAAGCCCCGCCTCCGGGCTCGGCTCCGAATAAACATAAGCCTTCCGGTAGCTCGGGCCCGAGCAAGCCGCATGTCATTGTTCCACCGGCACCGAAGACAAAAGACCTCTCGGCACCGAAATCGGCTCCGACGGCTTCGGCACCGAAAACATCAAGGCCCATAGATAAACTGCCACAGAAAGTTCCCAAGCCTAAAGATACAACTTCTGCTCCGAAACCATCATCGGCACCGAAACCACCGGCTAAGGACTCTCACACACCTCCTAAAGCCAAAAACTCCACCAATCAACCAAAACCTCGATCGGAACCGAAAAAATCAGCGCCAAAAACTGTTCCCGAGGAACAAGAACTTTTCCATCCAGATCCCATTGATCCAGGACAGAAAAAGATTTATATTAATCCAAAGACTGGACATGTCACCACGGTCACACCACTGGACACACCACCTGCCCCAGTTCCTATAAACAAGAAGGACTCTGCAACATCGCCTATTCCTCCTTCCTCTCCCATACTACCTTCTACCCCACCCCCTCTGCCTACACCACCCTTACCTCTACCCTCTCCATCACATACACCACCTCCACAGGATGATGATGACCTAGGGGGAGGGGGTTATCCTAATGATCCGTTCACGGATCCAGATAACGCACCACTGGATGATTAGGCATTCCCTCGACCAGACATGCCTGACCCTCCACCATATCCCTCCAAACCATCACCTCCAGATGACCACCTGGGGTTTGGCAAGTTATTAAATAGAGCAGAACTTTACCATGGCGTCACCATGCACTCAGACGCACCTGAGGAAGACTTCCTATTAGATACTTTTGAGCAATCTCAAAAGTGTGTACAAATTTTACCTATGATTAAAGGAGTCATAAAACACGCCCCAGAGGTATTTAAAGACCCCGTCCGTGCCAGGGTTCTTAACCCAAGAATAGAAAAGAAATATAGGCCTGCCCCCGAAGATCCTTGTTACATCAAAGGACAGCTCCCATTGGATTCTTTGGTCGTTTCCAATGCTAGGAAATGCGCCAACTTCCAAACCACAGGAGATACACCACCCCCCAACAAAGAATCCAAGCTGTTAGAAGCCTCTGGCAAACGAGTAGCAGCACAAGCCGCTAACCATTGGTGTATTGCCAACACCCAAGCCCTACTAGCACGCTATGACAGGGCTCACTACTACCAGTTGGAGAATCTGTTACAACATCTGCCAGACCAATATAAAACACAGGCAAACGACCTTATCCAGGAGGGAAAACTTATTTCAACTGCGTCAATTAAATGTGCGCTCGACGCAGCAGACACCGCCTCTAGAGCCATAAACACAAGTGTGCTCCTTAGACGACATGCCTGGCTACGTATTTCAGACTTAAAGCCAGAGGTACAAACTACCATACTTAGTCAGCCATTCAACCAAGAACAGCTATTTGGGCCAGCAGTAGACACTGCCCTTGAAAAAATGAAAAAAGACACCGAGACTGCTAAGTCCATGGGAGCATTACAGTCTCCACAACCACGTGGCTCCTTTCAACGCTCCTTCTACAGAGGAGCCTCCAAGAATATGGGAGCGGACACCTCCTCCACCTTCAAACCCGCTACACAAAAATCCCCCAGTAGAGGATATTTTAGAGGAGGATATAGAGGAAACAACAACAAGGGACGAGGTCGAGGCAATACCAACACTCGCCCCTCCCCTGCCACAAAACAGTGACTATCCTCCACTCCCCCCAGACCATTCCACTCCAGTCGGGGGAAGACTCACAGTTCCTACCTGTCTGGAACTCCATCACAACAGACAAGTGGGTAAGACAAATTATCCAGTATGGTTACTGCCTGGAACTCACAAATACCCCCCCACATATACCACCCAAACAGCGTTCCATGTCACCAGACCATCTTACGCTCCTCATACAAGAGGTTCTCTCATTGCTTCATAAACATGCAATAGAGCCAGTTCCCTTACAACATCAGGGTACTATACTATACTTCCTAATCCCCAAAAAGGACGGGACTCTAAGACCAATACTCTACCTCAGACCCCTAAATCTGTATATAAACTCAGATCATTTCCATATGATCACTCTTCAACAAGTGCTCCCACTACTACAAGGCGATTTCCTTGCCACACTAGATCTCAAGGACGCCTACTTCCACATTCCCATACATCCTACTCACAGGAAGTACCTAAGGTTTGTGGTGGACGGCCAACACTACCAGTTTACAGTCCTTCCATTCGGAGTAACAACCGCGCCCAGAGTATTCACCAAATGTCTAGCAGTAGTAGCAGCACATCTCAGAAGACAACAAATTCATGTCTCCTCGTATCTAGACGACTGGCTAATAAAAGCCAAGTCATTCAACAAATGTGTTCTACACACTCCCCAAACTATCCAAATCTTACACAACTTGGGATTCACAATAAACTATCCCAAATCTCATCTACAACCCTCCCACATACATCAGTATCTATGAGCCACTATAAACACCTCAAAAGCCCTAGCATACCCCAGCCCAGCCAGGATAACCAATATACAAGCTCTTATCGCAAATTTCAAACCCAAGACTCTCTTCCAGCAAGAGTGTTCATGCAACTCTTAGGCGTGATGGCGTCATGCATCTTCATTGTGCCTTATGCAAGACTTCAAATGCGTCCCTTGCAAGAATGTCTAGTACGTCATTAGAACCAGGCTCACGGACAACTTACAAATCTGGTGTTGATGGACAGCCGCACACATCGCTCTCTCAAATGGTGGAACATAAAAAACCTCTCCAAAGGGCAGCCGTTCCTAGAGCCTCTTCCACAGATAGTGCTGACAACGAACGCATCACTCACAGGATGGGGAGCCCATCTCCTCGGACACACCACTCAGGGCAAATGGACCACTCAACAGAAAGTGCTCCATATCAATTACCTGGAACTACTAGCAGCGTTCCTAGCATTAAAATCATTCCAACTACATCTCCAGAACAAAACTGTCCTCATCCGGACGGACAACATGACAGCTATGTATTACATACAAAAACAAGGAGCCACACATTCTCTTCAGCTTTCCCAGCTCGCACAGAACATTTGGAGATGGGCCATTCCCCAGAACATATACCTACTTGCAGAACACCTTCAAGGCGTTCACAATCAAATTGCCGATCTGTTAAGTTGACAAACTCAACAGATCCACGAATGGGAACTACATTCCCAAGTGCTACTGCCCTTTTTCCAACAATGGGGCCAACCAGACATAGATCTGTTCGCCACACACGAAAACGCAAAATGCCCAACCATATGCATCTGTTCTTGGCATGTAGAGCTGCAGAGTCCCACACGGCCACCCACCTCTCCGGGACCTGTATCTGTTCCAGCATTGTCTTACTTAGACATCACACATGGACATCTCTCTTTTCTACAAACTCCATCATTTCCCATCATGGCGAAAAACAATCTGAGGATGGAGTTGATGCCCATGCGCACTGTGGTCCAAGGGAGGAGTCACCTATCTCGTGACCAAAGATTTCTTCCGAAGACAACAACAACCTGCAAGCATCCGAGCCCAACACCAGATGGCGATCTACTATCCTAAGTGTGTGGCTCTGCAGCTCTACATGCCAGGAACAGATGCATACTGGTAAGTAACATATTCCATACAGAGGCACTTTCTCACATAACTTACCTGTAATTTTACTAAAACTCCCATACGAAGTATATGTACTGTTTTCTGAAAAGCATTGCATTATCAGTAACTCTACTGTAATCAAAGTACATTTACAATTCAAACTATTTACAAACTTCATTACTACCGTAAAGAATTTATTGCTTGCCAGGCTTGCTTGGTTGTAGAAAATAAACTAACTAAAAGAATATTTTTATACAAAAACAATTGGTCTGAAGTTCAGTCTTTGATTGGGTGAATTAATTTGCTGATTGAGTGTGTACAAAACAAATGCTTAACACTGTCCTCTGAAAGTCTTACTGCTCGACCACACTACCACAAATAGAGAGTGAGTGAGGTGCTATCTACTTTACCTCTGCCTACCTTTTGGGTTCCACTGGACTCTGTGCATACTATACCTCACTTTGGTATAGTATGTACAGAGTTCCTAAAGAGAGTCGTGAGCAGGTAAGAGAGCCAAAGTGACTATTACTACGGAAGTAGTCCAACTGATATTACAAGGGGATAGGGGAATTCCCTAAGCATGGGCATGTATGTAGGACCTTTTAAAGCCCACTTGTCCCCCCCTTTTTGTTAAATAGTATGTACAGAGCCAGCTTCCTACACCGTGTCACAAAGAAACCAACAAGATCGCCAGTACCCTGCTGAACCGCACAACCAGCCCTCATGACCCACCTCTGCACCAGACGCCTCCGGTCCGAGTCCAAATGGCCCACTTGTGCTGAGAAGCTTCCCCAGTGTTTTTGAGCTTGAGTCCATCCTAGAGTGACCGCTCCTGGTCTCCACAACAATGCCTGCTGCCTCAACACGAAGGGTCATTCAACCGCGACCCGCTCCGGTAATACTTCTCCTAAGTACAAACACTCCTCTGCACCCGCAGCCCCTCCGGCCTTGAAGCTCGTCAGACTTTGTCTCCGAGATTCTCAGTACTCCAACTTGGCTCCAGAGCCACCGGTTCCCTTCATCTAGCCACCTGGTCAGAGCCTGCTGCCTTTGTTCAAGATCTTCAATCTCCATTGTTTTGGGCACCCGACGCGGTGTTGGCACTCTGCACCCAGCCGCCTCTGGGCCGCTTAGGCTGTGTTCAGTGCTGCTTCGTGGCCCTCCCAGTGCTGGTCCTGAGCCCCGGACATTTATCCCCAACTCCGATTTTACCTACTTGCGTCCGGCACCTCTTTGCACGCCCCCAGACTCCTTTGACTAACATTGAGCCCCAGTTACTGAACATGACCTCTGCACCCGGCCGCCCTAGTGCCGCTGATTGTGCAGTCTCTACATTTACCTGACCCTTGCCCAGTGTTAGTCCTAAAACCCAGCGACTGGATTGTAAGTCGTGTACTTTCCTGTGAGATTGCATGAGTGCTTTCCTGCCATAGTCTAAACATTGAACTATCCGACTGGTGGAATTTGGCGCCAAACCTTGTCTGCTCCTGTCCCAACATTCGCAATGACCCGACTCGTCCTGCAACTGCGCATCCTCCAAAAGTCTTGGAGGGCCAGCAGCACTTCGCCAAGCTGTCAGCATGTCCCTTGAGGTGGAGGAGCCACTTGCTTTTAGCCACCGACTTGATCATCCGGTTCACAGTTCTGCTGACCAGCAAGTCCACTGTTGCAGCAGTCACGCAGTAAGACGTCACCATGCTCACAGGGGTCAGATCCATCTCCCAACCAAGTATGGAGACGCCAGGAACCGCCCTGCACCAATACTAGAGGTACCGGATCCAGATCTGGTCCCTTGCAGCAACCAACGCTTGTTTGAAGTCAAATCTGGACTTTGACATCACAAAGACCGACCAGCCGACAAGCTAGGTCGGCATCGCAGAGGCCAGCACAGAGAGCGGCCCAGTTGTCCTGTTTTGTCCCCCTTTGCAGGTCTAACCAAGAACCGTGAGTGCCTTTGGCTCACAGGCACCAGCCAATCAAAACCCTCTGCACCCGAGCGGGTCCAAGTACACACTGTGCACCCCACTCCCTTGACTCATGAACTGAGCCCCCTGTTGGGAGCTCCCAGAGTTGTCCTAAAGTCCCCCTCTGCAGCCTGTTTCTAGGTGCCCTCCCACCCCTCCATTGGCTCCGGTGTAGGGCGCAAGGCCACCAACCCATCCAGCACCTCTGCACCCTGACACTCTAAGGCAGATAAACCAGAACTGCTGGCGTTTCTTCTGACTTTTAACCCTATCACCTTAAGTCCTAAAGGGGACCCGCGAGGTTCGTTTGCAAATACCTGTATGCAATATATTTTTCTTTCTCCATAGGAAAACATTACTGCGTAAAAGCACATTTGTGATATTTTTGCTTACCTGTAAAAATTGATAACTAGAAAATACCCAAGTACAACGTTCTTGGTGCTAAGAAAATATATATAAAAATAGCTGTTATTATACTAAATTGGTCTCGAGTTTCTTCTCGAGTGCGTCTCTCATTTATTGACTGTGTGTGTGTACAAAAAATGCTTAACACTACCCTCTTGTTAACCTAAACTGCTTCTCTACACTACAACAAAAGAGAGCATTTGGAATTTTAAATGTAAGCTCTGTAAGGCAATACTGGTTGTCTGGACCTTCTCCAGACAACCAGCCTTGTTTTGATACACTACATAAAAAGGCCGCTTCCTACACACTCTATTATGACTGCCCTCTAAACCATACAAGGCAGCTCAGTACAATGGCAATAATGCACTGTCCAGTCACATTTTATCTCAAAGGGTGCCCTGATTGTGAAAGGGCTACTGGGCGATACAAATCGCAGTAAAGCACTATACAAAGCAAGTAACAATATACTAAAATGTAGTTCCATGCATGTACGTTTTTCATGTGTTTCCTCACTTGGTCTTTGTTATCTTGTGTTTTTATTTTATAGGATTATATTGGTAGTGGGTGGAATTTAAACAATATGCCTGTGATGGACCCATCTGTACTGGCTCACATCACTGCAGACATCTGTGGGATGAAGCTGCCCTGGCTGTATGTGGGCATGTGTTTTTCATCATTCTGCTGGCACATTGAGGATCACTGGAGTTACTCCATCAACTATCTACATTGGTGAGAACAATAATAGTTGTGCCTGTCTGTTTAAAGTCTGTAGCCATGCTGTGGCTACTGTGCACCATGTTTCCCTCCTGATGATGGTTCCTGCTAAGAAAGGTGTAGAACCTAAAATGGCCCTGTTGACATATGCTATCTTGGCTGTTCACTTGCCTATCTCACCGGACTGCTGCAGTCAATTAGACTCTTTGGATTAGTCTCGCACACAAACATTATCCTCTTTGTTTTGTAAACATTTTGGGGACCTGTCCTTGCTGCCCCTAATTTTTCTTGTAACCCATGGAGATGTTGTGTAATTCCCTAAATAGAGAAGGAGGCATACAGTCCGATTCTAAGTCGCTGTGTAATTTTCCTTATGTTGCCTTTGAAACTGTCCTTCCCATTAACACTGTGGTTTTCTAGAAGTGTGACCACTATACAAAGTAAATAATAAATTATGCTTTCTGCTTCTCAATATCCAGGTATGAAATTAACTCCCAGTGCAGTGTCGGTGTGGCATAGCCATCTCTATATATGATCTGCAAAACATCAGGCACTGCTTTAAATGGCATGGACTTGCCAGGTCATTACGGTTGTTCTTTGTGAAACAAGTGAGATTTGTGGACTACATTCCCAGTGGTAAAAGACAACACTTTCTCAGAGTAATTCATAACGGCAGACTGATTTTGTGCAAGATTAGTGCCGCCGCTGACTCTGAAAATTTGGAAGCATGTTGATAGTTCGAGGCATGTGGGCTGCTGAATTCATATCTGTGCATAGATCGCCGCCTAGTGTTGGGTCCGGATGTTTGCACGTTGTTGTCCTGGAAGAGTCTTCGAAGTATCCTTGGATAGGTGACTCCTCCCCTGGACTACAGTGCGCATGGGCATCCTCTCCATCCTCAGATTGTTTTTTTCCGCCATTGGGTTCGGATGTGCTATCTTAGCTCAAGTTAGGAAAATATTTGGTCGAGGCCAAAAGGCCTTTAGTTCGCGTCGGTACTGTTTATCGATCGGGTTTCGATAGCATTTTGTTAGTTTACTAACTTTCAGCACCGACTTCTTTCGCATTTACCTGTCCATCGACTACTTCGACGATGGAATCCAGGACGCCATTCAAAAGGTGTCCGGTATGCAATGCGAAGTACCCACACATCGACGTCCATCCGGTGTGCAACAAATGCCTTTCGCCGGACCACGACGAATCGACATGCATGGCCTGTGCCCGGTTCCGTTCCAAGAAGACTCTAAGGAACCGAAGAGCGGCGAGACTCGAGGCGCGGCACGCGGCACCGGCCCCAACAGACATCTTCGACGAGGCCGACGTCGAAGAACTAGAAGTCATACCCTCCAGTCCCGTTTCCGAACACGACCCCGGATCGGACGAGGGCGACGAGTCACTCTTCCACAGAGGTGAAGACGACACCGAGGTAGGAGACGACGAGGAGGCCTTAGGGGCCGAAGAGAGTAGCTCCAATGATGAACAAGGCCTACCTGTTCAAACCGAAGAAACACCAGCGCCACAGCCTTTGGCTCCGGTCGAGGGATCGCCTTCGGGCCTTACCCGAGACCCATCCCGTAGTTCTTCGGCCCCGCCCTCGGGCCCGGCCTCGGACGTTCAGCGGCAGCCATTGCTGCATAAGCCAGCTGGTTTCCCTACCACAAAACCGAAACCGAAAGCTGCTCCGGTTCATACGAAACCGAAACTGAAAGTGGCGCTGGTCGGATCGAGGCCTTCCACGCCTTCGACGTCAGCGCAACGCGTCGGCACCGACCGCACCAAGAGGGACTTCGGTGCCGAACTGGAATCGGGCGACATCGGAGTCGACAAACGGAAAAAGGCCATCGGCACCGAGAAACCTACTCGGCTGCCGACGCCAACGACACCGACGGCAATACCGCCTGCTTCGCCTCGCGTCGCTCCCTCGACGACGCCGATGCCTCACGTATCGAGGACGTCGACGGTGATCTCCACACCTCGACTCGAGGACCCGCCGGCACCGAAAAAATCCACGCCCGGCTCTACGAACCTGCCCGGTGCCAAAGCCTCAAAGACGCCCCAAGTGCGGCCTGCTGCGACGCAAAGCAACAAAACCACGGCGGCCCTCAAAGACCCGTCGGGTTCCGGCCCGATCGGAGCTCCAGCAACCTCTACGGGGCCAGCCAACATTACCTTCGGCTTGCCTCCGTCAACAATCCCGAAGATGTTCCAACTCAGGACACGGGTTACCCAGCCTCCGGTTCCACCGGACGAGACGTCTCCGTCACGTGTCATCGACGCCGACACTGGCAGGCTGATTCTCCACGACCGAAGGATAACTTCGGAACCGCCATTGGACCCTTTCAGGATCCCACTAAAAAGGAAGCTGCCTGTGGAATCAGAACCTCTCCTTTATGAACCGTTCCATTCCTCCTACCAGGATCCACACCGGTTCTCCCCCACACGCTCCGACACGGATGCATTGGAGGACTACATGGATGACCAAGCACCCTACCATGTAGACACAGACCCTGATGACCAGCAGGACCCTGATCAAACTTGGGGCGACCCTGCAGACCCCAGTGCACCTCTCGATACACAGGACCCACAACTCTATGGGGCAAAAACATCTCCCACGGAGGATACTGCGGCGTTCAACGCTCTTATTGAACGTGCTGCAAATAACCATGGGGTACAGCTTCACTCAGATACCATCGAGGATGACTTTCTAATGGACACTTTTGCATCCTCAGAAAGACATGTAAAAACTCTGCCAATGCTGAAGGGGGTCCTCAAACCAGCTAAGGACATTTTCAAGGAACCCACCAGGGCACGAGTGATAAACCCCAGGATTGATAAAAAATACAGATCAGCACCTGGGGATCCTACTTACATCAAAGGACAATTACCACTCGACTCCATCGTCGTAGCGAATGCTCGCAAGAGGGCACACTCGCAAACGACAGGTGACGCTCCTCCCCCGGACAAAGAGTCCAAGGTGCTAGAGACCTCCGGCAAGCGAGTTGCCGCCCAGGCTGCCAACATATGGCGCATAGCCAACACTCAAGCGCTCCTCGCTCGCTACGATAGAGCGCACTATGACACATTGGAGCAACTACTCCAACATCTCCCTGACCAGTTCAAAGAAGGTGCAGAAATTCTTATCAGAGAGGGACAGCTACTCACAAATGCTTCCATCAAATGTGCACTAGATGCTGCAGACACGGCTGCCAGGGCCATAAACACAAGCGTCATGCTGCGACGACATGCCTGGCTACGAATCTCAGGATTCAAGCCTGAGGTACAAAACAACATACTGAACCAGCCCGTCAACCCCGACTATTTATTCGGCCCAGAGGTTGACACCACCCTCGAAAAGATAAAAAAGGACACGGACACTGCAAAGTCCATGGGCGCCCTCCAAACTCAGTCCTTTCGGAGCGGCTCCTTTCGTCGCCCCGGAAACAAGGGGGCAGGTAGAGGACAGGGGTCACAACAAACGTATAACAAAGGCAATACACAGACCACCTACGATAAAAACACCCGAGGTGGATATCGTGGCTCCAGTACAAAGGGCAGAGGACGTGGCTACGGCAACACCAGGTCCTCCCCCAAGAACAAGCAGTGACGCCCTCTTCCTTCCTCCCGACCACATAACACCTGTCGGGGGAAGACTACAAAGGTTCCTGTCCATGTGGAACTCCATCACCACGGACAGGTGGGTCAAAGATATTGTAAAATACGGTTACTGTCTGGAGTTATCCTCCACTCCACCCACAATACCACCAAGAAACCGTCCTATGTCCTCAGAGCACTTAACGCTCTTACAGCAAGAGGTGCAAAGTATGCTTCTAAAAGGCGCTATAGAGGTCGTCCCCATCCACGAGCAGGGTACGGGGGTTTACTCCCTCTACTTTTTAATTCCAAAGAAGGACGGGTCGCTCAGGCCTATATTAGACCTGAGACCCCTGAACCAGTACATTCTTTCAGAGCACTTTCACATGCTCACCCTACAGCAAGTCCTTCCGCTTCTCAAGCAGGGAGACTTCCTAGCCTCACTGGACCTCAAGGATGCGTACTTTCACATACCCATCCACCCCTCACACAAAAAATACCTCAGGTTCACTGTTCAGGGGCAGCACTATCAGTTAAAAGTCCTTCCCTTCGGCGTGACAACAGCGCCCAGGGTTTTCACGAAGTGCCTAGCTACGGTGGCAGCACATCTACGGAGGCAGCACATACACGTCTACCCCTACCTAGACGGCCCAGCAATGTGCAAGCCACATGTCCCGCACCATTCACCGCACCATTCACCTTCTTCACAGTCTGGGATTCTCACTAAATTACCCAAAGTCACATCTCCAGCCCGCACACGTACAACAGTACCTAGGTGCGACTATAGACACTCTGGCGGCCACAGCTCAGCCAAATTTAGTGAGGATCAACAGCATACAACTGCTGATCTCCAAGTTCAAACCCAATCACTCGCTTCCAGCGCGAGTGTTTATGCAGTTGATAGGCATGATGGCCTCCTGCATCTTCATAGTCCCGCACGCGAGGTTACATATGCGCCCACTTCAGGAGTGCCTAGCACGTCAGTGGAATCAGGCTCAAGGACAGTTGAAAGACCTAGTGTTGGTGAGCGGTCGGGCATACAACTCTCTGCATTGGTGGAATCCACAAAACCTTTGCAAGGGCCGACCGTTCCAAGAGCCTGTTCCGCAAATAGTACTGACAGCGGACGCGTCTCTCCAGGGATGGGGAGCTCATGTACTCCACTACACAGTGCAGGGACTATGGACGACACAACAGAAGAAGATGCACATCAACCTTCTGGAACTGATGGCAATCTTCCTGGCCATGAAGGCATTCAAAGTACATCTGTGCAACAAAGTCGTGTTGATCCGGACGGACAACATGACTGCCATGTACTACATACAGAAGCAGGGAGGGACACACTCTCCACAGTTGTCTCATCTGGCTCAGAGCATGTGGAAGTGGGCCATTCAGAGGAACATGTTCCTCATGGCGGAACACCTCCCTGGCAAGGACAACCAGATGGCGGATCTGCTCAGCAGACACAGCCACCAGATGCACGAGTGGGAGTTACACCCATCAGTACTCCAACCGTACTTCCAGCAGTGGGGTCATCCAGAAATAGACCTATTCGCGACAAGCGAAAACGCAAAATGCCAAAGCTTCGCCGCCAGATTCCCACATCCGCAGTCGCAGGGCAATGCGATATGGATGAACTGGTCCGGCAGATTTGCGTACGCTTTTCCCCCAGCGCCGCTGATACCGCTGGTGGCTCGCAAACTACGACAACACTCCCTGACACTCGTCCTAGTTGCTCCCACGTGGGCACGCCAGCCGTGGTACACCACCTTCCTCGAACTTTCCGTGGTGCCGCATCAAAGGCTGCGGATCAAACCCGCGCATTTGACGCAGAACCATGGAGAGGTTCAGCACCCAGATCCGCAACAGCTGAACCTGGCGATCTGGCTCCTGAAGTCCTAGAGTTTGGCTATCTCAACCTGCCACCTGACTGTATGGACATCATCAAGGAGGCCAGGAGACCCACTACCAGGGCTTGCTATGCAGCCAAATGGAAAAGGTTCGTCATTTATTGCGGTAATAATGACATCAA
Organism: Triturus cristatus; assembly: GCF_964204655.1. Taxonomy (NCBI): domain Eukaryota; kingdom Metazoa; phylum Chordata; class Amphibia; order Caudata; family Salamandridae; genus Triturus; species Triturus cristatus. The sequence continues at coordinate 35,685,331 of NC_140580.1, forward strand.
CCCGCTGGACGCATCCATCCACAACATCATCTGTTACCTCTTACACCTATACCGATGCAATCTGGCGTACACCTCTATACGTGTCCATTTGACCGCAATATCAGCCTATCTGCAAACCAGGCAGCACCTCTCTCTATTCAGAGTGCCTGCCATCAAAGCATTCTTGGAAGGGCTCAAACGAGTCATTCCACCTAGTCACCCACCGGCTCCAATGTGGAACCTCAACTTGGTCCTCACACGCCTGATGGGTCCACCCTTTGAACCTCTACACTCCTGCGAGATTCAATTCCTTACCTGGAAAGTGGCCTTCCTAGTAGCGATCACTTCCCTACGAAGAGTTAGTGAACTCCAGGCACTAACCGTTCAAGAGCCATTTATTCAGGTTCACGCCAACAGGGTCGTACTACGTACCAACCCCAAATTCATGCCCAAGGTAATATCGCAGTTCCACATGAATCAGACTATTGAACTGCCCGTTTTCTTCCAAAACCCACAAACTGTTGCAGAAAGGGCACTACATACACTAGATGTACGGAGGGCCCTCATGTACTACATCGACAGGACTAAACCATTCAGGAAGACAAAACAACTGTTCGTTGCCTTTGCCCCACACCACAAAGGTAACGCCATCTCCAAAGCAGGGATAGCCAGATGGATAGTTAAGTGTATTCAAATCTGTTATCAAAAGGCAAAACGCACATTAACTATTCCACCACGAGCCCACTCAACACGTAAGTTGGGGGCTTCCATGGCCTTCCTAGGAAATATTCCCCTGCATGATATATGCAGAGCAGCCACATGGTCCACTACACACACATTTACAAAACACTATTGTGTAGATGTGCAGTCAAAACAGCAGGCAGCTGTAGGACAGGCTGTTCTCAAGACGCTTTTTCAGACCGCTGCAGCTGTCACGGGTAGCCGCCGCTAATAGAGGGCACTGCTCTGTATTCTATGCACAGATATGAATTCAGCAGCCCACATGCCTCGAACTGAATATGCTACTTACCAGTATGCATCTGTTCTTGGCATGTAGGGCTGCTGCCATTCATATCGCCCTCCCTCCTCCCCGGCGCCTGTCGCAGCTGCAGCTCTCAGAATTACTGCAAGCATGGTCATCACTTTCTGTATCTACTCCATCACTGCCACAATGGCGAAAAACAATCTGAGGATGGAGAGGATGCCCATGCGCACTGTAGTCCAGGGGAGGAGTCACCTATCCAAGGATACTTCGAAGACTCTTGCAGGACAACAACGTGCAAACATCCGGACCCAACACTAGGCGGCGATCTATGCACAGATATGAATGTCAGCAGCCCTACATGCCAAGAACAGATGCATACTGGTAAGTAGCATATTCATTACATGTAGAAGTCCGTGTGGCTTAAAATGTAAACCAAATACAAAGCTTAAAACTTTGAAAATCTCAGCAGGACTTCATGGAGGACCATTGGGAGTCCATCATGAGGGAATTGGTGTAGGAAAGGGCCCTTTTTTGCATGGTTGCCCCCCAGTTTTTGCCTGATATTGATGCTTTTTGACTACGTGTGAACCAGGTACCCAGGGACTATGTTCTTTCCATAAAACTGTACTGTTGCAAACCCAATTGGCAACTCTCTGGCCACATGTAAGTCCGTTGTAAAAGGTACCATAGGTACCAAGGGCACTGTTACCAGGGTAGACCTCGAAGGCCTGCAGCACATATTGTGGCCACCCTTAGAGGTTCTGTACCTTACCACACACTGTGAGAAAGTGCCCTCTTTCTGCATGGTTTCCCCACTTTCTGCTGAACTGCTGATGTACTTTGATTGAGTGTGCCCTAGGCTCCTGCCAATCAGGTACCCAGAGCCTATGTTCTTTCCCTAAAACTGCATTGAAGACCAAACCCAATTGGCACTCTCTGGCCACAGGTCAGTCCCTGGTAAATGGTACCACAGGTACCCAGGGCATTGTGACCAGGGAAGGCCTCTAAGGGCTGCAGCACGTTTTGTGCCACCCTTCGAGGCCCTGTCCCTTTACACTCGCAAACTGCCTTTGCAGGCTGCGTGTTTTGGTGCAGAACAAAGTGAAGAGTTGACATGGCACACATCCTTGTGTGCCATGCCTACAATCCACTGCCCTGGCATAGATCAGCCACCCCTCTAGCTGGGTGCACTATACCAGTGGTGAGGGTACAGGTGCATGAGCTCTGTACCCCAGTGAGTGCCAATTGGGTTTTGTTTTCAATGCAGTTTTAGGGAAAAAACATAGGCCCTGGGTACCTGTTTGGCAGGAGTCCATGGCACACTCAGTCGAAGTACATCAGCAGTTTAGCGAAAAGTTGGGGCAACCATGCAAAAAGAGGGCACTTTCTTACAATGTCCCAGTGTGGTATCCAGGCATACCACACTGAGTAATAAAAGTAATCTGAAAAGTAAGATAACAAATACTCACAAAGTAATTATAAAGTAACTGTACAATAGTTGCAACTGTTTTTTTTTTTAACTGTATTCAACTGCATTATTTTTGCAAAGTACTACTACACTTACCTGTACCAGGATCTAATTGGTTCTAGAAATGAAATACGACTAAATGATATGTTCGAGGCATGTGAGCTGTAGTGCACATGCTTATGCATAGATTGCCATCTAGTGTTGGGTCCTGGTGTTTGCTCTTTGTTTTTCTTCGGCGAAGTCTTCCTAGTCACAAGGTAGGTGACTCCTCCTTTCGGTGATGCGCATGGTCATCGACTCCATCTTCAGATTGTTTTTTTTTCCGCCAACCGGTTCGGATGTGACTTGCTACGCTCCGGTTCGACGCCGATCCTTCGGTTCCTCTCGGCGCGTACAACATTCACCCTCGACGGTATTGTTTCCGATTGCGTTCCCCTTTCTTCGTGGATTGCGTTACTGCTAAAAGCTAATTTTGATCGGAGAGCTCGTGGTAGGCCGTCTGGCCTAGCCCCAGGTTCGACTTGCAGTTGACGAAACGAACTCCCTTTAAGTTCTGCCCTCGGTGCCACGCGAAATACCTGCGCACCGAATCACACGCTGTCTGCAATCTGTGTTTGTCACTGGAACACAGTGAACAGGACTCCGAAGCGTGCCAAGCTTTCCGCTCCAAAAAGACTCTTCGTGACCGTCGGGCCTAACGACGCGACATGCAGAGCCAGTATACAGGCTCCATTTCAGCCCTGAATCGGAGGAAGAAGAAGCCGGCGACCCCATCCGAGCCAATGAGAAACAGGAAGAAATCTCCCTTTTCTCTGACCAGGATGAAGCTATCCCGCATGGAAAACGTACTATAAGTACAGTCCCTTCCTGGCCCCAACTTCCAGTTCCAGCCAAAAAAGGCTCCCAACCAACCTGCGCCCTCGGGCCCCGGTCCGCATCGAGATCACTCTTCCGACTCCATTCCTCCAGGCTCGGATTCGAAGCCTACCAAAAAGCCTCCGGCTCAGAAAAGCCCCATACCAAATCGGGCACCGACCCAAAGCCTTCGGGGTCGAAGACAAAGTCTGGCACCGAACATCACCACTTGGTACCGAAAACAACCTCTGATCCGAAAACTCCAACTGAAAAACCATCGGCACTGAAACCTTCGGCGCCGAAACAGACAGACTCCAAAATCTCCTAAAAAGCATGCTTTCAGTGGTCTGCTCGATAAACCGGATCTGAAACAGAAAATTCTGGATATACATCCAAAAACTGGACATATTACCACCAAAGTGACTTTAGAGAGGGGTGCTACTACAGAAGAGGAATACCACATTCCATTAAAGAAGAGAACTGTTGGGACAAATCCTTTCCGTCCTCCTCCACCACCTTTACCCCAGTCTCTGCCTGTGCCATCTTCACCTGAGCACTCACCACCACATACACCTGACAATCGGGGTGATGGGGATGGGGGGGGATGATAATGACAATCAGCCCGGACCTACAGATGAGTGGGATGACTAGAACTCTGACTCGCCTACTGACAACGATCCGGACCTATATCCTGCCAGGCCCTCCCCGCCAGATGACTGTGTAGGCTATATTGAACTACTAGGCATGGCTGCTAATTATCATGGGGTCCAACTCCATAAAGAATCCCTTGAAGAGGACTTCCTTTTTGAGACATTAAATAGCCCACAGAAATCTACACACATGTTGCCCATGTTGAAAGGAATGACCAGACATGTAGACGACATCTTTAAGGATCCTGTCAGAGCACATATCCTTAATCCTAGGGTAGATAAGAAATACAAACCTGCCCCATCAGATCCAGTCTACGTAAGAGGACATCTACCCTTAGACTCATTAGTAGTTTCTAATGCACGCATAAGGGCAAACTTCCAGACTCCTGGAGATGCACCACCCCCAGATGAGGAGTCAAAACTCCTTGATACTTCAGGGAAAAGGATAGCCTCCCAGGCAGATAACTTCTGGCGTATATGTAACACTTAAGCGTTGCTAGCTAGATATGACCACACGCACTGGGATGAAATGGAACAACTCATTCAATTTCTACCCCAAGAACACAGATCTAAAGCGCAAGACCTGGTACGTGAGGGACAATTAATTTCTAATAATCAAATTAGATGTTCCCTAGATGCTGCTGATACATCTGCCAGAGCGGTGAACACTAGTGTTCTTTAAGAAGGCATGACTGGCTGCTCATATCAGGGTTTAAACCGGAGGTTCAGACCTCCATACTAAACATGCCTTTTGATATGGAACACCTTTTTGGGCCGGTGGTAGACTCTTCACTTGACAAAATGAAGAAGGATACGCAAGTGGCTAAATCCATGGCAGCCCTTCAGTCTCCACTAGGCTGTGGTTCCTTTTGGCGCTCCTTTTATCAAGCAGGGTCCAAAACTACTTCCACGGACACTGCGTCCACCTACAAGGGCAATAACCAACCCTCGGGTTCCAAAACCTTCTTTAGGGGCAATTACAGAGGAAACAATGGCAAGGGCAAGGGTAGAGGTTCCAATACATGTACTTCTCCCTCCAATACAAAGCAGTGACTTGGCCATAGTTCTCCCCCTGACCATTTAAAACCTGTGGGGGGGCGACTGTCACAATTTCTACCAAAGTGACCGGCAATAACAACAGACAAGTGGGTTCTCCAAATTATCCATTCTGGTTACTGCCTGGACTTCATCAACACTCCTCAAAACATTCCCCCAAAGTCGCACAAACTTTCACCGGATCACCTATACCTTCTCAAACAAGAGGCACAATCCCTACTACTAAAACAAGCTATAGAGCCTGTACCACCACAACATCAAGGGTCTGGCGTCTACTCCTTTTACTTCCTAATTCCCAAAAAGGACGGCTCTCTCAGACCCATATTAGATCTCAGAGAACTAAATGTTTACATGCAGTCAGACCATTTCCACATGGTAACACTTCAACAGGTACTACCTCTTTTGCAAAAGGGTGACTTTCTTTCTCTTCTAGATTTAAAGGATGCCTAGTTTCATATTCCAATCCATCCGGCTCACCACAAATTTCTAAGGTTTGTGGTAGCAGGTCAACAGTACCAATTCAAAGTCCTCCCATTTGGAGTCACAACTGCCCCCAGAGTCATCACGAAATGTCTGACGATATTAGCAGCGCATCTCAGAAGACAAAGCATACATGTCTTCCCCTATCTGGACTACTGGCTCATCATAGCCAGCACCTACCAACAATGCCGCAAGCACACTTCCGTAACCATTCATCTGCTTCACCAGCTAGGTTTGTCAGTCAATGTGCTAAAATCACATCTTCAGCCAAACAAAATTCAGAATTACCTAGGAGCCACTCTGGCTACTCAAAGGGCTCTAGCGTTTTCCAATGCAGCCAGAATTCGAAACATTCAGGCACTAATTCTAAAATTTCAAGCCACTCAATCACTTCCACCTCGAGTGTTTATGCAACTGTTGGGAATGATGACATCTTGAATCATGATCGTTCCCCACGCCAGATTACACATGCGTCCACTTCAAGAATGCTTAGCCAGTCTGTGGAACCAGTCACACGGTCTATTAACCGATCTAGTGTTGGTAAACGGCCGTACTCCTTGCTCTCTGCAGTGGTGGAACACCCAAAATCTGTCAAAAGGACGGCCGTTCATAGACCTGGTTCCACAGACCGTATTAACAGCGGACGCGTCTCTCACTGGCTTGGGAGCTCATCTTCAACAACACACAGTGCAACGGCTGTGGAGCCACTAGCAAAAGTTACTCCACATCAATCATTTAGAGCTCATGGCAATCTTTCTAGCTCTCGATGCCTTTCAAGATCACCTGTCTGGCAAAGCTGTGTTAGTCCGAACCGACAACATGACCGCTATGTATTACATACAAAAACGGGGGGACACACTCTCCTCAACTGTCCCACTTAGCCCAAGACATCTGGAGGTGGGCTATTTACCACAACATTTATCTCCTAGCGGAACACCTCCCAGCATTCAACAATCAGATTACGGACCTCCTCAGCAGGCAGAGGTATCAGATATACGAGTGGGAACTTCGCCCTCAAGTTCTCCACCTATACTTCCAAGCCTGGGGAGTCCCTCACATAGACCTGTTCGCAACACCTGAAAACGCAAAATGCCAAAGCTTCGCCTCCAGGTATCCACACCTGTTGTCCAAAGGCAATGCTCTATGGATGAACTGGTCGGAGATATTTGCCTACGCTTTTCCGCCTCTCCCACTCATTCCATCAGTGGTTCGGAAACTCAGGTAAACATCCCTCACACTAATACTGGTGGCTCCAACGTGGGCACGTCAACCCTGGTTTACAACCCTGTTGGAACTCTCTCTGGTACCACACCAAAAATTACATTTAACTCCCAGTCTCCTCACACAGAGCCATGGAGAAATCAATCACCCAGATCCCAAACAATTGAACCTCGCGATCTGGCTCCTGAAGTCATAGAGTTTGGTTATCTGAACCTTCCACCAGACTGTATGAACATTATCAAGGAAGCTAGAAAGCCTACCACAAGAGCTTTCTATGCAGCCAAATGGAAGCGATTTGTTATCTATTGCAAAAACATCAACCCTCTGGATGCTTCCATAAAAAACATTATCTGCTACCTGTTCTACTTACAGCAGTCGTCATTGGCCTATACATCCATTAGACTGCATCTCCCTGCAATTGCAGCCTATCTTCAAAATAGGCAACATTTATAGCTCTTCAGAGTGCCTGTAATCAAAGCATTTATGGAAGGACTGAAAAGAGTTATACCACCAAGACTTCCACCTGCCCCAGTGTGGAATCTTAATATAGTCCTCACAAGGTTAATGGGCCCACCATTTGAACCCATGCACAAATCTGAGATACAGTTCCTTACTTGGAAAACGGCTTTCCTCCTTGCAGTCACTTTATTGAGGAGAGGGGTTGAACTTCAGGTACTAACAATAGAAGAACCCTTTTTTTCAGCTACACAAAGACAAAGTAGTTTTGCAGCGTGAATCTTTCTGGATTCACTATGCTGTGCATTTACCGCGGTCTGGTGGTTGGGTCCGGAATCGTAGTCTTTCTTTTGTCTTTAATTTTTTTATTTTTGTAGCCCAGGTGGGCGTCGACGTCCCACCATTTGGTGTACTTCTCGGGACGTTGGCATTTGTTCGTGCAGAAGTCCCACCTTGGGGCGCCATCTTCAGATTCTTTTTTCCGCCGTTGGGTCTGGATCGTCACCGAGAAGCTCCAGAGTTTAACGAAGAAAGAAGAAGAGCACGAGTTTCATCGAAGGAAAATTAAAGGAGACTACAGACAGGAAGAACATCGAGCCGGGACGATGAAGGAGGAGAACCTCGAGATATTCGACGTCCAACGGAGAATGCGCACTCAGGGACACTGAGCACAGGAATGGACAAAACACCTTTTAAATTCTGCCGTAACTGCCACCAAAAATACGCGCAGAAGGACCAACATCCGGTCTGCAACCTTTGCCTGCCAGTCGACCACAAGAGCAAAGACTGCAACGCCTGCTGCGCCTTCACACCGAAGACACTCAGGTTGAGAGAGAGGCAGAGGAGAGCCAACTACAACATGGAAGGCAAGGGTAAGGCCCCGTCTCTGTACGACCTGGGCCTCTCCACCGACGATGAAGACCACGTCGCTGAGGGACCTGATGACTTCACGGTCGCAGAGACCGATAAGAAGACTTCTGACAAGGTAGGAGAGACGTTGAGCACTAAAACCCCGAAAGGGCCCTGAAAAACAGAGACTGACTCTCGAAAACCAGAGTCTAAGGCCTCGAAAGGAACACCGGCGCTGAAAAGTTTGACGACCGCGAGTGGATCCAAGGACGAAAGGCCCAGTGGATCCTTCGAGAAGGACTCCCAGGTGCCGAAGGCTGTCAAAAAACAAAGTTCGTCGAAACAGGCCTACGAGGTTGGGCATTCGACGACGAAGGACAAGGTCGCGTCGACGCAAGTTCCGTTGAAAAGGCCAGCCCTCGACGACGAACATGCCTCCGAAATGGAGAAGAAAAAGAGAAGGCTCGAGGCGGAGATGGAGAGCGTCCTTCAAAGGAAGAAGGAGTTCGACGAGAAGATGAAGAAATTCACAATCCCAACGAAACCACCGACGGTTATCGTCGAGGTCGAAGAGCAGGACGAGTTCGACGCTGAAGAGCAGTCGAAAACTCCCGAAGAAGAGGAAGATGATCTCTCCTATGAGGGAGAAGAAGAGGAGGAACAGCAATCTAACTACGGCTCGGCGCCGTCGACGACGCAAGACCTGGAATGGCAGGACCTCGACGCCGAAAATCCAGAAGAGCCCGTGGAGACTTATCCTTCGAGGCCTTCGCCGCCAGATGATATTGGGGCTTACAACATGGTCGTGAAGAGCGCGGCTACAGCTTTTGGCGTGAAACTAGAGGTGGAAAAACCGAAAGCGAACTTTTTACTCGAGACACTGCTCCCCATCCAAAATAGGAGCCAGTTCCTCCCCATGCTTCAGAGTGTCATGAACCAGGGGGAAGGAGGCGTTCAAGGACCCTGCAACATGCAGATCCATCACACCAAGAACGGAGAAAAAATATAAACATTCCTCTCAGGACCCTCCATACATCAAGGGATCTGTCACAGCAGACTCCATTATCGCATCTACAGCCAGAAAAAGGGCCAATGTTCCGGCAACCTCTGGACCACCTCCTGACAAGGAGAGCAGAAGGATGGACCTCACTGGCAGAAAAATAGAGAGAAACGCCGCAATGCACTGGCGCATGTCGAACTCAATGCACTACTGAACAGGCACCAGTACCAACATTGGGACGAAATGGGGGACCTAATCAAGCATCTCCCCGAGCAATACCAACAAAGAGCTTCGCATCTAGTGGAAGAGGGGAAGAATATAGCAAATTCATGCCTTAAAACAGCATTGGACGGGGCAGAGACATCAAGCAGACTGATGGCAATAGGAATCACTGAAAGGAGACAGGCCTGGCTCAGAATTTCAGGATTCAAGCAAGAGGTACAGAACAACATCCTGAACACCCCTTTCAACGGAAAAACGCTGTTCGGGGCACCAGTCGATGAGAAACTCACCCAACTCAAAAAAGAGAATGAGACGGCGAGGTCCATGGGGGCCCTGCAATTCAGAGGGATGAGAAGAGGTACCCCGACACGGAGACCTTACGGAAGGGGAGGAAACCAGCCGGGAACGTCACATCAAACATTCCAGCAAGGCGAGGGTCACGGGCAACAGGGGCAGCAGAAACAGAACTGGCAGTACCAGCCTCGGGGCCAGTCCTTTCGCAGTAGGGGAAACGGACGAGACCAAAGAAGAAGAGGGGAGACCAACCCGCCTAAAAGTGACTTCGCACGGAGGAGAGTGCTCACCCACAACATCCCTCCAAGGGTAGAGCACAAAGGAACCAACAAGAGAGGGTTACACGCCTACGAGCATGCAACACCGGTGGGCGGCAGACTCAGATTTTTCCTCCAAGAATGGAGAAAAATAACAGACAAATGGATACTCAACATCATACAGTACGTATACTGAATAGAGTTGGAAAGGAGACCTCCAAACAAAAAACCAAAGAGAAGGGAACACTCAGGACAAGAGCTAGTACAACTCGTAGAGGAAGCACCACAGCTACTCCAAAAGGAGGCCATAGAACCAGTACCATTCAAAGAAAGGAACAAGGAAGTGTACTCAAACTACTTCCTGGTACCAAAGGTGGACAAAACACTAAGACCCATCCTGGATCTACGATTCCTAAACAAGTACGTAAGGACGCAAAAATTCAAAATGACATCCCTACAAGAATTACTCCCACAAATGAGAGACGGAGACTTCATGTCCACTGTGTATCTCAAAGATGCCTACCTGCACATCCCAATGAACAGGCAGCACAAGAATCTGTTAAGGTTCACCATCAACAACGATCACTACCAATTCACAACCTTGGCATTCGGTCTAAAGTCCGCACCAAGGGTTTTCACCAAATGCCTTGCAGCAGTAGCAGCGTACCTGCGGAGGGAAGGGATTCACGTGTATCCTTACCTCGACGACTGGCTAATAAAGGCAAGTTCACGCAAAAAATGTGAGGAACACGCACAGCGTGTCACAAGAACACTAACAAAGCTGGGTTTCTCAATACACGGGGGGAAATCATCAATGGAACCAGAACAAGTGAAGATCTTCCTGGGGGCGCAGATCAACACCGTAAAGAGAACGGTGATGCCCAGTGAGAAAAGGACACTAGCCCTGCTGAAGGAGACGCGCCTCTACCAGAAGGGGCGAGCTCTGACAGTGAGAACAGCGAGCAAGATCATGGGGATGATGGCGTCATGCATTCACCTAGTTCCCAATGTGCGCCTACACATGAGACCATTCCAGGAATGGCTGCAACAGCAATGGTCACAAGCAAACGGAGGTTGGGAGGATCTAGTGGTTGTAACGCACGCAGTGCAAGAAGAGATAGCATGGTGGAACAGGGAGAACATAACAATAGGGAAGCCCTTAACACCACCAAGCCCAACAGTGACCATCACCACAGACGCATCCCAGATAGGATGGGAGCACATATGAACAAGCTCAGAGTGAGGGGTCTGTGGACTCCAGCAGATGCGGTCAGACACATCAACTATCTGGAATTAAAGACCGTACTGCTAGCACTGAAGGCCTTCCAGAAAAAACTGTACAACCAAAGGGTGTTGATACAAACGGACAATGCTACAACTATGTTCTACATAAACAAGCAGGGAGGGACACAATCGTTTCCCCTGTCCAACCTGGCACAGGAAATTTGGAGATGGGCCATCACGCTCAAAATAGACCTGCTGGCCATACACCTACCGGGGAAGGACAATGTAGAAGCAGACTGGCTCAGCAGGCAGACTTCAGCATCCCACGAGTGGGAACTCAATGGGCAGGAAACGCAAAAACTATTCAAGAGGTGGGGCACACCGACAATAGACCTGTTTGCAACACACCTGAATGCAAAATGCCAAAACTTCGCATCCAGACAACCAGGAAAACTATCCCAGGGGAATGCCCTATGGATAAGTTGGTCAAGAACATTTGCCTACGCTTTTCCACCGATACCACTGATACACAGGGTACTCAACAAGTGCAGGACCAGCAACATGACGCTGATCCTAGTGGCACCACTGTGGGCAAGACAGACATGGTACTCGCAAATAGTGGAAATGGCACAGGGTCCACCACACAAGTTCACCAAAAGAAAAGACTTACTCTCCATGCAGAAAGGCGAAGTTCTACACCCAGAGCCTGAGAGCCTCTGCCTAGCGGCATGGCTCCTGAAGACATAGAGTTTGCACACCTTAAGCTACCTCAAAGCACTATGCGAGTGCTCCGGGAGGCAAGGAGACCGACCACACGGAAATGCTATGGGGAAAAATGGAAGAGTTTCACACTGGTGCAGAAAAAATAAACTGCAAAATAAGTTGACAAGGGAATCAACAGTGCTTAGATACCTCACGCATCTACTAAAAGCCAAACTAGGTTAGTCTTCGCTAAGAGTCCACCTAGCGGAGATTGTGGCCTACACACGAGGGGAGACGGGAGAAAGTTTCTTTACGTCACGATTAGTAAATGGATTCCTGGAAGGGGCAAAAAGGATAGCGCCACTAAAGAGGATTCCGCCGCCGGCATGGAACCTCAACATAGTCCTGACGGAACATATGAAGGCGCCCTTTGAGCCCATCCACAAGGCCTCACTACAAATGCTGACAATGAAAACAGCCTTTCTGGTAGCAATAACCTCGCTGCGCAGAGTGAGCGAACTGCAAGCGTTAACGCTGCAAGAGCCCTACATCCAAATACACAACGACCGAGTCGTAATGAGGACTGACCCACACTTCATGCCTAAGGTTGTGTCAGCATTCCATATGAACCAAACTATATAAATACCTAGTTTCTTTCAAAACCCAGTCACAAGCGCAGAGAGGGCACTACACACTCTAGACACTAGCACTACATCGAGAGAACAAAGGAGCACAGGAAAACCAAGCAGTTTTTTGTGTCTTTCGCAACCAGCTTCCTGGGTAGACCAGTAACGAAAAGCACCATCGCGCGATGGATCGCACAAACGATACAATTCTGCCACAAACAGGCAGGGCAAGAGCTAACGGAGGGGGCACGGGCCCACTCCACAAGAAAGAAGGGAGCAACGATTGCCTTTCTGGCAAACACACCCATTCAAGACATATGCCTGGCGGCAACATGGGCTTCGGTGCATACGTTCACTAAGCACTACTGCGTGGATATACAAATGAACAAGGAAGCACAAGTAGGGCAAAGGGTGCTTCAACATATATGCAACGACCAACGCTCATCTTCCACCCAGCCGCCACAAAGATGACAAACCGCTACAAAGTCTATGCACAGCATAGTGAATCCAGAAAGTTTCACGCTGCAAAACGAATAGTTTCTTACCTGTCGGTGTAGTTTTGCAGCTTGAAGATCTTTCTGGATTCACTAGCGAACCCACCCACCTCTGCCAGAAAGATGAGGCAGGAGAGGAAGGTGGAAGGACAGAGAGTAAAAGAACAAAAGAATACTGAAAGTGGATACATTGAAAAAGGAAAATACTAAAGAGCGCCTAGGGTTCAAAAAAAAAAAAAGAGGGAAAAAAGAACCCGAAGATGGCGCCCCAAGGTGGGACTTCCGCAGGAAGCATGCCGACGTCACGAGAAGTACACCAAATGGTGGGACGTCGACGCCCACCTGGGCTACAAAAAAAAAAAAAGACAAAAGAAAGACTACGATTCCGGACCCAACCACCAGACCGCGGAATAATGCACAGCATAGTGAATCCAGAAAGATCTTCAAGCTGCAAAACTACACCGACAGGTAAGAAACTATTCGTTCTTCACACCAATCCCAAATTTCTACCTAAGGTAGTATCTGCATTTCATATTAATCAGTCGGTTGAATTACCTGTTTTTTTCCCTCAACCTGACTCTGTTGCAGAAAGAGCTCTACACACCTTAGATGTTAGAAGAGCACTGTTGTATTATATTGAAAGGACCAAGGGCCTCATGTAGGTAAATAAATTTTACCGGTTCTTAAATACCGAGCCGTACCGAATCGGTAAATTAGAATCGGTAAGTTATATGTAGGTAAAAATTCGGTAACAGTTACCGATTCGGTAACATTCGGTAAATACGAATCGGAATTCACCGAATCGGTAAATACCGAGGTGATAATTACCGATTCGGAAAATACCGAGGTGGTATCTACCGATTCGGAAAATACCGAGGTGGTATCCACCGAATCGGAAAATACCGAATCGGTATGTACGGATTCGGTAAATAACATCACATGACTTGACGAAACAGCTAATCCTGTGCAACGACAGCCCACCCAACCAGGAACTGCCCACACCCAGGCAGGTGTACACAATTAGCCGACGTGGCCACACCCAGGCAGGTGTACATAATTAGCCGACCCTGGAGAGGCTTGGAGTGCAGAGGAGAGGCAGGGAGCAGTTGCATGTGCGAGCGGGAAACGAACAGCATGTCCAGCCAGAGAACACAGAAAGACGGAGGGGAAAGGAGGAGGAAGCTCAAATTCAGCCCCAAGGAACTCCAGGTGCTGGTGGAGGAGGTGGTGAAGCAGCACCAGAAGCTGTTTGGGAGGCAATCCCTGCAAGTGCCTGAGGCTGAAAAGCGCAACATATGGCTGGCCATCCAGGCGCAGGTCAATGCTGTGGGAGTGACCCACAGGGACATTGAGGTCCTCAAAAAGCGCTGGTATGACCTGAGGATTGTGACCAAGAGGAAGATGGGCGACATCCAGAAGGAGGCCAGCCAGACCTGAGGTGGAACCAACAGGGCACCTGCCCTCACCGAACTGGAGGAGCTGGTGGCGGCCACAATCGAGCAAGAGAGCGTCGTGGGTCTTGGGGACGCCGACAGCTCTGCCAGAGCCGCAACACACCAAGGTAAGACGAAAGCACAGCAATGTAGCCCCCCCTACCCCTATCCCACATCCCCCATTGTGAAACGAGAATCACACTGCAGTCCACACGTGTCAGTGCAGACAGGCAATGCATTCCGGGAGATGTAGTCAGGGCAACACTAACCATGACGTAAATGTCACAGGGCAACAGGGCATGTCACGCACTCGAGGCACAAGGAGACAGAGGACAGATTGGAATGTGAAATGATTTATTGTGACGCTTGCAATGCAGCCCTTCGGGGACACTGAGCCAATGTTGTTTTTCTGTCCACAGATGTGACATCATGCAGTACAGGGCATGCTGCAGGGGAGACGGCACACCTGCCACAAAAATCACCTCTAGCCAGCACGAGTTCAGACCAGGGAGCAGGCCCACTGGCAGCCGCACCACCAACACAGCCAGCCTCGCCGCACACAGAGCCAGCATCACCACAACCACAGCCAGCATCGCCACTCATGTTCGAATCACCGGCCACATCTCCGCTTGCAGGTGTGAGAATGAGGAGGCGTCCAGCAGCCAGGCTACGGGCCTTCGACACCTCGTCAGACGACAGCATGGGCCCAGAAGACCGCACCAGGAAGGGAGCCATCCCACTGTGCCCCACACCTCACAGGCAGCACAGACGGGAGCAAGAGGGCGCCGCAGGTCGCGTGTCCAGAGTCCACCAGCACCCACTGACGGCCATGGTGTCTTCTTGGGGCTCGAGGGCCAAATGTTGAAGCAACAGCGCCTGCAATCAAAGGCAGTTATGTCAGTCCAGAGGCACATGCGGGTGATGAAGACAAGCTTAGTCAACATGGACACAAACATTGGCGGCATGGCTGCGGGCATTCGGGACATGTCCCAGTCAATCCAGCAGTTGTGCAGCAAATTAGATGCTGACATCGAAGCACGGCGCCGGGAACGCCAGAGAAGGGACACTACCAGCAGGGCACTCAACCGTCTGGCAACTGCGACTTCCCTACTTTGCCGGCGCTCTGTGACGATGCAGGAGGGCCTAACACAGTGCTGCAGCGACCTGTCTCGGGGGATGGTGCAGGTGACAAGTGCACTAGGGGTGCTATTGAGTAGTCAGGCGTCGACAACTGCTGCAGGGGATGCTGCGGAGCGCATCGACACCAGCAGCAGCATCACACCCCCCGTCCCAGAAGCACGCAGGAGCAGCAGGCGGCTTGGGGTTGGCTCTAGTGAGGATGCACAGGCCGTGCAATCCACCACTGCAGCGCGTATGCGCAAACATTGATGTGGCCCTGCTTAGCCACTTCCCATTGGGTGACGTAACCCTGGACATACTCCTTGTATAGATGGTATATTGCCAGATTGGCCTGTTCATGTGTTCATGGCGTGGTGCCACATTAAACTACGTCATGACTTCTCACAACTCGCTGTGTCCCCTCACTTACTCAGAAATAGTTGCATGTGATCTCTGCCCGTCTCTCTCTCCCATCGATTGCAGTTGGCACTCTAGCTGCGCTGCCCTCTGGCTGGCCTGACTCATCCTCGTTGTCCTCAACATATGTTAGTTCCACATCTGTACCTTTTTTCGTGGCAAGGTTGTGCAGCATTGCACAAGTGGCAATAATCTTGCAGCAGGTGATGGGTTTGTACTGGCGTGCGCCTCCGCTCTTGTGGAGGCAGCGGAACCTGCTCTTCAGTAGTCCAAACGTGCGCTCCACCACATTGCGTGTTGTTTTGTGGGCCACGTTGTATCGTCTCTCACTCTGGGTTGCTGGGTGTAGGTAGGGAGTGAGGATGAATGAACGGCATGCATATGCACTGTCGCCTGGATGAGTAAGAGGGAACCATCAGTTACATGCCTCTATACACTCTGATTTGCAGGTTTCAAGGGGCGTCACTGTTACTTACCCAGCAGGTATCCCTCTCCGAATTCGCCGGCACTCAGTCGTGTGTAGATCCCACTATTCTGGAAGATGTATGAGTCGTGGGTGCTCCCAGGAAACTTTGCAACAATATCTGTGATGATGTTCCCTGCATCACAGATCACCTGCACATTGATGGAGTGGGTGGACTTCCTGTTCCTGTAGATGTGCTCTGTATCAGCTGGTGGACAGATTGGGATGTGTGTACCATCAATGCAGCCGATGACATGGGGGAACTGTGCCATGTGATAAAAGTCTGTTTTTGTTTTCTGCAGTGCAGCCTGTGTGTTTGGGAAGCTGATGTAGTGGTGCATTCTCTGCATCATGGCATCCAGGAACTTCCTGAAGAAACGGGACAGGCAACTCTGGGATACACCACCCACCGCAGCTATCACCACCTGATAACTGCCGGATGCCAGTAGATGTAGGCTGCAGAGCACCTGCACATGTGGTGGTATGGCGTGCGCCCTTCTTGTTGGCTGGTCCAGGAGTGGGTGCAGGTCCCTTATCAGGTCCATGATGGTTTCGGGGTGTAGCCTGTACCTCTCATGTATCTCTGCATCAGTCAGCTGTAATAGTGTGATGCGCTGTCTGTAGATTTGTTCCTCCCGTCGCCACACCCTCAGTCCTGCTGCCTGTAGACGTAGGCGCCTTGCAATGACGTACATGGCGGCCATGTTGTCCACGCTGTTGCATTTTGGGATTGCTTATGTGCATTGTTGATGGTTACCACCTGCTTTCAATCCGTGTTAATTACCGACTCTTATTTACCGATTTTCCTGGATTTCTTAATTACCGCCTGCTCCTACATGTCATTTTAAATTTTTACCACTTCATATTTACCACTTCATATTTACCGATTCGTTAATTATGTATTCGGTAAACATGAATCGGTATTTTGGAATTCGGTAACTATGAATCGGTATTTACCGCCTCATATTTACCGAAAAGTGGTTTTTGGACTCCTACATCTCACTTGTCTGAATACCGGTCGGTAACGGCATATTTACCGAAAATCGTCCGTTACCGACCGGTATTTCGCTACCTACATGAGGCCCCAAATCTTTTCTAAGACCGAACAAGGGCAATCCTATATCCAAATCAGGTATTGCTAGGTGGATCGTTCAAAGCCAAAAGAATTCTAACTGTACCTCTTAGAGCACATTCCACTCGTAAACTAGGAGCTACTATGACTTATTACTGACATTTGCAAAGCTGCAACATGGTCCACACCACACACATTCACCAAACACTTCTGTGTAGATGTGTTAGCCAGACAACAGGCTAATGTGGGCCAATCAGTACTTAAAACGCTGTTTCGGACAACTTCATCAGTTACAGGATAGCTACCGCTTAGGGAAGACTGCTGTATAGTCTGTGCATAAGCATGTGATCTACAGCTCACATGCCTCGAACGGAAAATGCTACTTACACAGTCTGCATCTGTTCTTGGCATGTAGAGCTGTAGAATCTCATGCACCCACCCACCTCCCCTGGTACCTGTAGTTGCTGTAGTTCTCTTGATACTATACATACTTACACATGGTCATCTCTATTCTTTACTACTACTCCATTCTCTCACCCTCTGCGAAAAAACAATCTGAAGATGGAGTCGATGACCATGCGCACTATCACTGAAAGGACGAGTCACCTACCTCGTGACTTGGAAGACTTCTTTGAAGAAAAAAAGTGCAAACATCCAGACCCAACACTAGATGGCGATCTATGCAGAAGTTTGAGATTCTACAGCTCTACATGCCAAGAACAGATTATGCATACTGGGTAAGTAGTATTTTCCTTTTATACAAAACAAATTGGTCAGTGTTCAATCTTTGAGTGTGTAAAAATCATTTCTTGCCTGAGTGTGTACAATAAATGCTTGACACTAGCCTCTGATACGGCCTTTCTGCTCGCCCACACTACCCACAAATAGAGAGTATGGTATCAACTTTAACCTCTGTAAGCCTTTGGTGAACTACTGGACTCTGTGCACATTATACTTTACTTTTGTATAGTATATACAGAGTCTGCTTCCTGGGTTACCATTTACTTGGGACTTGCACGAGTGTCAATGGTATTGCCAATTGAGGAAACAATTGTACAGTTTTAGGGGAAGAGATCTGGCACTGGGGACCTGGTTATCAGGAACCCAGTGCGCTTTCTGTCAAAATTGCATCGAATGTGTGGCAAAATGTGGGGGTAAGCATCTCAAAAAGGGGCACTTTCCCACCCAGGGCAAATAATTGCTTATAATTTCAATAGCGATTCTCCTGCAGGAGAGGAAAGATTACAGGTATGAAACTTTTCCATCTTGTAAGCTTCCTCTCCTAGCAATAGAGACCACTGGTTTTGGGAAGGGAGACAGTAGAAATGGTTGTGCAGGTCTCCTGTGTCTAGGATGGAAATTTGTAACCTCACCCAAAGGCGACCACCATGTTGTCCAGCTCACAGATGTGGAGTCCATTGCACTCTACCATTTAACAATCTAGGCACACGATACGTAAAACAATTCTCACCTGTACCTATATCATCCATGTTTCAAACATCAGGTCAGCCAAAGTACATGAGACAGAATACATTTTACCCAGAAGGGTGATGTGCTTGAGAGCTGGTAGACTATCTCCTACAGGTTTATTTAAAAGGCATGAATCTCAGCCTAAAAACTGTATTGCTACCACTGTTTGCCCACTCATAGTCTTGGTGGAAGATCAGTAGTCTGTACCAGAGGTGTTCACCTTAGGTACCCCCCTCGACATTACAGCTTAGTTCTGCTGTCTTTGTTGTAACAGGAATAGCCTAGAATACCATGCTAATTGAGGATTAAAACCACATAGGGCCAAGCAGAAAAAGTACAATTCTAAGTCAAGGAATGATCTTTGTCCAAGCAGACGCTGATGAGATCATACCAATGTGTTTTTTCATATTTTGTGTAATATAAAGTTCAAGGCATATGTGCTGTAGATACACATGCTTTGCATATTCCTGCCATCTAGCGTTGGGGGTGGATGTTTGAAAGTTGTTTTTCTTTGATAAAGTCTTTTCCAGTTACAAGGCAGGGGGATTCCTCCTTTTGGTTGATAGTGCGCATGGGCATTGACTCAATTGTTAGATTGTTTTATTTCCGCCATCGGGTTCGGACGTGGTTTGCTGTGCTCCGGTTCAAGACCCTTCAACGGGATCCCTTCGGTTAGCAACCCCCTTTACCTGCGTCTGTATTTTTTCAAACGTGTTTCCCATTCTCCACGTGTCGAAAATCGAAAAAATCTCCTAGTTGATTAGAGAGATCTCCAACTGTGACCTTCGGACCTAGTTCGTTTATTTAGCTTCTACTCGAACAAACCCCATTGAGTAATCTGCTGATGGAACATACTCCATTCCAATGTAGCCCTCAGTGCCTCTTCAAATATCCGTACACCAACCATCACAAAGTCTGTAACCTGTGCCTGTCCCCGGAGCACAAGGAAGGAGACTGACGCCTGCCGCTCATTTTGCTTGAAAAAGACACTCCGAGACCGCTTGGCTCGACGGAAAGAAATGCAGCGAAAAAATATCGAAGACACCTCCGATATCTTCAGAGAAGAAATCAAACAGTAAGACATGGAAGCGTCCGCAGTGGAGGCCTTCTCCGTCCAAGACTCCAACTCTGACTCTGAGCTGGAGATAAAACTGGAGTCCCATGATGTTTTAGCCTGTCAAGTTGTCGTGAGTACCAAAGCCCCTTTGCCCACAAAACCTGCTTCCATTAAACAGAAGGTTTCTGGGCCACCACTGCCATCCAGCCATGGTAAGCACCAAGACTCTGCTTCGAATGCCCTATGGCTCGGCACAGAAAGCGCACATCAAGCCTTCCGACTCGAGATAAAGGCATAAATCTAGCTAGGCACCGGAAATACTGGCGCCAAAACAGCAAAAGGCTCTTCAGAAGCGTCCGGACCCAATTCTGGAAACTATGCAACAAAAGCTGGATCCAAAACAAAAGAAAATGTATATAAATCCAGACACTCGTGATATTACAGCAAAGCCAATGATGCCATCCTCCAAAAGGAAAATAGACGAGGATATAAAATCTCTCTGAAGAAAAAGGAAGACATGGGTACTAGCCCTATTCACCCCATTACTCATACCCCTCCACCATCTTCACCAGTACCTATATACCACCTTCAGACCCCCTAGATATCACACAACAGGGCTCTCCTTGTACAGATCCTGATGCAGGGGATGGATATGACACGAATGTACAACCACCAAAAGGTCCATGGGATGATTATAATGTAGATCTTCCTACAGACACTGACCCAGATCTATACTCTGCTAAACCTTCCCCTCCTGATGACAACACCTCTTATCAGGAGTTAATTGCCAGGGCAGCTACATTCCATGAGTCATATTGCACAAGGAATCTTTGGAGGAAGATTTCTTTTTTGAAACTTTAGGAACCACACATAAGACAACACAGTCGTTACCTATGTTAAAGGATGTGATGAGGCATGCTGACTACATTTTTAAAGATTCTGTAAGGGCACGTATTATAACACCTAGGGTGGATAAAAAATATAAACCCAGACCATCTGACCCAATTTGTATTAAGGGCCAACTTCCTTTAGATTCCTTAGTTGCGTCCAATCCTTGTAGAAGAGCAAATTCACAAACTTCAGGTAATGCACCACCTCCAGACAACGAGTCCAAGCTAATAGATGCCTCAGGCAAATGGGTGGCTGTGCAATCAGCCAACCATTGGTGTATATCCAATACACAAGGTCTTTTGGCTTGGTACTATAGTGCCCACTGGGACAAAATAGAAGACTTACTCCAATATCTCCCAGAGGAGCATAAAAAAAGAGGACAGGAAATAGTACAGGATTGAAAACTAATTTCCAATTCCTCTATTAGCGTGCGTTAGAGGCTGCTGATGCTGCAGTCAGAGGAGTTAACACTAGTATTCACCTTAGAAGACACGCATGGTTAGGAATCTCTGGATTTAAATCAGAGGTACAGCAAACAATACTTAATGCTCCATTCGATAAGGAACATCTTTCTGGTGGATGAATCACTTGAAAAAATGGAAAAGGACACAGTGGTGGCAAAATCTATGGGAGTACTACAGTCACCCTCTGGCAGAAGCTTCCTTCGGTGCTGATTTGATAGGGGAGGCTCAAAACGAATATCCGCAGATGCCAACACATATGCCTATAAATCACAGAAGTAATCCTCCACCTCTAGAGGATTTTACAAAGGTGGCTACAGAGGTGACAATTTGAGAGGTAGAGGTCTCTATCTCCTAGCAAGCAGTGATTTGTTAACAACCCCCCCCCCCCCCCCCCCCCCCCCCCGCTCATCATACACCTGTCGGGGGAAGACTACATCAGTTTCTTCCCATTTGGCAATCAACAACATTAGAAATACGGGTGTTGGACATTATCCAACATGGTTATTGCCTGGAGCTCACCAGAAATCCTCCCAGTATTCCACTTTGCATTCACAAACTCTCTCTAGATCACCAATAACTGCTTAAAGAAGAAGTACAAGCTCTTCTAACAAAAGGAGCTACAGAACCAGTTCCAATACAACACCACGAATCAGCAGGTTTACTCTCTTGACTTCCTAATCCCTAAAAAGGACAGTTCCCTGCGACCAATATTAGATCTCAAACCCTTCCATATGGTCACACTTCAACAGGTGCTTCCTCTCTTACCGCAAGGCGACTTTGTCAACACGACTTAAAGAGTGCGTATTTTCACATCCCTAATCACTCAGCACATTGCAAATACCTCAGATTTGTGGTAGCAGGAAAACACTATCAATTCAAAGTACTCCCATTCTAAGTAACTACTTCACCCTGAGTGTCCACCAAATATCTACCAGTAGTAGCAGCTCATCTAAGAAAACAAATTCATGTCTTCCCATATCTAGATGATTGGCTCATCAAAGCCAACGCACATCTCCAGTGTTTTACAACACATTCAAATTACAATAATTCTTCGTCATCAATTGGGATCCACAGTCAATGCACAAAAGTCCCTTCTCCAACCTGCACAGCTGCAACCCTATCTAGGAGCTATGCTGAACGCTCAAACAAGTTTAGCTTCACCCAATGCTGCCAGAATTCACAATTTTCCGACACTGCTGCTACAATTTCAAAGCAATCCGTATCTAACAGTAAGAACTTTCAAGCAACTTTTAGGGATGACAGCATCATGCATTGCCATAGTACCTCATGCATCCTCTACAAGAATGCTTAGCACGTCAATGGAATCAATCACAGGGTCAACTAAAAGATCTAGTGTTGGTAGACAGCTACACCCATTGCTCTCTGCAGTGGTAGAACACACAAAACGTATCAAAAGGGTGGCCCTTTATTGACCCTGTTCCACAGGTTGTGCTCACAGCGGAAGCATCCTTACAGGGTGGGATGACCATCTACAACATCTAACAGTTCAGGGTCTATGGGACACCAAACAGAAGTCTCCTCCTTAACTACCTCGAGCTTCTAGCTATTCACCTAGTGCTAAAAGCATTTCTACCTCACCTGGTAGGGAAAGTTATCCTAGTCCGGACGGACAATATGACAGCTATGTACTATATACAAAAACAGGGGAGGGGACACTCTCCAGTTATCATGCCTCTCTCTGACCATTTGGTGTTGGGCAATACATCACAAAATCCAACTGCTGGCAGAACACCTTCCTGGGACGGACAACAAATTTGCCAACCTCCCAGTAGGATGTGGCAAAAAGTCCACGAGTGGTTAACTCCACCCCCAAGTCCTCCCCCCAAATGGGATTTCCACAAATAGATCTTTGCAACAGCTCAGAACTCAAAATGTCCTAACCTTGACTCCAGGTTCCCACACCCTCAATCCAAAGGCAATGCCCTATGGATGAACTGGTCAGGGATATTTGCTTATTCTTTTCTGCCTCTCTCTCTTTGCCCCATTTCTGGTTCGGAAGCTCAGGCAAATATCTCTCACCCTCATTTTGATAGCTCCCGCGTGGGCTCGTAAACCATAGTTCACCACACTACTGGAGCTTTCAGTAGTTGCACACCAGACGCTTCACCTCACCTCACCTCAAACCTTCTCACTCAGAACCATGGAGAAATCACATCCAAACCCAAGGAGCTCAACTAGCGATCTGGCTCCTGAAGTCCTAGAATTTGAATACCTAAATCTACTATTAGATTGCATGACAATTCTTCTTTTTTTTTTTTTTTTAAACCTTTATTTTCAAAAGTCTGGACACAGCTATTCAGCCGACAACCCGGAGGTTCGGCAGCTTCGGTAAAGAGGAACAGAGACGCGTCCACAGTACAGTGAAGGAGGAGTGCAAAGATTCCATTTTTTAAATAAACACAAAACACACAACAACCCCCAGCAAGGCAAGAACACTGAATGCCCATGGTGATAGCCCCCCAGGGGAGGCAGGACCCCTATCATCTACCATTTACAGTACCGTGAAAAGAGGAAGAAGGGGGACAGCAGAGGCCAAAGAAGTCCATTAACCATACTGAGCTGGAAAGAAGGTTAGGAGGAAAGCTGTTCCTCGGGGGGATCCAGATCAGGGGCGAGACAAATTCCCCCCCTGTATTGGTTCCACCGCCCCCAGATGGCGTGCCACTTCCGAGGGCGGCCTCTAGCGCAATATACCGTCTTCTCCCTTAGCATACTCCAGTCCATATTTTCTTTCCACGCGGTCAATGTGGGGGGGCCCACGGATCCCACAATCGCGCTATATCTCTCTTAGCGACCATGTTACCCAGAGTCACCCATTGGGTCTGCGCCGCATTGTGATCAGTGGGCCCCCAGACATTCAGGAGACAACACCGCGCTTCCGGCTGCATAGCAATGCCCGTCACCTCCCCCATCACTGCATGGACTCTCCGCCAGAATTCCGTGGTGACACCACATTCCCAAATGATATGCAGGAAAGTACCCACCATACCACATCCCCTCCTGCATAGGCCGTCCTCCGAGAATCCCATGTGAACCAGCCTTGGCCCCGTCACGTACACTCGATGCAGTATTTTAAGCTGCACCAGCCTCAGACGCGACGGGATCGCAACCTCCTTAGGAGAGGAAACAGCAGACTGCCAATCCTCGTCATGCATGACAATTCTTAAAGAAGCAAGAAAACCTACCACTAGAACATGCTATGCAGCAAATTGGAAAAGGTTCATCATTTATTGTAATGACCAAACCGATGAACCACTAGATGCTTCTATACAACAAATCATTTGTTATTTATTATATCTACAACGTGCAGGCCTTGCATACACATCCATACGAATACGCCTTGCAGCAGTGGATGAATATCTTCTAAACAGACAACACTTCTCTCTTGTCAGAGTGCCTGTAATTAAAGCCTTTATGGAAGGCCTTAAAAGAGTGATACCACCAAAAGTTCCACCTGCATGGAACCTTAATATTGTTCTAACAAGACTTATGGGTCCACTCTTTGAACCACTGCACAATTGTCTACTGCAATTTCTTTTTTGGAAGGTGGCTTTTTGATTGCTATGACTTCACTAAGACGTATCAGTGAGATTCAGGCATTAACCTTAGAAGAACCACGTTTCCTTCTCCATTGAGACAGTGTGGTTCTTCGTACTAGCCCAAAGTT